>NC_045615.1:78089393-78392424 GCF_009829155.1 Mustela erminea
AAGTCTTATAATAATATGGCCAGGAAAATTCTTATTTTGTGGCTGTTTTTGTGTTCAAGTTTATAGTACTGATATTACCAATCATAGAAAAGTGACTGAGACCTGCTAAGACTTGAATGTTTTCCTTAAAAATAACCACCTTTCAAAATGGGAAAGATGACTTGGGCACCACTGAAAATAGTTACTATGGAATAGGCAGCGCCAGCGATTAGAGACTATTAAAAAGGTTCTGAGAACAAAGGAGGGTAAGGAAGTAAATTAGAAGATTATGCATGTATTGACTGTTATGTACTGACTCTGCTACCTTCCAAAGAGAGATTTTTTGAGGAAAGCGTTCTTTTGGCTGGGATACCATGGAGGGGCTATTAGCCAACTGCACTGCTACCTGAGTACCTGAGAACTGCTAATTTTTATAAGAAAACTGTAGCACTTATGTTGGGGAAAATCAGGACTTCTACCTTATTTCAAGGTCAGGAACATATTTATTTGCAAATTCTATGTAAGAGTAAAGTATTCAATCAATGGAGAACTCTGAGCATAGTGAAAGACTTAAATTTAGACAGAAATTTAGTTAAAAATGATATTCATTTTAAAGTTTGACAAACAAAAATAAAGTGTATTAGGTTTATCCAAAAACCATGTTATAAAGCTTCAGTCTTGAGAATAGTGATATATATCACTATCTATATATATGAGTAAAACACTACATATATATGTAAACATATTACTATATTTATATATAAATATATTTCAATAGATTAATATATATATAGGTAACTATTCTCAAGACCAAAGCTTTATATGGCTCTACTTTTAAAAATGTGCATCATTATTTTCCAGCTTCTAAAATTCTGTGTATGATAGTGTCATGAAAGCTATAGGTTTATCATTGCCTGTTGGTTTAATTTGGTTCTTCTTGTCTTTATTATTGTCCATATAGAGCTAAACCTGCTTCGTAATGTTGATGCTAATAATACTGAGAATAGCACTACAGTGAAGAATTCTAGTTTGTTGAGTGGATTCAGAGGAGGTTCTAGCTACAATCATGAAACAGAGACTATCTTTGCATTACCAAGGATGCAGCTTGAATTTAAATCCATTCATGTTCAAGAACCACAGGAACCTTCATTACAGGGTATGTAGAAAAATAGTTTTTAAAGTTACTAAGAAAATTCTAAAGGAACTTCAAATTACTGTTTTCTCACAGGTTATTTATGTAATAGTAATATAGTCTAATTTATTTACTTAGTTTTTCTTCCCAGCTTTTGGCTTCTGGCAAATAATTTAATCCATTTGTGCCTCTTTCTCTTCAGTAAAATGGGGGACAGTAATAGGATTTCATTCAGAATGTTTTATGAGGAGTAAGTGGCATATACTTGGAAAGTGCTCAGTAAACTATATCATCATTTGGAAATCACTTACAGAAACTATTCAATTGTCTATAGTTGCATTTAAATGGATGCATTTACATAAACCCTTGTAAATCCCTTATAAACAGGAAGAGAAAGGGACATATCTCATTAAATCTTTTACTATAGAACTTTGCCATTACAGATGCCAGCCTGAAGCCGAAGGTAGAATGTAGTGTGGTGACAGAGTTCACTGACCACATTTGTGTGACTATGGATGCTGAGCTCATCATGTTTCTTCATGATTTAGTGTCAGCTTATCTTAAAGAAAAAGAAAAAGGTGAGTAGCATTTTTTTCTTCTTTTTCCTTGCCAATTTCAGCAAAGGCTCTTGTCTGTGTCGTTTAAATGGATTTTTATGGTCTAGTGATAAAATGAGTGGAATGTGTCTCCTTCCTTTGAGTTGTAAATATCAATCGGTGAAATAAATATAAATAATATATTAGTAAAACTATGTGACAGAATTTCTGAGGGTCTGCTATGTCCGTGACACTCTTTTTCTAAACGTAACTCACACTGAATGCTGTTTTATACTTTACGAAATATTTCCATGTTTGTTATGTACATTATCAGGCCTTGTAGGAGAATCTCACAAAGGAGGAAGATAAGGGAAAGCTCTTTGAGGAAATATTGCTAGTCAAATGAAATGGCTAAAAGAACAACTACATAATAGCATGAATTATATACATTGTTAGGAAAACAAATAAGTAGATAAATCTGTTTAGAATGCAGAAAACATTATCTTTTCATAAATAAATAATTTGAACTTCAATGGTGGTGTTTTATTTTTATGAGCTAGCTAATGTTGGTTTATCTCCTGGAAATATACGTTTGTCCATTAAGAAACATATGGTGACCTTAATATCCCTATAGAACTGGTTGAATAGATTATGGTGTCCATATAATGGAATGGAATACTCTGTAGTATTTAAAAGAATGAAGTCGTCAGAAATATGATGATATGGAATAGTCTCCAAACATATGGTCTTTATCCAATAAGTAATTATTGCACAAATATATGAATATATAGTAGTAAAATAGCAGATGTGATTTTTTTTTTAATTGCTTGGAATACATGCTATTTGTTTGGGTCACCCTGTGATACTTCATTTTTAAAATGAGCAAAAAGACAAAATTTGTCTAGCAGGTATTTCAAGATGGTCTCATGATGAATGTTTAAGTGAAGAAAACAGATTATCAAAAAACAATGCAAAAGTGGCATAACATAGATTGAATTGCTGCTCCATTACTGTTAAATCTACGTGCCAAAAATCCAGTGAGAGTAAAATCAGTAATGATGGCTGGAAGAAATCTGTGAGACATTAGTTGAAACTTAAATGACTAAAACCATATAATCGAAAATATTATATATAATTTGATCCAGTCTTCACTTAAAGCACCAACATATACCAATCCCTAGTAATCCTCTTGTTTTTCTCTGTGCCTTAATATTTAAATTTAATATGGGGAAAAATAACAGAGACTCTGAATAAACCTGTGAAGTTCAGAATTCTTTTCTAGTCCATGTCTATATAAAAGTCTGCCAGATTTCTTTTGCAATTATTATGTGAAATCTTGTCATTTTATGAAATATGTTTTGGTTTTGGTCTGCCATGAACCGTGCATATTTAAAAACAAAACAAAACAAAACAAAACACTTTCTTTTTAGATACAAACTCATGCACAACAACAAAAAAAAGAGAAACAGACCCAATGAGGACAACCTGGTGGTTGCCAAAGGGGAGAGGAGTGGGAAAATGGACAAAATGGATAAAGGGAATTAAGAGCTACAAACTTCCAGTTATAAAATAAGTCATGGGGGAAAAAAATTAAAAAATATAAATCATGGGGATTAAAAGTACAACATAAGGAATATAATCAGTAATATTTTAATATCGTTCTCATGGCAAGCATTTCAAAATGTATGTACTTGCTAAATCACCTTGTTGTACATCTGAAATTAATTTGTTACATATAAATTATATTTAAAAGTAGAAAATCAAACTTGTATAACACTATTTTAATGGGAAAAAGGAAATAAGGATTGATTATCAGATTTACAATAACCAAATGTTATTGTTTTTAGGAATTTCAGTTATAAATAAAAATATTTTAATAGTTATAAGTGTATTTTGTAATTAAAAACTAAAAGCAATTAGTTTTGACCAAAATAAGCATAAACATGCCTGAGAATAATCTTTAACAGCATGTAAGGCTAGACTAGAATCAACATATTTCTAGAACATCAAGATACTGTAGCACTATAACAACTACCAGAAATAAAAGCAGAGTGACTGTGAGGAGGCAGTAACTGAAGACATCTATATTCTTATGTAATATGAATGTAAGGACAGTTTTATTCCTAGGCTCATTCCCAATGAATATGTTATCCCCTACTGCTAATTCATGATAAAGTTAAAACCAGAATTACATAATGCCTGTCATATTAACTAATTTATCTATTATTTTATGCCCAATTTGTGCCTTGAAAATCTCTGCTGTAAGAGAAATGCTATATACATTAAAGTTTGCCAAATGAAAGCTACATTGTCTCAGATTTTATTTTAATTTTATATATATTATGATCACCAATTTAAAAAGAATTTGTCTTTCATAAAACATTTGAGTATTCATTATAAAGATTGAAAGACTGCTTACATAAAAAGTTCCTAACTGGGGCGCCCGGGTGGCTCAGTTGGTTAAGCGGCTGCCTTCGGCTCGGGTCATGATTCCAGGGTCCTGGGATCGAGCCCCGCATCAGGCTCTCAGCAGAGAGCCTGCTTCTCTCTCTCCCCATCTCCCTGCCACTCTGCTTACTTGTGCTCTCTCTCTAGCTATCAAATAAACAAATAAAATATTAAAAAAAAAAAAGTTCCTAACTTATTACCAGTGTTCAAATATATAGAGAGACAGTAACGTCCTAAAACTACCGAGTGGTACACTTTTTTTTTTTAAAGATTTTATTTATTTATTCGTGAGAGACAGAAAGAAAGACAGAGAGAGATCCAGGACTCAGTCCCAGGACCCTGTGATCATGATCTGAGCCAAAGGTAGATGCTTAACCATCTGAACCACCCGGGTGCCCTGGAATAGTTCACTTTAAGTGAGTGAACTGTATGATACATGAATTGTATCTCAATAAAATTGCTAAAAAATGTCAACCTGCAGCCATTCTTTGCTATCAAGTAAATATCAGCATTCTTTTTTTTTATGTCAATATCTTTTTTTTATTATTTTTTTAATAATTTTTTATTTTTTATAAACATATATTTTTATCCCCAGGGGTACAGGTCTGTGAATCGCCAGGTTTACACACTTCACAGCACTCACCAAAGCACATACCCTTTCCAATGTCCATAACCCCACCCCCCCTTCTCCTAACCCCCCCTCCCCCCTGCAACCCTCAGTTTGTTTTGTGAGATTAAGAGTCACTTATGGTTTGTCTCCCTCCCAATCCCATCTTGTTTCATTTATTCTTCTCCTACCCACTTAAGCCCCCATGTTGCATCACCACTTCCTCATATCAGGGAGATCATATGACAGTTGTCTTTCTCCACTTGACTTACTTCGCTAAGCATGATACGCTCTAGTTCCATCCACGTTGTCGCAAATGGCAAGATTTCATTTCTTTTGATGGCTGCATAGTATTCCATTGTGTATATATACCACATCTTCTTAATCCATTCATCAGTTGATGGACATCTAGGTTCTTTCCATAGTTTGGCTGTTGTGGACATTGCTGCTATAAACATTCAGGTGCACGTGCCCCTTCGGTAAATACCCAGTAGTGCAATTGCTGGGTCATAGGGCAGTTCTATTTTCAACATTTTGAGGAACCTCCATGCTTTTTTCCAGAGTGGTTGCACCAGCTTGCATTCCCACCAACAGTGTAGGAGGGTTTCCCTTTCTCCGTATCCTCGCCAGCATCTGTCATTTCCTTACTTGTTGATTTCTGACTGGTGTGAGGTGATATCTCATTGTGGTTTTGATTTGTATTTCCCTGATGCCGAGTGATGTGGAGCACTTTTTCATGTGTCTGTTGGCCATCTGGATGTCTTCTTTGCAGAAATGTCTGTTCATGTTCTCTGCCCATTTCTTGATTGGATTCTTTGTTCTTTGGGTGTTGAGTTTCCTACGTTCTTTATAGATTTTGGACACTAGTCCTTTATCCGATATGTCATTTGCAAATATCTTCTCCCATACTGTCAGTTGTCTTTTGGTTTTATTAACTGTTTCCTTTGCTGTGCAAAAGCTTTTGATCTTGATAAAATCCCAATAGTTCATTTTTGCCCTTGCTTCCCTTGCCTTTGGCGATGTTCCTAGGAAGATGTTGCTGCGGCTGAGGTCCAAGAGGTTGCTGCCTGTGTTCTCCTCAAGGATTTTGATGGATTCCTTTCTCACATTGAGGTCCTTCATCCATTTTGAGTCTATTTTTGTGTGTGGTGTAAGGAAATGGTCCAATTTCATTTTTCTGCACGTGGCTGTCCAATTTTCCCAACACCATTTATTGAAGAGGCTGCCTTTTTTCCATTGGACATTCTTTCCTGCTTTGTCGAAGATGAGTTGACCATAGAGTTGAGGGTCTATTTCTGGGCTCTCTATTCTGTTCCATTGATCTATGTGTCTGTTTTTGGGCCAGTACCATGCTGTCTTGATGATGACAGCTTTGTAATAGAGCGTGAAGTCCGGAATTGTGATGCCACCAACTTTGGCTTTCTTTTTCAATATCCCTTTGGCTATTCGAGGTCTTTTTTGGTTCCATATAAATTTTAGAATTATTTGTTCCATTTCTTTGAAAAAGATGGATGGTACTTTAATAGGAATTTCATTAAATGTGTAGATTGCTTTAGGTATCATAGACATTTTCAAAATATTTATTCTTCCAATCCAGGAGCATGGAACATTTTTCCATTTCTTTGTGTCTTCCTCAATTTCTTTCATGAGTACTTTATAGTTTTCTGAGTATAGATTCTGTGCCTCTTTGGTTAGGTTTATTCCTAGGTATCTTATGGTTTTGGGTGCAGTTGTAAATGGGATTGACTCCTTGATTTCTCTTTCTTCTGTCTTGTTGTTGGTGTAGAGAAATGCAACTGATTTCTGTGCATTGATTTTATATCCTGACACTTTACTGAATCCCTGTACAAGTTCTAGCAGTTTTGGAGTGGAGTCTTTCGGGTTTTCCACATATAGTATCATATCATCTGCGAAGAGTGATAATTTGACTTCTTCTTTGCCGATTTGGATGCCTTTAATTTCCTTTTGTTGTCTGATTGCTGAGGCTAGGACTTCTAGTACTATGTTGAATAGCAGTGGTGATAATGGACATCCCTGCCGTGTTCCTGACCTTAGCGGAAAAGCTTTCAGTTTTTCTCCATTGAGAATATTTGCGGTGGGTTTTTCATAGATGGCTTTGATGATATTGAGGTATGTGCCCTCTATCCCTACACTTTGAAGAGTTTTGATCAGGAAGGGATGCTGTACTTTGTCAAATGCTTTTTCAGCATCTATTGAGAGTATCATATGGTTCTTGTTCTTTCTTTTATTGATGTGTTGTATCACATTGACTGATTTGCGGGTGTTGAACCAACCTTGCAGCCCTGGAATAAATCCCACTTGGTCGTGGTGAATAATCCTTTTAATGTACTGTTCAATCCTATTGGCTAGTATTTTGGTGAGAATTTTCGCATCTGTGTTCATCAAGGATATTGGTCTATAGCTCTCTTTTTTGATGTGATCCTTGTCTGGTTTTGGGATCAAGGTGATGCTGGCCTCATAGAATGAGTTTGGAAGTTTTCCTTCCATTTCTATTTTTTGGAACAGTTTCAGGAGAATAGGAATTAGTTCTTCTTTAAATGTTTGGTAGAATTCCCCCGGGAATCCGTCTGGCCCTGGGCTTTTGTTTGTTTGGAGATTTTTAATGACTGTTTCAATCTCCTTACTGGTAATAGGTCTGTTCAGGCTTTCTATTTCTTCCTGGTTCAGTTGTGGTAGTTTATATGTTTCTAGGAATGCATCCATTTCTTCCAGGTTGTCAAATTTGTTGGCGTAGAGATGCTCTTAGTATGTTCTTATTATAGTTTGTATTTCTTTGGTGTTAGTTGTGATCTCTCCTCTTTCATTCATGATTTTATTTATTTGGGTCCTTTCTCTTCTTTTTGATAAGTCTGGCCAGGGGTTTATCAATTTTATTAATTCTTTCAAAGAACCATCTCCTAGTTTCGTTGATTTGTTCTATTGTTTTTTTGGTTTCTATTTCATTGATTTGTGCTCTGATCTTTATGATTTCTCTCCTCCTGCTGGGCTTAGGGTTTCTTTCGTGTTCTTTCTTCAGCTCCTTTAGGTGTAGGGTTAAGTTGTGTACCTGAGACCTTTCTTGTTTCTTGAGAAAGGCTTGTACCGCTATATATTTTCCTCTCAGGGCTGCTTTTGTTGTGTCCCACAGATTTTGAACCATTGTATTTTCATTATCATTTGTTTCCATGATTTTTTTCAATTCTTCTTTAATTTCCCGGTTGACCCATTCATTCTTTAGAAGGATGCTGTTTAGTCTCTATGTATTTGGGTTCTTTCCAAACTTCCTCTTGTGGTTGAGTTCTAGCTTCAGAGCATTGTGGTCTGAAAATATGCAAGGAATGATCCCAATCGTTTGATACCGGTTGAGTCCTGATTTAGGACCGAGGATGTGATCTATTCTGGAGAATGTTCCATGTGTACTAGAGAAGAATGTGTGTTCTGTTGCTTTGGGATGAAATGTTCTGAATATATCTGTGATGTCCATCTGGTCCAGTGTGTCATTTAAGGCCTTTATTTCTTTGTTGATCTTTTGCTTGGATGATCTGTCCATTTCAGTGAGGGGAGTGTTAAAGTCCCCTACTATTGTATTACTGTTGATGTGTTTCTTTGATTTTGTTATTAATTGGTTTATATAGTTGGCTGCTCCCACGTTGGGGGCATAGATATTTAAAATTGTTAGATCTTCTTGTTGGAAAGACTCTTTGAGTATGATATAATGTCCTTCCTCATCTCTTATTATAGTCTTTGGCTTAAAATCTAATTGATCTGATATAAGGATTGCCACTCCTGCTTTCTTCTGATGTCCATTAGCATGGTAAATTCTTTTCCACCCCCTCACTTTAAATCGGGAGGTGTCTTCGGGCTTAAAATGAGTTTCTTATAGGCAACATATAGGTGGGTTTTGTGTTTTTTATTTATTCTGATACCCTGTGTCTTTTGATTGGGGCATTTAGCCCATTAACATTCAGGGTAACTATTGAGAGATATGAATTTAGTGCCATTGTATTGCCTGTAAGGTGACTGTTACTGTATATTGTCTCTGTTCCTTTCTGATCTACCACTTGTAGGCTCTCTCTTTGCTTAGAGGACCCCTTTCAATATTTCCTGTAGAGCCGGTTTAGTGTTTGCAAATTCTTTCAGTTTTTGTTTGTCCTGGAAGCTTTTAATCTCTCCTTCTATTTTCCATGATAGCCTAGCTGGATATAGTATTCTTGGCTGCATGTTTTTCTCATTTAGTGCTCTGAAAATATCATGCCAGCTCTTTCTGGCCTGCCAGGTCTCTGTGGATAAGTCAGCTGCCAATCTAATATTTTTACCATTGTATGTTACAGACTTCTTTTCCCGGGCTGCTTCCAGGATTTTCTCTTTGTCACTAAGACTTGTAAATTTTACTATTAGGTGATGGGGTGTGGGCCTATTCTTATTGATTTTGAGGGGCATTCTCTGAACCTCCGGAATTTTGATGCTCGTTCCCTTTGCCATATTGGGGAAATTCTCCCCAATAATTCTCTCCAGTATACCTTCTGCTCCCCTCTCTCTTTCTTCTTCTTCTGGAATCCCAATTATTCTAATGTTGTTTCATCTTATGATGTCACTTATCTCTCGAATTCTCCCCTCGTGGTCCAGTAGCTGTTTGTCCCTCTTTTGCTCAGCTTCTTTATTCTCTGTCATTTGGTCTTCTATATCGCTAATTTTTTCTTCTGCCTCATTTATCCTAGCAGTTAGAGCCTCCATTTTTGATTGCACCTCATTAATAGCTTTTTTGATTTCAACTTGGTTAGATTTTAGTTCTTTTGTTTCTCCAGAAAGGGCTTTTATATCTCCCGAGAGGGTTTCTCTAATGTCTTCCATGCCTTTTTCGAGCCAGGCTAGAACCTTGAGAATTGTCATTCTGAACTCTAGATCTGACATATTACCAATGTCTGTATTGATTAGGTCCCTAGCCTTCGGTACTGCCTCTTGTTCTTTTTTTTGTGGTGGATTTTTCTGCCTTGTCATTTTGTCCAGATAAGAGTATATGAAGGAGCAATTAAAATACTAAAAGGGTGGCAACAACCCCAGGAAAATATGCTTTAATCAAATCAGAAGAGTTCCCAAATCATGAGGGGGGAGAAAGGGGATAAAAAAAGGTTCAGAAAGAAAGAAAGAAAAAGCGGAAAAAAAAAAGAAAAAGAAAAGAATTTTAAAAAACGAATAAAGAATATAAAAAAGAAAAAATATATATATTAGTTAAACTAGTTTAAAAACGTTAAAAAAGAAAAGGGTAAAAGTTAAAAAAACTTTTAGCAGAAGAAGAGAAAAAAATGAAAAAAAAAAAATTAAATTAACTGCAAGACTAAAAAATCACAGGGAGAAAGCCATGAGTTCCGTGCTTTGCTTTCTCCTCCTCTGGAGTTCTTCTGCTCTCCTTGGAAACTGCACTCCTTTGTAGGTGAACTTGGTCTTGGCTTGATTTCTTGTTGATCTTCTGGGGGAGGGGCCTGTTGTTGTGGTTCTCAAGTGTCTTTGCCTCTGGCAGAATTGCACCGCCCTTACCAGGGGCCTGGCTGAGTAATCCGCTTGGGTTTGCTTTCAGGAGCTTTTGTTCCCTGAGTGCTTTCCGTAGAGTTCCGGAGGACAATACAAACAGCGGCCTCCTGGTCTCCGGCCGGGAGGAGCCGAGAGCCTGGGGCCCCACTCCTCAGTGCGCCCTCAGAGAACAGCGCCCAGTAACTCCCGTCTGCCTGACCTCCGGCCCGTGCTCCGAGCTCACGGAGCCTGGGACTGGTTTAAGGCAACCCCGAACTGTGAGCTCACTGTCGGCTGTCTCTGTAGCCGGCTTCCCCATTCCAATACCCGCATGCTCTGCGACACTCGGACACCCCCCATCCTTCTCCCCTGTGGGACCTGAGGCCATGCTGACCCCGCGTGGGCTTCGGCCCGGTTTAGCCTCTGGACTGATGGCCCTCAGCGGAACAGACTTTTAAAAGTCCTGATTTTGTGCTCCGTTGCTCCGCCGCTTGCCGGGAGCCGGCCCCTTCCCCCGGGGTCTATCTTCCTGTCGCTTTGGATTCACTTCTCCGCCAGTCCTACCTTTCAGAAAGTGGTTGTTTTTCTGTTTCTAGAATTGCTGTTCTTCTTCTCTTCAATCTGCCGATGGATTTGCAGGTGTTTGCAATCTTTAGATAAGCTATCTAGCTGATCTCCTGCTAGCTGAAGTAGTCTCAGCCTGCTACCTCTCCGCCATCTTGATTCCCCAAATCTCAGCATTCTTTACCATTAGTTTTAAGCACACAAATATATGTAAAATATATTTATATGTATTTTACATATATAAAATATAAAAATTTATTTTACATATATTTTACATTTATAAAATGTCCTCTGCAGCCATCCTTGCTATCATATAAATCTCAGCGTTGTTTACCATTAGTTTTAAGCATGCAAATATATGTAAAATATATGCTATTCCTCAAAAGAAAAAAAAAGTGACATGCTAACTTTGACATTGTCTTTAAAGAAATAACTTTAAGAAGTTATTTATGGCTTATTTTAAAATACTAGTTTTTCAGAAAGGTAATTAAATTAATTGGCCTGTTCATAAGTAAAATGACAAATGGAGCCAATTATACTGTTCATATGGTGATTTAAAATAAATTTATAAGATATCTATTTGTAATAATAATCTATCATTTTCATTATAGCCATTTTTCCACCTCGGATTTTATCTACTCGACCAGGACAGAAAAGCCCAATTATTATACATGATGACAATTCCTCTGAGAGAGACAGAGAGGACAGCATCACTTATACGACTGTGGACTGGAGAGATTTTATGTGCAACACATGGCATCTCGAACCCACTCTCAGGTACGTAGTGGATATATATATTTCCCTGTATTCTGTGGGATTATCATGAGAAAAAGGTCATAAATAATGGAGCAAGTTATATACAGTTTACCAAAAACAGTTTTTAGTAGTTAGCTACTTATAACATCACTAATTTCTGGCCATGTTTTCTGCTCCTTTCTGCTTTTTTAAGTGCTTCTAGCACAACACAAAAGAGGCACGGCCACCACAACTGTGTGACATTCCATCAGTTAATCACTAACAGATGAGAATAACTCCATGTCCACCGTTGCTTTTTTTTTTTTTAACCATCTTTTTCACCAGGATATTATTTTCAGGTGTTTGAGGGACCTGCAGTAAACTTTACTGTTTCTTAGTTTGTGACGACACAAAAACAGCCATACATCATCATTAAGGAATTATTACAATTTCTCACACATGTTACAACAGTGCGATAGAACCTACAATGTCACAGAGTTGTTCTGTCTGCGTGCTACACAATAAGCAATTCAACAATCCCGAAATGTTGAATTTTTTTTTAAAGATTTTATTTATTTATTTGACAGACAGAGATCACAAGGAGGCAGAGAAGCAGGCAGAGAGAGAGGAGGAAGCAGGCTCCCTGCGGAGCAGAGAGCCTGAGGTGGGGCCCGATCCTGACCTGAGCCGAAGGCAGAGACTTTAACCCACTGAGCCACCCAGGCGCCCCCTGAAATGTTGAATTTAATGCTGTCTGATTCAGGTTCATTTACCAAGACTGTTCTACTACAGTCATGATCCCAATTATATCAACTTATTTTCATATTAAAATTTCCAAACTATTTTCCAATCTTAATTACATTTATAACGGCTGCTCTAACTAGTGGTACTTGCACTGTATGTCCTTGTTTATGGTTACCACTCACAACCTTCCTGTCATTTTTACCTTTCCTCTCATCTGCTTTGTTAATCAAATTTTAACTCTCTGAATCATGGAATAACAGTATCAAAAAAAAGTCCATCATACTCTGGCACATTTCTGCAGAACAGTACAGATTTCTTTTAGATAAGGTTATTATTTCAGAAATTTATGCCACAAAATAATTCCATAGCAACCAAATATCCATTACACAGTGGACTCATGTATAAGCAGAAAGTAGTGACTTTGTGTTAAAAATTTATAATAAAATTTGGTATTGGGGGCACCTGAGTGGCTCAGTTGGTTAAGCATCTGCCTTCAGCTCAGTCATGATCTCAGAGTCTTGGGATCAAGCCCCACATTAGGCTCCCTGCCCAGTAGGGAGTCTACTTCTCCTTCTCCCTCTGCCCCTCCCCCAGCTTGTACTCTCACTCTCTCTGTTTCTCTCTGATAAATAAAATATTTTTAAAAAATAAAATAAAATTTGGTATTAACAATACAAATATTCATGAGAAGTATTAACAGTGTCAATACTCAGAACAAAATTTAAAATATTGCAAATATCCTAATGCAGAAAACTACCGAGAAAATTTGTTTTGTATTTGTAAATCTATGATGAAATTATCTTTTAATTTAAAATGAGCATAAAAAGTTTAATTTGCCATTCTTTTTTTTTTTTTTTTTTTTTTTAAAGCATACCATCAAGAAACTAGTTAATATGGTGTAGTGGTGGAGAGAATGTTGAAGAGCTCTAGCTGTAAGTCCTGTTGTCTAGATAGCATAGTAAATTGAATGATCTTGGCCAAAGGACCTAACCTATTTCTCCTTCAGTTGCCTCATAAGAAAAATTTGGTAAACAGTATTACCTACCTTGTAAGGTTGTTAAAATGGTTAAATGAGTTAATTAATGCAAAATGCTTATAACTAGTAGAGTCTTAGCAGATCAGTGCTTCGTACCCTCTTTTCCTGCCCAAGTTCAGAAGCAATTGAACAGTGAGAGAGAGGCAGCTGGAAATCAAAATGACAGTTTTAATAGTGATAAAGCTCATAGCAGAGAATGTGGTTTGGATGTCTGGCAATAATGGCCTTCTACTTCAGAGTCCAGGTTTAGACTTACCTACAAGATCTTCATCATGAAGAACACCAGAATTGTGTGCCCTCCCCCACCTTGAGTTCTGCAGTTGGCAGCCCTGTGAACTCAACCAGCTGTAGCCAGCTGTGAACAGGCTGGGGCTAACCTATTTAGGGGTCTGTCCTTGAGAAACCTATTGTATGGAGCAGTAGTCAAAATGAGTGGCCCTTAAGGTAGGGAAGAGAGTACTGAACTACACAACCCAGTTCCTCAGTTAACTTGCCAATCAGATAAATCATTAATACAGGATATTAATATAGGACCAGAGAAAGACCAGGCGTGTTTCACTAATGGCTGCTCTTCTATGTGGAAGGAAATGGAAGAAAATGGTTTTTCCCAAACATGTTTAGTACATAGCAAAAACTCAGGAAGTCTCAGCCTTTTATCCACCACCATTATGCCACATATATGTTGAACTCTTATTTTTTTTCTCAGCTTTATTGAGGTAAAATTGACAAAACATGTAAGATATTTTAAGTGGATGGTGTCATAATTTGATATATGTGCACATTGTAGAAGGAATCCTCCCATCAAGTTAACATCTTTTACAATGAACCAGATGTTCTTTAAATGTCAAGATGACCCTGTAATTTAAGAGGCCTAAAATAAAATAATCAGAAACGGGGCACCTGGGTGGGTCAGTGGGTTAAAGCCTCTGCCTTCGGCTCAGGTCATGGTCTCAGGGTCCTGGGATCGAGCCCCGCATCAGGCTCTCTGCTCTGAGGGAACCTGCTTCCCTTCCTCTCTCTCTGCCTGCCTCTCTGCCTGCTTATGATCTGTCTGTCAAATAAATAAATAAAATCTTCAAAAATAAATAAATAAGTAAAAATTAAAAAAAAAATCAGAATGAAATTCACTTAACTCCACTGCTACACATAGGCTCTCAAGAATACATAGAATCGGGGCGCCTGGGTGGCTCAATGGTTTAGGCCTCTGCCTTTGGCTCAGGTCATGATCTCAGGGTCCTGGGATTGAGCCCCACATTGGGCTCTCTGCTCAGCGGGGAGCCTGCTTCCCCCTCTCTCTCAGCCTGCCTCTCTGCCTACTTGTGATCTCTCTCTGTCTATCAAATAAATAAATAAAAATCTTTAAAAAAAAAAAAAGAAAGAATACATAGAATCACATTTTTTTAATACTGTTAAAATAAACTGAGGAATTATAACTTAGATTATTCAATTGCACCTACTGAGAACAGTCCATCTTGAGCATATTATGGAGGCTTAGTGATGTTCTTGAACCTACCTTCAGTACTGTGTTATGACACTATCTTCCTTAATACCTATTATTTGTAATTTTAGATTAATTTCTTGGACTGGAAGAAAGATTGATCCAGTAGGTGTTGATTATATTCTTCAAAAACTGGGCTTTCATCATGCCAGGACTACTATTCCTAAATGGCTTCAAAGAGGAGTCATGGACCCCCTTGACAAGGTTCTGTCAGTTCTTATAAAAAAACTCGGTACTGCACTACAGGATGAAAAGGAAAAGAAAGGAAAAGACAAAGAAGAACACTAAAAAAAGTAACCTGATCTGTGAACAAATTAAGATTGTGTCTGTTAAGTTTTATTACACTGGAGTGGTTTTTTTTTTTTTTTTGTATAGTAAAATTATTTTCAGTATAACTTAAAATAACTCTAATTTTTTGGCCATTATATTGAAAGTTTGTAAGTTAACCTGTTTATTCTAGTTCCACCATTCTATATACAGTGAAGTATTGCATGATAATGTACATTTTGTGAAAAACTAGATTAAAATATATAAATCTGCTCAGTAGGGTTTATAATTGTATTATGTGCAATATGATTCCTGCATCTTTAAAATATTTTCAGAGTAACTGTGAATTTTTGTTACTGGCCATAACTTTTAGAAAAAAATCTTGTTGATAATGTGATTTTTTTTTTTTTTGGTCATTAATTGCCTTTTCTTTTTTTAAAATGTAGTCTTGTATAAATACCTATTTGTATATAGTTTGAGTAATTGTGATATGATTACAACTAAAATATTGTTTGTAACTATTGTAATAAAGTCACAGTAATTGGTTTCACTCTGTAGTTCTTTTTGAGTGTTTTCTTCTTTTATATCTTATTTTTTATAAGAGATGCCTGTGCTGTTACTGAATGTTTTCATAGAAGATGATTAAAACTTATAAAATCAAATCATGGAGCACCTGGATGGCTCAGCTGGTTGAGTCAGACTCTTTCAGCTCAGCTCATGATCTCAGGGTCATGGGATCCAGCTCAGCACCAAGTCTGCTTGTCCCTCTCTCTCTGCTCCTCCTGCTCCCCTGCGCTTGCTCTCTGTCACTAAGATAAATAAATAAGCAAACTAACTAACTAACTTAAAAAAAAAAAAAACAACCCTTGTGGAAAGAGTTAAGATGGAGAAGTAGGGGGAACCTGGGCTTTCTTCTCCTCAAACACCACTGTATTGAGGTTCAGTCACTAGGAACATCTAAGAAATCCATCTGAGGATTGGAAGGAGGATCTCTGTGGTTGGAGGGAGACAGCGTGGCACATGCAAGGTGCATGGAAGTGAATTGGGGAAGACAAAAACTTCAGAGATATGGAAGGAAGAAGCCCTTTCCTCCAAAGGAAAATAGGAAATAGAAGGAGGCCAGGGTGGGGTGGATGTTGAGATTGCGCAGTGTTGGGTTTGCACAAGAAGAAAATCTCTCAGACCCCAGACTGGGAGATGGGAACGGAGTGTCATAGGTTTTTTGCAAAACTCAGGTTCTGGAAGTGTGTGACTTTCACCAGAGCAGAGCTGTGGCCTGTGATCCTGAAGAGGAGGGTTCTGGTTCAGAGCATGCACAAAGTGGTGCAGGGATCTCCTGGGTCGCACTGGCAGAGAGATCATTACCATTCCTGGAATGCATTTGGAGGAAGGCATATTGCCTCTCAAAGGACAAAAGACCCTGCATGCGCCAACAAACAACAGCCTTTCATCAGGAGGGGGCAAAGGTGTGTGCAGAGGGTAGATAACCCAGTCACTGCTCTTTGTGGTGCCACAGCATAGAATCTGCCCACCATGCAGGTGTGGGACTGTTTTTGTGGGACAAAGGGCACTAGTCAGAGAGCAGCAAGACTAACCCAGAGGTGGGAGCAGATCCAAGTGGTGCCCACTCTTAAAGATTTGAAATTTTGAATCCCAGCCACACCAAATGCCTGTGGTGCCAGGCATGATGAAGGCCTTTAGTAAAAAGTTCTGTGAGAGCTTCTGAAGAGCAAGGAGTGTGAGATTTCCTGCCTCTCTGGATGAGAGAGCAGGGTTGCACCATGTTATCCTCACTACACACAGGACTGGAACTCAGAGAGCAACACAGCAGCCCTTAGTAGAGGTGGGAGCCGCTTAAACCAAAGCCTGACCCCTTGTGCTTGGCAAGTGTTTTTTCACCTGGGCAGGAGTGACTCTGAGCCATCACAGGGCACTTCTCACCTAGAAGAGCAACACCGGCAGCATGCCACATGCCCGGAGTCTACAGATCATACAGTGCCTCACAGCGCCCCCTTCAGTTCTGGTGGAAATAGGACCAAGGCTCTACTTTTTTTCCCCCCTTGTTTTTTTTCCCCCCTTTGGAATCAGGCTTATAGTTCTTTGTTTTTTCATTTCCTCCCCCAATCACTCACTCTTTCTTTGTTTCTTTGTTTCTTTCTTTCTTTCTTTCTTTTTAAATCAGGCCTCCTTTTTACTTTTCTTTCTTTTTTGTTTTCCTCCTTCGGAATCAGGCTTGCAGGTTTTTGTTTTGTTTTTGATTGCTTTTTTTTTTTTCTTTTTTTTTGCCTTTCTTTTTTTTCCATGCTTTTTTCTAGAAACAAATCAAAGCACATCTAGATAAAGTTCCAAACACTCCCCACTATTGGCAAGGAGGAGCTCTGCAGAGTACAGACCAGTAGGAAAGAGCAGCCAAAACCCAATAGCTGAGTGCACACAGAATACACCAGAAACACTTCCTGAAGTGCAGGCCCTGGACAGTGTATGACCATTTTTAATATAGCATTACTCTGAGGTGCAGGAAACATAACAAGCTTTCATGACATGCGAAAGGTAGAAAGTTAGCCAAAATAACAAGATGGAGGAATTCTCCCCATCAGAAAGGTCAGAAAGATACCATAGCTAGGGACTTGCTCAAGGAGATATAAGCAATATATCTAAACAAGAATTTAGATCAAAAGTAGTCATAAAACTACTAGCTGGCTTGAAAGAAGCGTAGAAGACACCACAGAAACCCTTGCTGCTGAGATAAAAGACCTAAAAACTTGTCAGGCTGAAATAAAAAATGCTGTAACTGAGATGCAGACTGAATATAATCACAATGAGGATTGAAGAGGCAGTGAGGAGAACAGTGATATAGAGGGTAAAATTATCGAAAATAATGAAACTGAAAAGAAGAGGGAAAGAAAGCTATTACATCACAAAAGTAGACTCAGGGAACTCATTGATTCCCCAAAGAAGAATAATATCCGTATCATAGGAGTCACAGAAGAAGAGCAGGGAAAGGGACAGAAGGCTTATTTGAAGAAATTATAGCTGAGAATTTTCCTAATCAAGGGAAAAAGAGGCATTCAAGTCCAAGAGTTACAGAGAATTGCCCTCAAAATCAACAAAAACAGGTCAACAGCATGAATATCATGGTGAAACTTGCAAAATACAAAGAGAATTCTGAAAGCAGTTAGGGGAAAATGGTTCTAAACTTATAATGGTAGCAACATAAGGCTAGCAGCAGACCTGGCCACAGAGACCTGACAGGCCAGAAAGGACTGACATGATATATTCAGCATGCTAAATGGGAAAAATATGCAACCAAGAATACTTTATACAGCAAGCTATTATTCAGTATAGAAGGAGAAATGAGGAGTTTCCAAGACAAACAACAATTAACAGAGTTCATGAAAACTAAACCAGCTCTGTAAGAAATATTAAAGGGGACTCTTTGAGCAGGAAAGAGAAATCAAAGACTAGAAAGAAACAGAGAAGATCTACAGGAACAGCAACTTTACAGGTAATACAATGGCACTTAATTCATATCTTTCAGTAATTACTCAGTGTAAATGGACCAAATGCTCCAATCAAAATCAATCAGAATGGATGAAAAAACAAGACCCATCAATATGATGGGTCTCTTATAAGAGACTCATTTTAGATGCAAAGACACCTCCAGACTGAAAGTGACGGGGTGGAGAACAATTTATCATGCTAATGGACATCAAAGGAAAGCTGAAGTAACCATACTTATATCAGACAAACTAGATTATAAACCAAAGGCTGTAATAAGAGATGACGAGAGAGACACTGTATCATAATAAAAGTATCTATCCAACAAGAAGATCTTACAATTACAAATATTTATGCCCCTAACCTGGGAGCAGCCAAATATATAAATCAACAGCAAACTTAAAGAAACTCACTGATAACAACTTAATAATAGTAGGGGACTTTAACACCGCCCTCACAGCAATGGACAGATCATCTAAGCCGAAGATAAAGAAAGCAAGGACTTTGAATGACACACTGGACCAGATGGACTTAACATATATATTCAGAGCATTTCATCCTAAAGCAGCAGAATACACATTCTTTTCAAATGCAAATGGAACATTCTCCTGAATAGATCACATACTGTGTCACAAATCATACCTCATCTGATAAAAAAGACTGAGATCATACCATGCATATTTTCAGACCACAATGCTATGAAACTTGAAGTCAATCACAAGAAAAAATTTGGAAGGACCACAAATACATAAAGATTAAAAAACATCCTACTATAGAATGAATGGGACAACCAGGAAATTAAAGAATTAAAGAATTAAAAAAAAAAAAGAACATGGAAGCAATTGAAAATGAAAACATGTCTAAAACCTTTGGGATACAGCAAAGGCAGTCCTAAGAGGGAAGTATTTTGCAATCTAAGCCTTCCTAAAGAAGCAAGAAAATACACAAATACACAACCTACCCTTATACCTGAAGAAAGTGGATAAAAGAAAAGCAAATAAAGCCTAAATCCAGCAGGAGAAGGGAAGGGAAATAATATAAGTTAGAGCAGGAATCAATGATTTAAAAAAAAACAACCCACAGTAGAACAATCAATGAAACTAAGAGCTGATTCTTTGAAAGAATTAACAAGATTAATAAACCCCTAGCCACACTTACCAAAAAAAAAAAAAAAAAAAAGGCGGGGGAGGGAGGGAAGAGAGAGAGAGAGAAAGAAAGAGGGAGGGAGAGAGAAAGGACCCAAATAAACAAAAACATGATTGAAAGGGGAGATGTCACAACCAACACCAAAGAAATAGTTATAAAAGAATATTATGAGCAATTATATGTACACATTAAAAAATCTGGAAGAAATGGGTAAGTTCCTGGAAACATATAAACTACCAAAAGTGAAACAGGAAGAAACAGAAAACCTGAACAGACCCATAACCAGGAAAGAAATTTAATCAGTAATCAAAACTCTCCCAACAAACAAGAATCAAGGGCTGTATGGCTTCCCAGGGGAATTCTACCAAACATTTAAAGAATTAATACTCACTCTTCTGAAACTGTTTCAAAAAATAGAAAGGGAAAGAAAACTTCCAAACTCTTTCCATGAGGCCAGCAGTACCTTGATCCCGAAGCCAGGCAAAGAAGACCCCACTAAAAAGAATTACAGACCAACATCACTGATGAACATGGATGCAAAAATCCAATCAGATCCAATAGCACATTAAAAGGATTATTCACCATGACCAAGTGGGATTTATTTCTGGGCTGAGAGGTGGTTCAACATCTGCAAATTAATGAACAAATTAATTAACAAAAGGAAGGATAAGAACAATATGATCCTCTCAATGGATGCAGAAAAAGCATTTGACAAAATACAGCATCCTTTCTTTGAAGGAAATTAAAAGTGCTATTCTGGTGAATACACCAATGTTGAGAAAGCAAAACAGCCTGATTGCTGATATGGAGTATGTTTCAGTGATCTGGACAGAAAATCAAACCACAACATTCCCTTAAGGCAAAGCCTAATCCAGAGCAAGGCCCCCATTCTCTGATTTTAAAAGGCTTGAGAACTGAGGGAGCTGCAGAAGAAAAGCTTGAAGTCAGCAGAGGTAGTTCATAAAGTCTGAAGAGAGAAGGCATCTTCATCACATAAAAGTAAAAGGTGAAGCAGCAAGTGTTGATATTGAAGCTGCAGGAAGTTATCCAGGAGATCCAGCTCAGATCATTCATGAAGGAGGCTACACGAAACATATTTTCTTTTTTTGTAAACAAAACAGCCTTCTATAGGAAGATGATGTTATCCAAGACTTTCAGAGCTACAGAGAAATTAGTGCCTGGCTTCACAGCTTCAAAGGACAGGCCAACTCTCTTGTTAGGGGCTAGGACAGCTGGTGACTTTAAATTGAAGACAGTGCTCATTTGCTATTTTGAAAATCCCAGGGCACTTAAGAACTGTCCGAAAGCTACTCTGAAAGTACTCTTGTGAGCACTTTGTTGTTCAATGGAACAGCAAAGTCTGGATGACAGCACGTCTGTTTATAAAACGGTTTACTGAATGTTTTAAGCTCATTATGGACTCTTACTGCTCAGAAAGACGATCCTTTCAAAATAGCACTGCTCATTTGGCAATGTACTTGATCACCCAAGATTTCTGTTGGAGATATATGATAAAATTAACGTTATCTTTGGTAACACAACATCCATTCTGCAACTCATGGAAAGATTAATTTCAACTTTCAAGTTTTACTGAGAAATCCATTTGTAAGGCTAGAGCTGCCATGCATGGAACTGGGCAAAATAAATGGAAAACCTGTTGGAAAGGATTCAGCATTTATTAAGGACATCCATTATTCATGGGAGGAGGTCAGAATATTAATATTAACAGGACTTTGGAGGAAGTAACTGCAGACGTGGTGGAACTAACAAAAGAACTAGAATTAGAAGTGGAGCCTGAAGATGTGACTGACTCGCTGCAATCTCACTGACAAACCTTGAATGGGTGAGGAGTTGTTTCTTACGGTGAACAAATAAAGTATTTTATTGAGAAGAAAACTACACCTAGTGAAGTTGTTGTAAAGGGTGTTGAAACTACAACGAAAGACTTAAAATGGTACATAAACTCAGTTGATAAAGCAGCAGCAGGGTTTAGAGGATTGACTTCAAATATGAAAGTTGTGTTACTAAAATGGTTTTGAGCAGTACTATGTTCTCCAGAAACATTATTAGTGAAAGGAAAAGTACTGATGCAAGGAACATCACTGTTGCCTTAAGGAAACTTGCCACAGGCACCCAACCTTCAGCAACACCCTCCTGCTGAGTCAGCAGCCATCAACATTAAGGCAAAAGGTAGCATTTTTTAGCAACAAAGTATTATTTAAATTATGGTATGTACATTGTGTTTTTAGACATAATGCTATTGCACATTTAATAGACTATAGTATAGTTTAAACATTACTTTCCCACACACTGGAAACCAAAAAATTCATTTGACTTGCTTTTTTTTTTTTCAAAGATTATTTATTTATTTATTTAACACACAGAGAGAGAGAGAGAGGTCACAGGAAGGCAGAGAGGCAGGCAGAGAGAGGGGGGAAGCAGGCTCCCTGCCGAGCAGAGAGCCCAATGTGGGGCTCAATCCCAGGACCCTGAGATCATGACCTGAGCTGAAGGCAGAGGCTTAACACACTGAGCCACCCAGGCGCCCTGACTTGATTTTGATATTCATCTTATTGCAGTGGTCTAGAACTGGACCTGCTATATCTCTGAAATATGCTTGTATTTAAAAGTTGCTAAGAAAGTATATCTTAAAAGTTTTAATCACAGAAAAGAAAATAATTGGGGGATGGATGTAACTAGACTTATTATTGCAATCAATTTACAGAATATACAGGTAACAAATCACTACACGGTATACCTGAAACTAATTTATGTCAATCATATCTCAATAAAAAAAAAACTGAGCTCAGAAAGCATATTAAAAAAAAACCACACACAGTTTCAGGTAAGACCCAAAGAAGACTCCGGGGTGAAACAGTGTATTTGTATACTTCTAATTATCTTCCTCAAAATATTTATTGGTATGGTGGATTTAATATATGTCCATAAATTCCGTGATACTCCTCTCTCCAGGAGGTGGATCTCTATTTCCCTCCCCTTCTGTGTAAGATGGAATCCTTCTACCAAAAACAGTACACAAAAGGAAAAAAAACAGTAACTTTACAGTGGATAAACCTGACAGCCTTAACCAAGTCATGAAGGCTAACATTGTCAATAGTTGCTGACATCATGTACTCCCTAATACATTATGAGAAGTGCACTTCATCTATGTTTTCGTCTCCCCAATACCCTTAAATCTTGTATAAACACCAGAGAACATCTGGCAAACCCAAATTGAGGACCGACCTACAAAATATTCAAACATTATTCTTCAAAAGTGGCAAGCTCATAAACACAAGGAAAGACTTAAAAACTTTTATATGAGACAGATGACTAAGATGTGACCACTAAATGCAATGCAATATTCTGGACTAACTCATGCAACAGAAAATGGACATTAATTGAAAAACTGGTGAAATCCAAATCATGTGTATAGTATAGTTAGTAATGTTGTACTAATGCCAATTTCTTAGTGTTGATAATTGCACAATGGCTATGTAGATATTAACATTGGGGAAAACTGAAGGGAAGGGTATAGGTGAACTCTTTGTGTTATCTTTACAATTATTCTGTAAATCTAAAATTATTTCAAAATAAAACATTGTGTATATATCCACTTCATCTTTAAGAGTAATTTTTACCCATTCCTTTTACTTCTTGAG
Source organism: Mustela erminea (assembly GCF_009829155.1). Taxonomy (NCBI): domain Eukaryota; kingdom Metazoa; phylum Chordata; class Mammalia; order Carnivora; family Mustelidae; genus Mustela; species Mustela erminea. Next base: position 78,112,754 of record NC_045615.1, read on the forward strand.
CTTCTGTTTCCATTTTACATTCCTCCTCAAATTTGATCCTAATGTAATTGTGTTATTTTTGTACTCAGAACTTTCATTCATTATCCCTATCGTACTTCTTGGCAACAATATTTGAATTTTTAATTTGTTGTAGCAAAAGTCTCCAAACATTAAGAAGAAAAAGTTCTGCTTTGAGTTATCATTACAATTATTAATGGGCATTTGGTCAAAGCAACATATCAATACATTTCTATAATCACTAAAGAAAAACAAGATTTATTGAAAATGCATTGCTTAGGGGCACTTGGTTGCCTCAGTTGCTCAAGTGTGGACTTTGGGCTCAGGTCATGTTTCCAGGACCCTGGGATAGAGTCCTGCATCTGGCTCCCTAGTCACTAGGGAGTCTGCTTCTTCCTTTTCCTCCCCCTGCTTGTGCTCTCTCTCTCTTTCTCTCTAAAATAAATTTTAAAAAAAGAAAAGAAAGGAAAATGCATTGCTTTATGAGAGGAATGAAGCTTTTCTTTCTTCTAATTAGCCCATATGTTTCGGGGTGGCTATTACCTCTTGTTGTAATGAGGTAGAATATTATCAATTTTATTGTTTTCTTTCTCTTTCCCTTTTTCCTTTAAAACAATATAATCCTTGAGAAATCTTATCTATATAAAAAAACAAGGGGTCACCTGGGTGGCTCAGTGGGTTATGCCTTCAGCTCAGGCCATGATGCCAGGGTCCTGGGATCCTGTCCCACAGAAAGCTCCTTGGTCAGCGGGTAGTCGCTTCTCCCTATCCTTTCCCTGCTGGTAGTCCTCTCTCTCTCTCAAATAAATAAATAGAATTTTAGAAGAAAAAAAAAAGTAGGGAGGGACACATTTATATATTGTTATAATGCTATCCTTCTGGGTTATAAACCAAACTTGGTAAAGAGAAACTGAGCCAGGCATTACCCAGAAGATAATTAGTCATAGGTATAGTGTGCTCTTGTTTTAATATTCTCCTTGAGCAGGACGGGAGGGCTCGAGTCTTTACAAAATGATTACACAACCATAGGCAATCGAGGTTATTTTAATAAAATCAGCTCCCTTGGATTTGGGCTAAGGCCAAGATTGACCTAGCGCATATCGAAATCTTATCTATAACACAATGTGTATAAATAAGAAAACCAATTGCCTTCATAGGGAAATATATATACACATTTAACCATCTGTCAGCTAATACCTCCATTAGGGTCTCCTACATCTTTTACGAGTGCAAAGAACTGAAAACACCCACGATGGCTTTGTCATTAGGTTTCAACCTCCCCGCCTGTTTTCGAGGGTTCGTTGTTTGGCTCCTCCTGTGAAACTCAGGCAGGAGTCCAAAGCGGTTTTTTCTGTAAACATTAAAGACACGGTTGAGGCCAAACCTTGTCCACAGGGGCCTCCTCAGAGTATAACCAGGGTTAGAGCCCAAGGTTTCCTTGAAACCACCCACACACGGCACCCCAAGGACAGCCTCTAATCATCCTGAAGGACACCCCAAAACAGCGCGTTGTGAGTACAGTGGTGAGCCGGGTGTGGAGGGCATTTGGCAGGACGGCGAACGGGCCGCACCCAACAACCTTCATCCGAATTCTGCGGCAGCGACCGCCGCAGTAAGCTTGAGTGCGCCGGCTCCCAAAACAAGGCCGACCTCACAGGGCTTCGAATGCGCGCGCATGACGTCTGACGTCTCTCTGCTTGTTGACGCAGGCCGTAGAGCGCGGAGCCCGCCCTGCCGGCATAGCCCGAAGGGAACTGCGCGGGCGCGAGCGCAGGGCCGGAAGCCCGGCCGCGTAGACGGTTGGTGATTGGATGAGGCTTGGTGTGGGGGTGTTAGTCCGGGTACTGCGGGGACGCCACGAGGCCGCTTTTGAAAGACGCAACCTTGGGGCGCGTGGCTCTCGCGCAGAGTGTCCCAAAGCCAGAGATTGAGGGCGGGAGGAGGAAGCAACGGCGTCGGCGGCTGGGGCCGGCGAGCCCCGGGCCTGTGGCTCGGTCTCCGGCCTACGCGGCAGGAAGGACAGCTTTGGTGGGTGGGAGTTGGGCTGGGAATCGGGCCGTTGAGGGAATCCTGTTTTTATTTTTATTTATTTATTTTTTCTTTCTCCCTGAGCCCTGAGTAGTTGTAAGGACCGTCCCTGCGGACCGCTTTGACCCTTCTTTGCCCTTTTGTAGCAGTGCTTTGGAAGGGATGTAGGAGGGATGAGCCCCGTACCTGTTAAAACTCTATAGTCACGAAGCAGTCACGACGTGAGTTAAGACGTTTAGTCCTGTGTCGTGTGAGTGACTTTAAGCCATGTAGGTATATTTTAAATTTCAGAGTAAGTATTTTTATCTAGTACTTTTTTTTGTTTTCTGCCAATTTTCTTAACGATTTGCAGGTGAGAAAATGTCTGGCAACAATGACTGGTTTCAGAGTTCCCGGGTCCCTAGCTTTGCTCAAATGCTGAAGAAGAACTTGCCAGCTCAGCCATCAACCCAGACGGTAACTACACCCACAGGATATTCTTCAGAAAGATACAGCCTGTCGAATATGGCTTCCAAGGTTACCCAAGTGACGGGTACGAGTTTTTCATTTGCAATAATGCCTTGGTTCTTTGAGATTCTAGAATGGCCAATAAGTACTGTTGAGCCTCCAGTTTAAATGTTGCCTGGATACATATCCATTTACCAGGGGCTATGTCCCTCCTGGAGCTCCAATTTGCCTCTGAACACCGTAAGAGGCATGTGGAAATCTTCCTTGCTGCTCAGTTATTCTAACAGCTTCAAGCCTGTCTTGCCTTTTTTTTTTTTTTTTAAAAGGTTTTACTTATTTGTTTGATAGAGATCACAAGAAGGTAAAGGCAGGCAGAGAGAGAGAGAGAGAGAGAGGAAGGGAAGCAGGCTCCCTGCTGAGCAGAGAGCCCCCCCCCCCATTTGGGGCTTGATCCCAGGACCTGAGATCATGATGTAGGCCCAAGGCAGAGGCTTAACCCACTGAGCCACCCAGGTGCCCCCTGTCTTGCCTTTCTAAGGTAAGGTTGTGTTGGTCCCTTCAGGGAAAGGACTGGACTTACACTGGTTTTTAGTCAACATATCACTTAGCATAAGTGTAAAGAGGGACAAACACTTAAATTCAATTGAATTTAGTATTAAAAGTAATATAAAATAGTGAGTAGGAAATAGAAATGGACCTTAGTCCCAGGTCTCTGTCTTTAGTCCAGACCTTAGTGAAACCATGTATTTAAAAAAAAAAAAAAGATTTGAGAGCTTCCGAAGACCTTGACATCATTAAAATTCTGTGATTCTTTGATATCACTTCATGTTATGACAGTGATAGCACTTCTTTGCAAAAATGGTTTTGGTGCTCCAAAAAGTATGTGCATCAGCAGGTTACACTTGTCATGTGTGCAAAAATTTTTTTAGTAGAAACTTACTTGTAATGAAGAATACATATAATAGATGTATCAGGGACAATCTTCCATTTTATGGGAGGGTTTAGTGTTTTTGCTTTTTTAAAAATTTGTTTAGTTTTTTTTATTTTACTGAACTGACAACTCTAATCATATATTTTTAGGTAATTTTCCAGAACCATTGCTTTCCAAAGGACTTTCATCTATTTCAAATCCTGTCCTTCCTCCAAAAAAAATACCTAAAGAATTCGTAATGAAATACAGACGTGGAGAGATAAATCCTGTGTCAGCTTTGCACCAGTTTGCACAAATGCAGCGGGTTCACCTTGATCTTAAGGAAACTGTAACAACAGGCAAGTGTCAAGTTGTATCTGGTTATTACAATACTTTAAGATATTTTCCTGTTAAAAACAGAGCATATACATACTACTAAATTTGATTATTTTCTACATTTGCATAATCTTGGGATTAGGTAACTACTGGTATGTTTTAACAATTATACCTCAGGAATTTTTATATTCATATTTTTCTGCAAATAACTTACATGTACAAAGTTTTTATAATCGAATTTTAATTTTTTTGTTTATGGCTAGTTGAACTGAAATCCCATCAGCCTTGTGGATTATTTTCAGGTGTAAGTACTTGTAGATTAAACATGCTTTTGAAGAGTTGTTAAATATTTGGATTCTCTAATGAGAAAGATTCTGTGATGATTATACCAGACAAAATTATGGTCTAATTTAGCTTCTGAAATTCAAGGTATAGAGGTGAAAATAACACTTCCATGATTGATACTCTACCTGTGACTATTTTCTCCATTCTCTCTTAAACTTCCCTCCCAGCCTGTGGAAGGCTACACAGTAGTACAGATCAAATAAAAGCAAAAAGCATCCTCTAATCTCTTAACGTCATGAACAGCGATTAGAAAGAACTTTAGAAAAGTGGAAGGATAAGAGACTAAGTGCTTTAATAGACATGGACAAGCTGAAAGTATGAGAGTCAAACACAGTCCTTAAAAATACATATATGTGTGTACAAATATGTGTTTGTGTGTGTGTTTATATATACAAAGACATTATCAAATAGCTTGGTTTTTTAAGTTTTTTCTTACCGTTGCTAACTTTCACCAATACGGGTCTCAAGACATCCTTGTAAAAGAATTTGAAGCTTTTGAGATTTTAGCTAAGATTGTCATAGTAAAGTCACATCTCCAGTCTTTTTGGAAGAAAAAACAGTACACAGGTTACAAAAATAGAGTCTTAATATAGAAGGTAGAGTTTTCCTAGGTACAGTTACTGTAGGTTGGATTACTTCATGATCAATACTGTGAACTTAATTTTTGTGTCACTAGTTTTCCCTCCATTCTTCTCAGACTGTTCTAGGAAAATGTAAACTCTTGATCATAATAAGAAAAAGAAGTGTGTAAGGGAAAATCTTTATTGATCTGTGTAAAAGCTACTCAAAAACACACTCCACTGATTACTAATGGTATTCACTTTGTGTTCATAGTACTAGCTGAATAATCTGAATCAATAGGTTTAATGATGAGACCAGAGTATCCATATTTTCACAATTCTATAGGTGATTTAAATACATACTAACATTTGAGAATCTGAAGTATGATAGGATGAAGCTTAAAGGCTCAGCACTCTGACACCATGTACTTAATTAACAAATTTGATGGATGCTATCTCACACATAAAAATCATCAGGGCCACTAGTTAAATATACAAAATACTCTCAGGTTTTGTAAATTTGGATTGGAACCTAGGTGATCATAAGGAAGGAACTTGGGAAACTGAAGTCCTAGAGAAAATCAGTTTACTCAGATGCGGCAAGGAGTTTCTTGTAAAACCTTGATGTACATCTTTAAAAAACCCAGGGACACCTGGGTGGCTCAGTTGGTTAAGCGGTTGTCTTCAGCTCAGGTCATGATCCCAGCGTCCTGGGATGGAGTCCCACATCAGGCTCCTTGCTTGGAGCTTGCTTCTCCCTCTGCCCCTGCCTGCCACTCTGTCTGCCTGTGCTCACTCTCGCTCCTCTCTCTGACATATAAATAAATTAAATCTTAAAAAAAAAAAAAAGTTAGTGTAATATGTGAGAAAGTAATAATGATGGTGATGATGACGAGGCTTATGTGGAGTGACATTGTACCTAGCCATCCATAAACAGGGGAGAACCTTAAGTTGACTAAAGGTCTTCTAAAGTCCAAATTACCAACAAGTAAAACTTGAACTGGAAAAACCTTTGCCCTGTGAATTTATATGATTCCATTTCATTTTTCATTAGGCAAAAATGAAAATAGGTAAAAATAATTGTGTAAAGGTAATCCTTCTAGGAATTTTGGATGGCTGGACATTGAGTTTAATTCTTTAGCATGTTTTCTCTATTGTTTGTTTTGGTTTTCCTTGTGGATTCTCTCCCTTCCACTTGCCTTCAAGGCTATGGTGGTGTGAGTAGCTTATCATGACTCCCTAATAGACTCACATGATTTCTGCAAAAGGATCCCTTTTTTTCTGGAACTTATAATCTTATATGAGTATCAGAGCACTCAGAAGACGGGAGAAATTGAGCTTTATTATTATTGAATTTCAAAAGAAGAGAGATGTTGCCAGAGGCTCCACATTTTACCCCTCATTGGTCATCCATTAGCGTATTTATTTATTTATTTATTCAGTTATTTATTTATTTATTAGCTATTTGTTAGTTTGTTTGTTTATTTATTTATTTATTTATTTTATTGCCAGGCTTCATTATACAAGACACTGTTGCTCCATGCATGATCTGTACTCTAAAGCAGTCTCTACTGTTCATGTTGAATCTGGAGCCAAACTGGCTGCTGGATAGGTTCCTCAGAACTAGCTCAGGGGCTCACCCAGCTTTACTTTTAAACTGCATTATAAAAAATAAAACACAAAACTGATAGGCCAGGATCGTTTTCCACAACTTTTGTACTGGGATATTTTTCTTATCAAATGTCATTTGCAAGATCATACTGTGAATTATTGCAGCATTCATTCTGACTTCTTTTTCAAGGTAACGTTATGGGACCATATTTTGCTTTTTGTGCTGTGGTGGATGGTGTTCAATATAAGACTGGACTGGGACAAAATAAAAAGGAGTCTAGATCCAATGCAGCAAAATTAGCTCTTGATGAGCTTCTACAATTGGATGAACCTGAACCAAGAGTTTTAGAAACAGCAGGTAAATACTCTTGATTATTATTTGTAAAATGTATCTTTTTCCAGAAGAAATCACCTGAAGGATTTGTTTTTGAAGAGTTTCATGGCAACTGCAAGATAGAAGTTGCAGAATTTATTTCCTTCCATTGCTGGTTGCTGACATGTTTAATGTTAGTTAAAATGTTCTCGTATAGGGATTAAAAGTACACTTACGGTGATGAGTACCGAGTAACATATGGAACTGTTGAACATTATATTGTACACCTGAAGTTAATATAACACTATGTTAATTGTACTGGAATTAAAAATAAAAATAACAAGAAAAGAATAAAAAAATAAAGGTTTTATATAAAAGAAAAAAATACTCTTGTATATTTCAGCACCATAAGCTATAAACATGTTGAGTGAATTGTCTCATAATTTGTCAGATTCCCAGTAGCTTCATATCCAGAAACTTGATTTTCTCTATAATTTATTGGATTCTTATTATGCTCTTAATACAGTACATTTAATAGAGATTTTAAATGCAATTTTTGTGAAGTTTGCCTGTCTACATTAAATTCAGGAATGGTAAAGCTACTTGAGAAAATGATGGCCTAAAGCAAACTCCAGAAATAGATTATGCAGGTTGAAATATTGATCCTGGATAGGCATGTTATTTGCCTTCTAAACCTGTTTTCATCATTTAAAACATGGGGACATTAAAAAAATAAGTAGTAAAAAAAAATAAGTAATAAAAATGGTGACTCTGATAGTGACTACCTCCTATGGCTGTTCTTAGGATTAAATATGCATGCAGAACTCTCAACCAGTGCTTGAATAACTTGTAAATGATAGTAGCTCTTATTAAATATTAATCATATAAAATGGCAACATATTGAGGAATATGTTCCTCAGTATGTTGCCATTTTATATACGTGTTAGCATAATAAGCAGTTTTTGTCAGTGGTCCCTTAATCATACATTATATTATCTGTAAATAAGTTAACTTTAAAAAAGAAAAACAAATTTTATTTAAGCAGTGATTATAAATTTATTCTTTTTAAATTCAAATTATCACTTATTGTACTACTGGGCTTTTTGGCTTTTAGTCTATTCATTTTTTTCTTTTCTAATTCTTAATATCGTTTTGTTCTTTCTCTAAGTTTAAATCTTATTTCACATGTTTTATTTTTGTTCAATTAAAACCATTATTTAGTAATTAAAAATGATTTATTTTGCTACATGTAAGTTTTGATGTGGAGTTTTTTCATTGTTTTCAAATAGTTTGTCATACTTTGGATTTATTAAGTCCTTAGGAGTGTATTGTGTTAACTTTCATGTTATTTTCTGTTTACTATTAAAGGTTAATTTTAATATTAAGGTTAATTTTCAGGGCTAGGTATGATTTTTGTCTTATACGTGCTGGCACTATAAATGTCATATTATCCTTATTTTATTGAAATATTTAAATTCTTACATGTTATTTGACTTGTAAAAAGCAATGATGCAGTGGTTTAATTTTGTTAGAGAGTATACTTTTTAAAATTCAATATAAAATTATTTCTTTTTTATCTTGCATATTTTATATGTTATGTGTTTTCGGTCTTAAAATTCTTTTAATTCTCACAGTGCTACTTTTAGTTACCTTTTGTGTTTGTTTAATATCTTTATCCTGTTTTACTTTTAATTTTCTATTGTACATAAAATTAGATTTTTTTGACATAAAGAATATTTCAATTAAAAAACTTCAGCATTTGGGCGACTGGGTGGCTCAGTGGGTTAACGCCTCTGCCTTTGGTTCAGGTCATGATCCCAGAGTCCTGGGATCAAGCCCCATATCGGGCTGTCTGCTCAGAAGGGAGCCTGCTTCCTCTTCTCTCTTCCTGCTGCTCTGCCTACTTGTGATCGCTCTGTCAAATAAATAAATAAATAAAATCTTTTAAAAAAAAAAAACTTTAACATTTGCATTTATTATGAATGGTAAGTGTCATATTATTTGCTTTTCCTTTTGTCTTATAGATACTGTTTTCTTTGACTTTTTTTTCCTTTAAATATTTGGAGGGTATATACTGATTTTAACCTGGAAATTCCTCTTTCTGATGTGAATTCAATTTTGATAATTTTGAGTTTTGATTTTATCTCTTGATAATTTTGCTTCTTTACCAGTATTCATATTTGTCCATCATTCCCTTATTCAGTCTCACTGATTTATCCTCTGGGTGAACAAATCTTACTCACCTGGCGCTTAATGTGATAAGTGATTTATTTCTTTTATAGATATGCCTTTGCCTTTCCAGAGTCTTCAACAAGTTAATGTGAAATGCAGAACTGGTGGCAAGAAATATTCTTAAGACACTTATTCAGTTTATTAATGGAAATTCTTGATATGTGATTATTGTATCAGCTATTAACCCACCTAGGTATATCCTTAGCAATATTTTCCCAGTTTCTTTCCAACTATAGCATGCAGTAGAATCAGTAAATCTATACTTTCAGGATATGCTGTATTCCAAGGACTGTGGTAGGTATTGGGAATTTAGAGTCAAGTAAGATCTGTCCTCTGCCCTCAACTAAAATGCTTTGTTGAAATTACATTAAAATAAGTCTACAGAATTTCCCAAGCAACGAATTTAATTGTCAGAAATGGGTGTTTATGATTGTCTTCTAATGATAAATACTTTTTTCCATAAGGGTCTTTAAAATGCTTATCCAGGGCTAGCAAATATTTTGCCTGGTGGGCTACAGTTTTTAGTTTCTAAGTATTTATCTTTTGCCTTTCTGAAAATTAAGGTATCACTTTTCCATATCCACTGATGCCCTGTTTATATCCACCATTGTTTTCTCAAAGAGTACCAATAGTACCTTAATTAAGACTAAAGGATTTTTAATAATGTATTTTCTCTTGTAACAGAGCCTAGTAATAATTTAATTTAATAATTTAATTAGGTCACCTTTTCCCTTATATTCTTTAAAATGTCCTAAACAGCTGAGTTTAAAGATTTGTTTTACTTGTGAAGGGATATGGAAGATAAGAGGTGAGTATTTCTTTGCTGTGAGCTTTATATCAGTTTTTCTGATCTATTCATTTATAACATAAAACTTAAAAGCTTAATTTTTTTTTAAATTTTGAACTCATCAGAATTATTTTCCATCTGTATCTTTTCATATTTTATATGTGGTGTTTTTAAAGTATAATCTTATTTTTTTTAGTTGTACAGAACTTCTTTAATTTTTTAAGTTTTGAAAATCTTAACACTTCTTAAAAAAATTTTTTTTTAAATTTTTATTTGAAGTAAGCTCCATGCCTAACATAGGGCATGAACTCAGTGACCTTGAGACTGAGTTGCATGGCTCTACCAACTAAGCTGGCCCGGCACCCTGAAAATCTAACACTTTTGACACAATGAGTTAAAAACCTGGTTCTAAGTTTATTTCGATATTCCTTACTAAAAAATCATTTAAAAGGCTTTTAGTGTAGTCAAACAATTTTATAATGCATATATATATAACAAATTTTAGTATCTTAATGATTTTAAGTGTACAGTTTAGTGTGAAGTACATTCACTTTGTTGTGTATCCAATATCCAGAACCCTTTGCATCTTGCAAAACTGAAATTCTATACCCATTAAACAATTATTCCTCATCTCCGCCTCTCCCTTACCCCTTTGACACCAAGTTCATAGCAATTACCATTCTGCTTTCTGTCTGTATGAATTTGACTACTCAAGGTCTTGCAAAGTGGAATCATATAGTATTTGTCTTCTCATGGCTGGCTTTTTTCACTTATAATGTCCTTAAGGTTTATCTCCATTGTAGCATCTGTGAGAATTTCCTTCCTTTCTAAGACTGAATAATACTCTCTTGTATGTATATACCACATTTTGTTTATCTATTTACCTGTCGATAGGTACTTGAGTTGCTTCAACTTTTGGCTGTGGTGAATAACGCTGCTATGAATGTGGATGTGCAAATAGCTGTGACATTCTGGTCTCAGTTCTTTGGGTTTCATACCCAGAAATGGAATTGCTGGATCATACGACAATTTTATATTTAATTTTTTTAAAGAACTGCCATATTGTTTTTCATAATGGCTACACTGTTATACATTCCTACCTGTAGTGCACAAGGGTTCCAGTTTTTCTACATCCTCACCAACAGTTGTTATTTTATGGGTTTTTTGTTTTGTTTTGTTTTAAAGATTTTATTTATTTATTTGACAGAGAGAGATCACAAGTAGGCAGAGAGGCAGGCAGAGAGAGAGAGGAGGAAGCAGGCTCCCTGCTGAGCAGAGAGCCCGATGCGGGACTCGATCCCAGGACCCTGAGATCATGACCTGAGCCGAAGGCAGCGGCTTAACCCACTGAGCCACCCAGGTGCCCCTTTTGTTTTGTTTTTGATAGTAACCCTTCTACTAGGTATGATGTGGCATCTCATTGTGGCTTTGACTTGCATTTTCCTAATGATTAATGATGGTGAGCATTTTCTCATGTGCCATTTTATATCTTCTTCAGAGAAAGGTAATAATACCTTTGCCCATTTTTGAAAGGGCTTATTGTTTTGTTGTTGTTGTCATTGAGTTTTAAGAGTTCTCTATACAGTAGTTCCTTCCTTATTCATGGTTTCACTTTCCACGGCTTCAGTTACCTGTGGTCAGCTATGGTCTGGAAGCAGATGATCCTCCTGACATATCAGAAGGTCAGTAGTAGCCTAATGCTATGTCACAATGCCTACGCCATTCACCTCACTTCTTCTCATTACATTTTAAAATTTCCCATCATTACAAGATGGGTGAGTACAATATAAGATATTTTGAGAGAGAGAGAGAGAGACTATGTTCATGTTTTTATTACAGTATGTATGTTCTATTGTTCATCTCTTATTGTGCCCAACTTATACAGTAAACTATCATAAAGACATATGTATTGGAAACATAGCATATCTAGGGTTTTGTATTATCTGTAGTGGAACCAATCCCCTCTATAGGGAAAGACTACTATATATCCTGGATATCAATCCCTTATCAGGTATGTGATGTGCAAGTATTTTCTCTCTTTTTGTGATTTGCAGTTTTACTCTGTTAATAGTGGTTTTTGATTCATAAAAGTATTTTTTTTTAATTTTTTATTTTTTTTATAAACATGTATTTTTATCCCCAGGGGTACAGGTCTGTGAATCGCCAGGTTTACACACTTCACAGCACTCACCAAAGCACATACCCTCCCCAATGTCCATAACCCCACCCCCCCTTCTTCCAACCCCCCTCCCCCCAGCAACCCTCAGTTTGTTTTGTAAGATTAAGAGTCATTTATGGTTTGTCTCCCTCCCAATCCCATCTTGTTTCATTGATTCTTCTCCTACCCACTTAAGCCCCATGTTGCATCACCACTTCCTCATATCAGGGAGATCATATGATAGTTGTCTTTCTCCGCTTGACTTATTTCGCTAAGCATGATACGCTCTAGTTCCATCCATGTTGTCGCAAATGGCAAGATTTCATTTCTTTTGATGGCTGCATAGTATTCCATTGTGTATATATACCACATCTTCTTTATCCATTCATCTGTTGATGGACATCTAGGTTCTTTCCATAGTTTGGCTATTGTGGACATTGCTGCTATAAACATTCGGGTGCATGTGCCCCTTTGGATCACTACGTTTGTATCTTTAGGGTAAATACCCAGTAGTGCAATTGCTCTGGAAAACAGCATGGAGGTTCCTCAAAATGTTGAAAATAGAACTGCCCTATGACCCAGCAATTGATTCATAAAAGTATTTAATTTTGATGAAGTCCCAACTTTTTCTTTTGTTACATATACTTTCAGTGTCCTATCTAGATAGTTATTGCCAAATTCAGTGTCATCCTTAAACTTTTCTCTTAGATTTTCTTCTAAGAGTTTTATGGTTTTCACCCTTATGTTTGCGTCTTTGATGCATGTTGAGTTAATTTTTGTATATGGGGTTAGGTGGTGGTCCATCTTCAGTCTTTTGCATGTGGCTATCCAGTTTTTGCAGCATCATTTATTAAAAAGCCTGCCCTTTCCCCTTTTGTTACTGGCCCCCGTGTAAAGAATCATTTGAGAAAATATGTGAGAATTTATTTCTGGGTTCTCTATCCCATCAATCTATGTGTCTGTCTTCATGCCATTACCATACTGTTTCGATTTATTACCACTTTAAGTATTAAAATAGGAAGTGTGAGTCCTCCAATATTGTTCTTTTTCAAGATTATTTTGCCTATTTGAACATGGTACTTTAAAATGCAGGCCAACTGTACAGTCCCATTTTTTATTGAAATTATTTGTTCTTGAAGAACAGGATTTAATATATTTGGTTTTCATTCTACCTGAGCCAAACTCTCCTGAGTAAATGGAAAAAATCCATCTTTCTCTGAGTTTTTAAAACTCTACTTAAAGTCCAGAGTGTATATATCTAACTCTAGTTATTAGCCTTTGCTTAACTAATGTAAACTGCAAGATGACATTGCCAGTCTTTCCTTGCTAATTTTGATATGTTCAGTCAGTATTTTGTCTTACTCAAAATTAAGACACGAGTCGCAGTATTGTTTGCTTTGTTCGTTCTTATGAATGATTCTTGAGAGATACTAATTAATTTTCGTGAAACTTTGCTCCCGGAAACTCTTCTTTTAATCTTTTCTGATCTTTTTTGTTGTTGTTGTTTCTTTGGTTTAATGTCATGTTCTTTTTTGTTTGTTTGTTTGTTTTCCTGGATTCCCCATGTTGTGATCCAAATTGGAAAGCCATTGCAAAGAGTCTAAAAGCTTTGAAAATTTTGAATGTAATATCTCCCTAGGAAAAATGGTAACTTTTACTTACTAAATAGTGATGGGATATTAATTCTAAATATTTTGCATAGTAGTGTAAATAGAAAATTGTTCATGAGCATCTGAAACAAGGTTTCGTTCTTAACTCTTTGAAAATATGGCATCTGTGACAATGCAAACTGTATAGCAGCATAAGATAAGGAAATCCAGAGCTGTGTGTGTATAATTTCATTATAGGTAAGACATTTATCAAGACTGAGCTAATATTTGGTGGCCTATACAAAAAAAATAATCATTTTAAGATTGCTGTTTATTATAGAATACTAGGGTACCTGCTCTTTGGATCATTGAAGTTTCATGTTTCTTTATGCTTTTTTTTTTTTTTTTTTTTTCCCATTTACAGGTCCTCCTCCTATCCCTGCAGAACCTGTTGTTTCACCCGAACCAGCATATGTCTCAAAAGTACATTATGGTAGGAAAGTCCTTTATGATGTTCTTTTTTAGAAGAGTAACCCAGTAAAAAATAAAACATATAAAAATAAAACATATAATAAAACATATAATCAAAATATGCTTTAGGTATTAACATATACAATAGTATTTTATCATTCAAAACTCACACTTCTACAAGGAGGAGATTTTCCTTCTGTATTTTGCTAAAAAAGAAATGAGGGGAGAGGAAAAATTGAAGAAATGGCTATTTTTCTATAAGGAGGTGGTTCATCAGTTTCGTATAGCTGCTCTTCTGAGAATGTTTTGCTTTGGTAGGCTTGTCATTAATGAAAAACAATGGCTTTCTGGTGGTTAACAGTTGGGACATTCATTTTAAATAACCTATTTACATGGGTGCCTGGGGGGCTCAGTGGGTTAAGCCTTTGCTTTTGGCTCACGTCATGATCTCAGGGTCCAGGAGTCTAGCCCCACATCAGTCTGTCTGCTCAGTGGGCAGCTTCTTCCCCCTCTCTCTCTGCCTGCCTCTCTGCCCACTTGTGATTTCTGTCAAATAAATAAAATCTTTAATAAATTTAATAAATTTATTTATTAAATAATAAATTATTTGATAAATAAATAAATATTTACTTTTAATGGCAATTACTTATCACTCAAGCCCAAGAAAACTACAACTACAATTACAGTTACTAATTGTATCATCTACAATCAGCTATTTCTCCATGCATATTAATTTTTCCATCTATAAAATGGCCATAACACCATGAGAGACTATGGACTCTGAAAAACAATCTGAGGGTTTTGAAGGGACGGGGGGTGGGAGGTTGGGGTACCAGGTGGTGGGTATTATAGAGGGCACGGATTGCATGGAGCACGGGGTGTGGTGCAAAAATAATGAATACTGTTATGCTGGAAATAAAAAAAAAAAAAAAGAAATTTAATAAAATAAAATAAAATAAAATGGCCATAACAATAATTACAGCATTGGTAATTATGAGGACTAAATGAATTCATATATGTGGAATATTTAAATCAGTGCCAGTAGATGCTTCCTAAATAATAACCTTTTTTTAATATCACTTTGTCATATTCAACATGTGTTGTAGTTGTATCTGTTTCCTGTCAGATTATGAATCCTCTGAAAGTCAGATTATTATTTCTCCATTGTTTAAAATAGTGGTTAACACTTCAGTCTTCAAGTTCAGAGTGTATATAGATTTAAAATGAAAATGTGCCTTTCTTTCTCTTCTAAATCTGGAGATTAGGATTTATTTATTTATTTATTTTCAAAGATTTTACTCATGTATTTGACAGACAGATCACAGGTAGGCAGAGATGGGGGGAGAAGGCCCCCCACTGAGCAGAGCACCCAGTGCAGGTCTCAATCGCAGGACCCAAGCCAATGGCAGAGGCTTTAACCCACTGAGCCACCCAGGCACTCCTGGAGATTAGGATTTAAAAATAAACTTTATGCCTCTTCAGACTTGGTTTGTGCATTGTTTTCTTAAATTTACGTTATCTTTCTAAAACAGAGAAAGACTAAGCTTGTTTGGAGTAAATGGACCAGACCAGGAAATATAGGCCTATTCAAATGGCAAAATTCATCAAAGTTTAGTATAGTAATTTGATCTAACAGTCCTAAGAATTGAAGAAAAGAAGGGAAGTGTGAGGTGAATCTAGAAGTAATCATCCCTCAATGTGGGAGAGGGCTCTAGTCTGTCTTTTCAGCCTCTGTGGGCAACTTTAATGAATAGTGGGATTAAAACTCTGATCAGTGACTGACAATAGAGTTTAATATTACCCTGAGAAAACAGATAAATCTGTGAGGAAGAAAGAAAATGTGGTTAACAGTATGTTTAAGGAAATGCATGATTAGAGCCAAGTTTAGTAGGCTGAGACAGGAGTCAAGTTGTCAGAACATGTAGAGCAAACCTCATCCTTCCAGCTTATGGGTAAACACAGGAGTTAAATGATGTTGCCTTTGGAGAAAAAAGATTTGAGGCCCACAGTAATTTCAAAACAGATCCTGGTTGGGCCAGTTATAGAGTGTATCATTATTTCACAGCCTGTCTGCATTGTCCTATTTCCTTTTTTTAAAGATTTTATTTATTTGCCAGAGATAGAGAGAGAGAGTACACACAAGCAGGCAGAGAGGCAGGTAGAGGCAGCGAGAGAAGCAGGCTCCCTGCCGAGCAAGGAGCCCGATGCGGGACTTGATCCCAGGACCTTGGGATCATGACCCGAGTCAAAGGCAGTGGCCCAACCAACTGAGCCACCCAGGCGTCCCATGCATTGTCCTATTTCTAACTGGACCAAATTTCATTAAAAATAATGATATTTTGGGGTGCCTTCTTGGCTCAGGCCATAGCTTCAACTCGATTTCAGCTCAGGTGATGATCTCCAGGTTGTGAGATGGAGATCGGCATTGGGCTCTATGCTGGGTGTGGAGCCTGCTTAAGATTGTTTCTCTTTGCACTTCCTGCCCCCTCTCTAAAATTAAATAAATAAACAAATAAATAAATAGAAATTTTTAAAGAGTGGTATTTGACTCTGAAGATAGGTTTAGGTTAGTCATGATACTGAAGGTCACTTGAAATTAGCTACTCGAAATTAAAGAAATGTTAAATGGCATTATGCATGTCATATTTTTATCTTATCTTTCATTTTCAGTAATTTGGGAGAACATTTTATTTCCTTAATGGTACATTACACATATACATGTATAAGGAAAATGGTATTGCATTTTCTGTTTTTTAGAAGAGATATATCTAGTAACTGAGACTTGGTTATATTCACAATATTATTTACCTTCAACACTGAATTAAGATCAAGAGGTATACTGGTATGTTGTTAAGTCCCAAATGTGCTTTATGATATTTAGGTACAACCTTTTAATGTGTAGCAGAACATTTGTTTTGTTTTGTTTTGCCCCATACTCAATTCTTGTTCTATACTAATCACAATATGTTTTTCTGCTCTATATCATAATCCAGTACTTGCTAACTCTATATGATATGATCAAACAAATTACAGTTCATTCATTATATGGACCCATTAAGAAGGATAAGGTAATACTAATGTCTACCCTTGAGTGATGTTCAAGAGCAAGTAAATGCAAAAAGTGCATTTCAACATGTGCCATTTTTTGTTTTTTGAAGTGATACATATTTATAGATTCTCAAAATTTCTATTAGAAACTGGTAACATTGCCTGCCTTTGGTGATGCAACTTCCGAATGTATATTTTTATGTTGCTGTTTCAGTTTTTTTAAAAAAGCTAAATCAGGGGTGCCTGGGTGGCTCAGTGAGTTAAGCTTCTGCCGTTGGCTCAGGTCATGATCTGCATCAGGTTCCCCACTCAGCAGGAAGTCTGTTTTCCCTCTGACCCTCCCCCATCTTGTGCCCTCTTTCTCTCTCTGTGTCTCTCTCAAATAAATAAAATCTTGGGGCACCTGGGTGGCTCATCGCTTAAGCATCTGCCTTTAGCTCAGGTCATGATCTCAGGGTCCTGGGATGGAACCCCACATCAGGCTTTTTTTTGGCAGGGAGTCTGCATCTCTCTCTCCTCTGCCACTCCCTATGCTCATGCTCTTTCCCTCTCGTTTGCATGCGAGCTCTCTCTCTCAAATAAGTAAAATAAAATCTTTTAAAAAATAGATTAAAATATTTTTTTAAAAAGTTAAATATCATTAAATGGATACTGCTTCTTCTGTATCATGAGTTTTTGGTACACAGAGAAAAGTTGTGAGTACTTCTCATATTTTTACTACATAAGGACTAAAAATTAATTTGTACACCACACGATGATGGTTTTGTCAATATCAGTTTTAGTGAAATATATGCTAGCATGCAATTACGGTAATAATTGGCACCTCCACATTATATGCTTTGTGAGGAGATAGAAGAAGATAACTATTACTTCATTCTTTTTGCTCTCAGAGCTTCATTTTGTAATTTTGTGATTGTTCACATTCTTCTTGATAATGTGAATTTGTTTTTGGCAAGAAGATAGTATTAACAATATTAAGAGAAAAAGTTTAACAGATATAAACAAAAATATGTAAATGGCCTAACTGAAAGGTATTGTGTCCTGTTAGCAGAATGTTAGCTGAGATTGCCAAAATATACTTTTATCATTTGTGTACTTTTTTTTAATGATTATTAAGCAGGTAGAAAGAATTTCTGTGAAAATTGTATTCATTTCATATATAATATATGACAGCAAAGTTGTTTCATTGCTTTTTTTACTCTAAAAGTATGAAATCGACTTGATACACTACTGAGCAACCTCATGAAACACCAGGAACTATCAGTGGCTTACAACTAAACTTGGAGAAACACTGTATTAGGTCATTCTGCAACCTCTCATTCTCCAAAACAATGGTTCTTCAGTAGGGATACCAAAGCAACAAATGGCCAGGGCCCTATCCAGAATCTTAATTTTAAGCGCTGTCATATTTTTTTTAAAAATACATGGGTAACTTTGATGTATATTCTTGGTTATAAACTGTCCTCTAGTGATCCGAGTTACTTAAAACTATCTTTATCCCCTTTCAAAAAGTTCAGAACTTTTTTAGTAGGAACATGGACTATATCAAGGGTCTAAGTGCTTAGTGCTTCGCAGTAGTTCTTAGTGGGGCAAATACTAAGGAGTGTATTTTAATTATCACAGTGTTGAGGGAAGACTACTGGCATTCAGTGAGATGTAGGTTGGCAATATGGGAGCATCTTATTCAAAGAATAATGACTTGTGTCTTGTAGGACTTTTGAATATTTCATAAATATCAATAATTCTTTGATATGTAATATTAAGAATTTTTTTTACAAGGCCTTTTCCATAAAGCTAAATAATGAAGTTTTTTTTTATAGAATTGAATGCTTTAAAATATCAATCATGACATAAATTATAATTTACTCCCTTACCTATAAATAACAAAGTCACTCAATTGCAGTGTTACAGTAGGAATAATAGAGACCTCTGGGAGAAAGCAGTGTGTTCTTCAAATTCATATTCCATTTGATTTTTTTTTCCAGAAGGGAGACATATTCAGTATGCAAAGATTTCACAAATTGTTAAAGAAACATTTAATCAACTAATTTCCAATCATTCAGAATATCTGAAATGTAGCAATTCATTGGCTGCTTTTATAATTGAAAGAGGTAAGTCCCAAGTATTTGGCCATGTGGAAAAAGTATTAAATATCCTAATCATTTGAGCTGTAAATAGTAGTGTTTTAACTGACTATCTTTGGCCATTTTTACAATGGTGTAGCTTCGATTGATTTGAAGTGGCCTTTTCTAGTGGGTGTGGATCATTAAATACAAAGGCTTTTAGAGTTGAAGTGTATATATATCTCCAAACATGTATGAGAATTCATAGACAGTTGAGAGCTGACAGAGTTCAAATATTTGGATATTGAAACTTTAAGTTTTAACTTTAAGTTAATAAGACTTGAATAAATGGAGGAGAGAGAGAAGTAGAGGAGAGAGAGAAAGAAGAAAGCAACGAGAACAGTGACAATTGTTTATAGAACAAGAGATATATTACTGGTGCAGAAATATATATATGTAGTCCACACATATGTGTGTGTGTGTGTGTGTGTGTGTGTGTGTGTATAAATAAAGTAATACAGAATATACTTCGGTTGATAAGATTTACTGAATTATGGAGTCATTTAAAATCCAGTCAGAAATTGGGTTTAATGAGAAAGATAGTAATGGTGAAAGATTTTTGGTCAGGGATTGATTCTAATTGTTGGGAATGGTACGAGACTTAGCTCTGCTATTTAAATGACTTTGAGCATGATCTATAATTCTCTCCTTCAGTTTTCTTTGAATTTCTTAAAAGTAGAAATAATCTCTAATGAATAACTTAATGAAGTTACTGGGATTAGATGTGATAATATAAATACTTGACAGTACTTGGCAATTAGGAAAAGCTTAAATTACATTTGTAATGATTAAAATAAGTTGATGTTTAAGCAATAATTGCCAACAGTTTTTTTTTTTAAATACTATAAGGATTGGGGCTGAATTAAGGAATCATAATTTAGGTGATTGTGATGCAGCTGCTTACATTAGAGTTGAGATAGAAATGAACAGGGAAAGAAAATATTTTTTAAAATTTATTTTTCATTTATTTTCGGCATAACAGTATTCGTTATTTTTTCACCACACCCAGTGCTCCATGCAGTCCGTGCCCTCTAAAATACCCACCACCTGGTACCCCAACCTCCCACCTCCCCGCCACTTCAAACCCCTCAGATTGTTTTTCAGAGTCCATAGTTTAGAAATTGATGTGATAAGATGAATGTGACAACAAATGATAGATGAAGTGGGATGAATAAAACATAACATTTCAAATTTACATGGTAAAGTGGTGCTTCCATATACACAGGAATCTGAAAGCTGATGTGAATTGTGAATAGCGTGGATGAGAGTAATAAATCTGGTTTTGGAAATACAGTTGTGAATATACTTAGGGGTAGGAAAAGACTGAGTAAGGTTAAGTACGTGTTCCTGGAGTAACTCAGATAATCAGTACATACTTAAAATGTGTTAGGAACCTCAGATGGGTATTCTTCACTGCCCAACCAGCCTGTGTCTCCAGTAGGGTTGCTCACGCATTCCCTGAAATGTCCATTTCATACTTTTCTTTGTCCTCAAATATCCTATATCCTCTCTTTCATCTTGCTTCAGCTAATGGCCATGTCTCATAATTTTTAATTTTGTTTGTAAGAAACTATAAAATCCAAACTTCTTTCTGTTCTCTACCACCAACTCTATGTAATTCCTTGCATTTGTGCTCATCTTCTCCACTGTGAGTGGAGGAAGGATCTTTCCTCTTATACCTAATCCCTTCATTTAAATTTTGGTTCTATTCCCTATCATATCTTGAATTTCTTCTTTTGGTTTTCTCCTCTTTTTCTTGCATTATCCAACTAGTATCTCACTGAAACATGGCAGGTCGAGTTACAGAGTTGAAGTAGGAACTGAGTTTCTATTTGTAACTCAGAGCTTTACATCACCATTTCAGAACTTACACTGACACTGTATAATTCCCTTTTACCATCACCATCCTCTCCTTACTGGAGCAGCTTTGTTTGTGATAATGGAACTTTATATTTTTCCCATCTAATTTTACTCCTCCTCCAGCTTTCTCCATCTGAATAAATGGCATTTTCCCATTTGCTCAGACAGACTAAAAGGCTCAGTCCTTTCCCTAGTACTCTACAATTTATCTCTAAGTTCTATTATGTCTCCAAATTCTCAGATCTGATTATTCTTTTCCAACCACCTTCGTTACTCAAATCTTAAGTCATTATGTCTTCAGCTTCTTGGACTTAGAGCATTCTCCACATAAAGAAGTGATCTTAAAATGTAAACCAATATTGTTTTCACTCTCTTACCTTCAGTAGCTTCACCATAGCTCTTGGGTAAAACCACAGACTCCTTAGCATGGTTTATGATGCTTTATTCTCTAACCTCATCTTATGCCATTCCTTTCATTCTTTACTGCAGCAGCTATACTGGTCTCCCTCTGCCCAAGGTCTGCACAAGCTTTTTCTTTTGACCGCATCCCCTTTACCTCACTCATGCTGCTCACTCCTCATACTGATACTTAAATTTTAGTTTCATAAGGAGAGATTCTCCAACTAGTTTGCATAGGTAGTCTTCTCCCCCCACCATTATTCTTTACATTGGCCCCATATTTTTTTCCTTTAAAGCATGTATCAAAGTTTGTGGTTTGTTGAGTCTTTTTCTGTCTTTCCTATTAGAGGCTTAATGAGGGCATGTCTTGCTCAACATTTTATTCCTAGCATCTGCCTTAGCGCCTGGAACTTCATAGGACCTCAACAGTTTCTGTCAAATTAATGAAAGTCCTTTAGGTATTTGCAAATGTGACACTTTTTTCTTTTTTAAAAGATTTGTTTTAAAGAGAGTGTGCAAGCATGTGAGCTGGAGGAGAGGCAGAGGGAGAGAGAGAATCTCAAGCAGACTCCCTGCTGAACCTCCCGACTCAGGGAATCATCTTGTGGGGCTCCAGCTCAGGACCCTGACTGAGAGCATGTCCTGTGCCAAAATCAAGAGTCCTGACACAACTGACTGAGCCACCCATGCACCCCTGAAACTGAACTTTATCTGAAAGTCTAAGAGACTTTCTGAAATCATCAACACAGATGTAATAGAAAAAGCAAGAGGAGAATATTCCAGAGAAAAAAGAGCAATGAGTTTAATGACTATTCTTAGAAAGGTCTTATACTTAGGATGTGAAAGGAAAAAAGAATTATATAAGGAAACTCATTCAGCAAAAAGCAAATGGAGCAAAACTATTAGAAAAAGAGTAAGGTGCTTTTTTCTTTTAAAACAGTTTCAGGGGTGCTTGGAGGACTCAGTTAAGCATCTAACTTCTGCTCAGGTCATGATCTTGAGGTCCTTGGATTGAGCTCTGGGTCAGGCTCTCTGTCAGTGGGGATTCTGTTCCTCCCTTTCCCTCTGCTCCTCCCCACTGTTCATTGACACACACAGTCTCTCAAATAAATAAATTCTTTTAAAAAGCAGTGTCATGGAGCACTGGGTGTGGTGCAAAAATAACGAATACTGTTATGCTGAAAAAATTAAAAATTAAAAAGAAAAAGCAGTGTCAGTAGAACAGGGAAACTATGATTTGTAGAGAATTTGAGTGGATTAAGAAAAAAAAAGAGAGCCACTGTAGATAACTTAATTTGCAAAAGTAAAATAGCAAATGAAGTCTCTAGTAAGCCAAACATATCTAGATGTAGAAGAAATAAATGCATGTTTGAAAACTAAGGATATCTGATGATTCTATTGATTGTGGTAAAATTTTAGATGAACTATTATGTCTTTTTAATTGAAATATTATTGGAGTATTGAAAATATTGGTTCCTAGAAGACTCTCAAACTCTTATTTGAAACTGCGAAATTTCTCCATTTTTTGGTCAATATAAGGAACTTTAAAATGGTAAGGTAGAGGTTGAACATATGAAAGAGGGAGGTCAAAATAACCTGCTACTGTTAACCTTTTCCTTTCAGCTGGACAGCATGAAGTTGTAGCTGTAGGCACAGGTGAATACAATTACAGCCAGTGCATTAAGCCAAATGGAAGAGTGTTGCATGACACTCATGCTGTTGTTACAGCAAGAAGGTCTCTCCTTAGGTAAGGTAACACATATATTTAATGCCACCAAATGTTAATGCTTTCAGTCCAAAGTAACCACATAACAGTGTCTTTATTTACAAATGGAATTTTACTGATCATTAAGCCATGGATAGGACTGTCCTTTACTTATCCAAGTCATTTTATTATTTCCATGTCATTTTTAAAAATCTTACAGTAACTACAGTGTCTATAATTGGTGGATTTTAGTGGCTTCTATTATCAATACCTTATGAACTCAGATTCCAGAGTTCTACAGCTTTTTAAAAAATATATCATCTTTTTTTATCAAAGTAATTGGAATATATAGCTTTATATCTGGACCAAGTCGACTTGGTAATATCACCCCCTTCCAAGTTAGTCATAGTTAGTCATATCATAGTCATAATATCCAAAGATATCACCTGAAGCTGGAAAGTTTCCTTTCATAAGGTCTATGCAAAGTTTACCATATAGCAGAATGTAGATATGGTATTCTTTTTTTTAACTGAAGTATAGTTGACATACAATGTTAAACATGTTTATGTTCAACACTTACCACATTCACCACCATGATAAATGTAGTCATCTTCTGTCACCATATTATATTATCACAGTATTATTGACTATACTCCTGTGCTATATTTTTCATCCTCTTGACTTGTTCTATAACTAAAGTTTATACAGGCTGGCAGATCTCAAAGAGGGAGAAAAGGGCTGAGGTGAGCATACCTAGTTTCTTCTCCCAAATTCTTCAGTAGTTACTCTGCTCCTTACTAAAGGAGTGATTAGCAAGTGGGAGAGAGAAGCCAGGAATGTTACTCCTTAGAAGTCTCTTTGTAGGGGCACCTGGGTGACTCAGTGGATTAAGCCTCTGCCTTCGGCCCAGGTCATGATCTCAGGGTCCTGGGATCGAGCCCCGCATCGGGCTCTCTGCTCTGCAAGGGAGCCTGCTTCCTCCTCTCTCTGCCTGCCTCTCTGCCTATTGTGATCTCTGCCTGTCAAATAAATAAATAAAATCTTTAAAAAAAAAAAAAAAAAGAAGTCTCTTTGTATAAAAAGTGAGAAATCTGTTGTTTTCTCCAGGATCCACCAGATTTTGGTTCTGCTAAGGCATTGAGCTTACATTTTATAAAAATTTTTAATAGATATTTTCAAACAAAAGTAAGAAAAGGATAACCATTCAGTTATCAGTATTCTGATTCCAGTATCCAGTGATCATATCCAGTTACCAGCATTCTGCTGTTCTTATTTAACCTATGCATCCACACTTTTTGATGGTGCTGTTTTCTTTGGTAGAGTATATTAAACCAAGTTAAACATTATTGTGCCTGAAAAACTTTAAGTACACGTCTCTAAGGAAAGAATCCTCTAATCTTAAAAGGAAGGTTTTGAGGAAATCCATGAAGGTAATGCAAGTCATTGTCTTTTAATCCTCGTTGGTGCTTATTGAATTACTTGACCTCTCTAAGATTACCTCTTTTACGTTTATTTCTTCCCATGCTTGGCCCTATTATATGCTTGTGCTGAATTTTCTTCTTATTTCTGATAAAAGGACTAAAATCATGTTTTTTTATTTAATCCAAATAGTATTTGTCCCTTGATTTGATTAGTATAAATTTTTCAGGAGACTTGTTTCACTTTTTAGTACAACTTACGGTCTTCATTGTATTGTTCTTGTATTTCTATGTTTTTGTCTTTAAAACCACTAAGGGGCAGGAACCACAGTTGTTGTTTGTCTGTTTTGGTGGGGAAAGAAAAATAGAAGCAAGGCAGAATTTTGACACTTCAGGTAGGATACTGAGAGCAGAACTGTCTGAGAACAAATAGAGGGGTCAGTAGAGAAATGAGGATATGACAGTTGAGGACCCAGATGTGAAATGAGTGGAGTGGTAGTCAAGGAGTGGCGCTTTAAAGCAGGTCACGTTCAGCTCCAGTTGAGGACTTCTTACAGGATTTAACTCTTCATTAAATAAGGCTCAAGTTATTTTAGGAGTTCTTATCACTTTCTACATGGGGAGAGACGTGGCTCTCACGACAGTTACGAATAGGACGCTTAAGATAAATTACTTTAAAATTTTATGACTTGATAAAGTTATAACCTTCTTATTTTAGGTACTTTTATAGACAACTTCTACTCTTCTACAGCAAAAATCCTGCTATGATGGAAAAATCAATATTTTGTATAGAACCAGCTTCTAATCTACTCACTCTGAAACAGATTATCAACATTTATCTCTATATGAGCCAGTTGCCTAAAGGGTCAGCCCAGATTAAGTCACAGTTGTAAGTATCATGGGAGTTGTTTTTAAAAGCAGTCAGGAGGGGTGCCTGGGTGGCTCAGTCATTAAGTGTCTGCCTTCGGCTCAGGTCATGATTCCAGGGTCCTGGGATTGAGCCCCACATCAACCCCCACATCGAGCCCCACATTGGGCTCCCTGCTCCGCGGGGATCCTGCTTCTCCCTCTCCCACTCCCCCTGTTTGTGTTCCTGCTCTCAGTGTGTCTCTGTCAAATAAATAAATAAAATCTTTTAAAAAAGTGAAAGCAATCAGAATGGCTGTATCATATATTCTGAATCCCTAGAGGAATAGAACATGGAAATTCGTATCTATCTGAATTCTCTTTCTGGCTTGAGGTGTTATTTGTGGCCTCCTAGAGGGCCACTAGATCTACATGGGGAGATCTATTACTACTACTCCACTCCTCCCCTCCACTCAATCTGATCTATTACAACTACTTAAATATTCCATGTACTTTACCACTTTCTTTCCATGCTGTTGAAATTTTTTTTCTGTCAAGTTTTAAGACTTCATAAATGTTAGGAAAGCATAGATTTGTGCATTACCACATACTAATGCAGGAGCTAAGAAATTCCATTTGTTTTTCTGGTCACTCTGTAGCTAAAACTTCATTATCTTGATGAATGGGTAGCATCAGCATAAAATTTAAACAGGACACACAAGCACAAAGGAAAAAGCAAGTCTGACTATCTAGAGATGACCATGGTTAATATTTTGCTCAAGATTTTTCCAGTTACACCTTTGAAGACAAAGGCAAGGAGTCTTTCTGGAGAAAAAATTCAGGACAAGTGATTTTACATTTAATTTTTTTTAACATATTTTATTGGAGAAGAATCTTGAATACAAATTGTCAGTGTTTTTTTCCTTCGTTCTTTTTGTAGTTTTTAGAAATTTCCATAGAGAAAGACAATAAGACCTTTGGTAGGAACAAAAATTTTTAAGGGACATAAAGGCAGTAAAAATAATTTATCTTTGCCATAAGCTATAAATATGGTTAATTTCTGTTTGGTATTTATCTTGTGGGACCAAGTCACTCCATCCCAAACTTGTTTTAGTTTTGCATCTGTTTTTATTACTAGAATTAAATGTAGACTGTCAAGTTAGGCATGTTTGAAAACAATTCTTAAGTACTTTATTTTTTAAATTTTTTTTGGGGGGGTGGGGGGACAGATGCCTTTTATTGGTCTAAGCAGTGTAACGAGTAATAGGCTTGGACAGAGCTCCCCTGTCTGTCCTGGCTCCCATCTTCCCTCTCCTGGGAGTTGGTGATTCACCCTTAGGGGAGAACAGTGTTCTGGGTAGGGGTGGCAGACAGAGCCAGGATAAAAAATACAGAGCTGGGATCTGAAAGTGGATCAGGGTGAAGTAGAAAATATAGGGTTACCAGATCATCCAAATAAAAAGTCCGTCAGGGTAGAAGAGAGGCTGTTTCCCCACATGGGCCCCTCTGCCCTTGCCAGGAATGGGAGGGGGCAGGAAGCTTCTGCTAGAGATTTCCTACTGTGCCCTTCGTGCCATTAGCATCTCCCGGATGTTGTCCTCAGCTTCCTTCACACTCCGCTCTAGGTAGGATTTCTTCTGCTCTAATTCTTTAATTTTTTCTTCTGCTATTTTCTGTTTCTCTAATAGTTGACTGTGAATTACCTCCTTGGACTGAAGAATAAACATTCTTCCTACACCTTCATACATGTTAGTCTCATCTACCAAAGTCATAATCTCTGTATCTGTAAGATGTGCATGCTTTTTCGTTCTGTTTAGCTGTTCAATCTATATGTCTGCAAGCTTCACCTTCTGTTGAGTGTCAGTTACTTTGGCTTGAAGTTCTGTGAAGGCCTCCTTTAACTCCAGATCCATGGGAGCCGCCATCTTGGTTCACTCTTTTTTTAATTTTTAATTTTTTAAATTTTTAACTTAAACTCCAGTTAGTTAACATACAGTGTTATATTAGTTTCAGGTGTACAATATAGGGATTTAACACTATTGTACAACACCCAGTGCTCAACACAAGTGCACCCCTTAATCCCTGTCTCCTGTTTCACCCATCCCTGGAAGCCATCTGTGTGTTGACGATAGTTAAAGGAATCTGTTTCTTGGTTTGCCCCCGCCTTTTCCTTTTTCTCATTTGTTTCTTAAATTCCACATGAGTAAAATCATACAGTAGTTGTCTTTCTCTGACTGACTTTCAGTTAGCATAATACACTCTAGCTCCCTGCATATCGTTGCAAATGGCAGGATTTTGTTCTTTTTATGGCTGAGTAATACTCCATTGTGTATACTTTGTTTTTTAAAGGAAAAAACTTTTCCTTTTTCTAGGCGTCTTAATCCACATTCTATATCTGCATTTGAAGCCAATGAAGAACTGAGTCTCCATGTGGCTGTTGAAGGCAAAATTTATCTGACTGTCTACTGTCCTGCAGATGTTGTTAATAGAGTAAGCAGTATGTCCTCAAGTGACAAATTGACAAGATGGGAAGTGCTTGGTGTACAGGGAGCATTGCTGAGTCACTTTATACAGCCAGTTTATATCAGCAGTATACTTGTTGGTGAGTGGGATTTTATTACCTCCTGGCCTCTCTTACTAAGTAAATATATTTTACTTAATCAGAATAAATAGAGATTTTGCATACATGATCCTTTATTTAAGGTAAAAAAAAAACATTGTTTCATTGAGATTTTCATTTCATAGTAACTTGTGATCATACTTTGTGTAATTCGACTTCTATCTTCTTATCAGGAGGAGGACAAATAATATTTTAAATTAGCCAGTTAGATGTGTTATACTTTGAACTTACACATTTGTCTGCACAATATTTCAATTTTTTCCCTTTCTTTGGGAGAAAGATGTTTCCTTGAACTTCTCAAGTCTAAAAGCTTATATTTAATTATCTTTAAAATAAGAAAAGTCTTAAATGCCCATTTGGTTTTTTAGCTACGTTTTTCACACATTTGGTTATGATCTGGGACCTTTGAAGTTGTCAAATGAGTAGGCAGTAACTAAAACACACGATAAATGGGAACTAGTAATTCATTCTTTGGTGGGAGGTGTTACCAAATTATGTAATTACATTTGAATGGTTTTTCAACCATTGTCAGTAAACAATTAGGGGACTCATTTGTATAGTTTTCATAAAACCCTGAGTGTTGCAAAACTTTAATTTACACCTGTGAAACACTTTAAATACTGCTGTTACTTGGTTCTTCTTTGCTTGCCATTCCCTTTTGAAAGCAATCGCCTCTGTAAGCTTGAGATCCTCAGTAGGTAATATTTTTGTTTTTAGGTGGTGATATTTCTGCTTTTTTTTAAAGGTATTATTTATTTGCCGAGAGAGAGAGTGCACAAGTAGGGAGAGCAGCAGGCACAGGCAGATGTAGGATCCCCACTGAGCAAGGAGCCCAATGTGGGACTTGATCCCAGGACCCTGGGATCATGACCTGAGCCAAAAGTAGACATTCAACTGACTGAGCCCCACCCAAGCATCCCGATATCCCAATATGCTAACTGTTTGAAAGACCATTTGGGATAGCATCTGGGACACCATCCTAGAAGACCCAATAGTCCTTTTTTCTTAAAAATTATTTTTATTAACATACAATGTATTATTTGCCCCAGGAGTACAGGTCTGTGAATCATTAGGCTTACACATTTCACAGCACTCACCATAGCTCCTACCCTCCCAATCTCCATAACCCAACCACCCTATCCATACCCCCAACCCCCAGCAACCCTAAGTTTGTTTTGTGAGATTGAGAGTCTTTTATGGTTTGTCTCCTTCCTGATCCCATCTGGTTTCATTTTTTTGTCCTTTCCTATCCTCACAACCTCCCGCTTTGCCTCTCAAATTCCTCATATTGGAGATACCATATGATAATTGTGTTTCTATGATTATTTCTCTCAGCATAATACCCTCTAGTTCCATCCACATTGTTGCAAAAGGCAAGATTTCATTTCTTTTGATAGCTGCATAGTATTCATTGTATATCTATACCACCTCTTCTTTATCCATTCGTCTGTTGATGGACATCTAGATTCTTTCCATGGTTTGGCGATTGTGGACACTGCTGCTATAAACTTTCAAGTTCACATGCCCCTTTGGATCAGTACATTGTATTTTTAGGGTAAATACCCAGTAGTGCAATTGCTGTGTCATAGGGTAGCTCTATTTTCAACTTTTAAGGAAACTCCATGCTGTTTTCTAGAGTGACTACACCAGCTTGCATTCCCACCAACAGTGTAGGAGGGTTCCCCTTTCTCCGCATCCTCACCAACATCTGTCATTTCCTGACTTGTTAATTTTAGCCATTCTTACTGGAGTGGGGTGGTATCTCATTGTGGTTTTGATTTGTATTTCCTTGATGACGAATGATGTTGAGCATTTTTTCGTGTGTTTGTTGGCCATTTGTATGTCTTTGCAGAAATATCTGTTCTTGTCTTCTGACCTTTCTTGATTGGGTTATTTGTTCTTTGGGTGTTGAGTTTGATAAGTTCCTTACAGATTTTGGATAATAACTCTTTATCTGATATGTCATTTGCAAATATCTTCTCCCATTCTGTCCATTGTCTTTTTTTTTTTTTTTTCAAAAGCTTTTGATCTTGATGAAGTCCCAATAGTTCATTTTTGCCCTTGCTTCCCTTGCCTTTGGCAATGTTTCTAGGAAGAATTTGCTGTGGCTGCAGTCAAAGAGGTTTCTGCCTGTGTTCTCCTCAAGGATTTTGATGGATTCCTGTCTCACATAGAGGTTTTTCATTCCATTTGGAGTCTGTTTTTATGTGTGGTGTAAGGAAGTGGTCCAGTTTCATTCTTCTGCATGCAGCTGTCCAATTTTCCCAACACCATTTGTTGAAGAGACTTTTTTCCATTGGACATTCTTTCCTGCTTTGTCAAAGATTAGTTGACCATAGAGTTGAGGGTTTGTTTCTGGGCTCTCTATTCTGTTCCTTTGATGTATGTGTCCCTTTTTGTGCCAGTACCATACTGTCTTGATGATGACATCTTTGTAATAGAGCTTGAGGTCTGGAATTGTGATGCCACCAACTTTGGCTTTCTTTTTTGACATTCTTCTGGCTATTTGGGGTCTTCTCTGGTTCCATATAAATTTTAAAATTATCTCTTCTATTTCTTTGGAAAAAATTGGTGGTATTTTGAGAGGGAGTTCATTAAATGTGTAGATTGCTTTAGGTAGCATAGACATTTTCACAATATTTGTTCTTCCAGTCCATGAGCCTGGAACGTTTTTTCCTTTCTTTGTGTCTTCCTCCATTTCTTTCATGAATACTTTATAGTTTTCTGAGTACAGGTTCTTTGCCACTTTGGTAAGGTCTGTTCCTAGGTATCTTATGGTTTGGGGTGTAATTGTAAATGGGATAAACTCCTTAATTTCTCTCTCTCCTGTCTCGCTGTTGGTATATAGAAATACAGCTGATTTGGGGGCATTGATTTTATATCCTGACACTTTACTGAATTCCTGTATGAGTTCTAGCAGTTTTGGAGTGGAGTCTTTTGGGTTTTCAACATAAAGTATCATATAATCTGCAAAGAGTGAGAGTTTGACTTCTTTGCTGATTCAGATGTCTTTCATTTCTTTTTGTTGTCTGATTGCCAAGGCTAGGACTTCTAGTACTATGTTGAATAGCAGTGGTGATAGTGGATATCCCTGCTGTGTTCCTGACATTAGGAAAACTGAGAGGAAAAGTTCTCAGTTTTTCCCCCTTGAGAATGATATTGGCTGTGGGTTTTTCATAGATGGCTTTGATGGTATTGAGGTGTGTACCCTCTATCCCTACTCTGTGACAAGTTTTGATCAAGAAAGGATGCTGTACTTTGTCAATGCTTTTTCAGCATCTATTGAGAGTACCATATGGTTCTTGTTCTTTTATTAATGTATTATATCACATTTATTGATTGCGGATGTTGAACCAACCTTGTAGCCCTGGAATAAATCCCACTTGGTCGTGGTGAACAATCCTTTTAATGTACTGTTCGATCCTATTAGCTAGTATTTTGGTGAGAATTTTTGCATCCATGTTCATGAAGGATACTGGTCTATAATTATCCTTTTTGATGGGGTCTTTGTCTGGTTTTGGGATCAAGGTAATGTTGGCCCATAAAATGAGTTTGGAAGTTTTCCTTCCATTTCTATTTTTTGGGATAGTTTCTGGAGAAGGGGTATTAATTCTTTAACTGTTGGGTAGAATTCCCCTGGGAAGCTGTCTGGCCCTGGGCTGTTGTTTGTTCGGAGACTTTTGATGACTGCTTCAATCTCCTTACTGGTTATGGGTCTGTTCAGGTTTTTTCTTTCTTCCTGGTTCAGTTTTGGTAGTTCATACGTTTCTAGGAGTGCATCCATTTCTTCCAGATTTTCAAATTTGCAGGCATATAGTTGCTCATAATATGTTCTTATAATTGTTTGTATTTCTTTGGTGTCGGTTATGATCTCTCCTTTTTCATTCATGATTTTATTAATTTGGGTCCTTTCTGTTTTCTTTTGGATAAGTCTGGCCAGGGGTTTATCAATCTTACTAATTCTTTCAAAGTATCAGCTCCTAGTTTCGTTGATTTGTTCTCCTGTTCTTTTGGTTTCTATTTCGTTGATTTCTGCTCTGATCCTTATGATTGCTCTTTTCCTGCTGTGTTTAGCATTCTTTGCTTTCTTATTCCAGCCCCTTTAGGTGTAGGCTTAGGTTGTATACTGGTGACCTTTCTTGCTTCTTGAGAAAAGCATGTATTGCTATATACTTTTGTCTCAGGACTGCTGTTGCTGTGTCCCACAGATTTTGAACAGTTGTGTTTTCATTTTCATTTGTTTTCATGAATTTTTTCAATTCTTCTTTAATTTCCTGGTTGACCCATTCATCCTCTAGTAGGATGCTCTTTAGCCTCCATGTATTTGAGTTCTTTCCAACTTTCCTCTTGTGATTGAGTTCTAGCTTCAGAGTATTGTGGTCTGAAAATATGCAGGGAATGATCCCAGTCTTTTGGTACCAGTTGAGACCCGATTTGTGACCGAGGATGTGATCTATTCTGGAGCATGTTTAATGTGCACTAGAGAAGAATGTGTATTCTGTTGCTTTTGGATGGAATGTTCGGAATATATCTGTTATGTCCATCTGGTCCAGTGTGTGATTTAAGAATTTTATTTCCTTGTTAATCTTTTGTTTAGGTGATCTGTCCATTTCAGTGTGGGGAGTGTTAAGTCCCCTACTATTATTGTATTATTGTCGATGTGTTTCTTTGATTTTGTTATTAATTGGTTTATATAATTGGTTGCTCCCATGTTAAGGGTATGGATATTTAAAATAGTTAGATCTTCTTGTTGGACAGTCCTTTTAAGTATGATATAGTGTCCTTCCTCATCTCTTATTATAGTCTTTGGCTTAAAATCTAATTTAACTGATAAAAGGATTGCCACTTTTCTTTCGATGTCAATAAGCATGGTAAATTGTTTTCCATCCCCTCACTTTCAATCTGGAGGTGTCTTTGTGTCTCAAATGAGTTTCTTATAGACAGCATATCAGTGGTTTGTTTGTTTTTTTGTGTTTTTTGTTTGTTTGTTTGTTTGTTTTAACCGTTCTGATACCCTGTGTCTTGATTGGGGCATTTTGCCCATTTACATTCAGGGTAACTATTGAAATATATGAATTTAGTGCCATTATATTGCCTGTAAGTTGACTGTTACTGTGTATTGTCTCTGTTCTTCTCTGGTCTATTACTTTTAGGCTCTTTTTTAGCTTAGAGGACCCCTTTAAATATTTCCTGTAGGGGTGGTTTGGTGTTTGCAAATTCTTATAATTTTTGTTTGTCCTGGAAGCTTTTATCTCTCCTCCTATTTTCAATGACAGCTTAGCTGGATATAGTATTGTTGGCTGCATATTTTTCTCATTTAGTGCTCTGAGTATATCATGCCAGTCCTTTCTGGCCTGACAAGTCTGTGTCGATAAGTCTGCTATCAGTCCAATATTTCTACGACTGTATATTACAGACCTCTTGTCCTTAGCTGCTTTAAGGATTTTCTCTTTGTCACTAACACTTGGAAGTTTTACTATTAGATAATCAGTGTGGATCTATTTTTATTGATTTGAGGGGGGTTCTCTGTGTCTCCTTAATTTTGATTCTTGTTCCCTTTGATATGCTAGGGAAATTCTCTATTATAAGTTGCTCCAATATACCTTCAGCCCCTCCCTCTCTTTCTTCTTCTTCTGGGATCCCATTTATTCTAATATTGTTTCATCTTGTGGTATCACTTATCTCTCGAATTCTCCCCTTGTGGTCTGGTAGTTTGTCTCTTTTTTGCTCAGCTTCTTTATTCTCAATCATTTAGTCTCCTATATCACTAATTCTCTCTTTTGCCTCATTTATACTAGCAGTAAGAGCCTCCATTTTTTTTTTTTTAAAGATTTTATTTATTTTTCAGAGACAGAGGGAGAGAGCGCGAGCGAGCACAGGCAGACAGAGAGGCAGGCAGAGGCAGAGGGAGAAGCAGGCTCCCTGCCGAGCAAGGAGCCCGATGTGGGACTCGATCCCAGGACCCTGGGATCATGACCTGAGCTGAAGGCAGCTGCTTAACCAACTGAGCCACCCAGGCGTCCCAAGAGCCTCCATTTTTGACTGCACCTCCCTAATAGCTTTTTTGATTTCAACTTGGTTATATTTTAGTTCTTTTATTTCTCCAGAAAGGGGTTTTCTAATATCTTCCCTGCCTTTTTCAAGCCCAGCTAGCACCTTGAGAATCATCATTCTGAACTCTAGTTCTGACATACTACCAATGTCCATATTGATTAAGTCCTTAGCCATCAGTACTGCCTCTTGTTCTTTTTTTGTGGTGAGTTTTTCTGCTTTGTTGTTTTATCCAGATAAGAGTATATGAATGAGAGAATAAAATACTAAAAGGGTGGCAGGGACACCAGAAAAATAATACGCTGACCAAATAAGAGGAGACCTGAAACTGGGGGGAGAAAAAAAGGGGGGAAAAAGTTTAAAAATATATGTATATATATTTATTATACTGGTTAATAGAACAGAGCCACCCACTTGATTATGGGTATATTTTGGTCTCTTAGAAGAAACTACCTTCCAAAATCTTAAGGAAAGAAAAACCTATATGTATAGAAATAAGGGTAAACATGATGAAGGGATGGACTATGACTGTAAAGTTGAAAATTTAAAAAGATTTTTAAAAAGGAATTGATAAGCTAAGTTTATCGGAAAAAGAAAAAAAAAGGAGAGAATGTGATCAGGCTGGAGCTAGATTTAGAGTATCTTTTGATCTATTAGAAGAAATTATATCCCAAAATTTTAAGGAAAGAAAACCTATATGTATACAAAAAATAAAGTTAAATATAATGAAGGCATAAAATACGACTATAACAATGAAAATTTAAAAAGCTTTTTTTTAAAAAAAAGTATTGATAAGATAAAATAGTTTAAAAAGTTAAAAGAGGAACAGGAAAAGTTAAAAAAATATAGAATAAGGGGCGCCTGGGTGGCTCAGTGGGTTAAGCCGCTGCCTTCGGCTCAGGTCATGATCTCAGGGTCCTGGGATCGAGTCCCGCATCAGGCTTTCTGCTCGGCAGGGAGCCTGCTTCCTCCTCTCTCTCTCTCTGCCTGCCTCTCTGCCTACTTGTGATCTCTCTCTGTCAAATAAATAAATAAAATCTTTAAAAAATATATATATAGAATAAGAAAAAAATTTTAAAAATTTAACTTCACAAGACTGAAGGATCAGGGGGAAAAGCCATGAATTCTATAGGTTCCTTTCCCCTAACCCTGGAGTTCCACAGTTCTTGTTTATCAGTGAACTTGGTCTTGGCTGGATGTTCTTGCTGATCTTCTGGGCGAGGGGCCTGTTGCAGTGATTCTCAAATGTCTTTGCCAGAGGCAGAATTACATCACCCTTACCAGGGGCCAAGCTAAGTCATCTGCTTCGGTTTGCTCTTGGTAGCTTTTGTTCCCTGAAGGCTTTCTGCAGAGCTTTGGCAGATGGGAATGAAAATGGCAGCCTCTAGTCTCTGGCCTGGAGGAGCTAAGAGCTTGGGACCCCACTCCTCAGTGTGCCCTCGGAGAAAAGCAGTCAATCCCTCCTGTCTCCATGGTCTCCGGTGGCGCTCTGTTTACCCGGCCTGTGACCAAGGCTCCCACATGCCACTCCTTCCAGAGGAGGAGGGAGGGGGTCTCTCCAGATCTGCCACTTGTGGTGTCCCTGCTTGAAGATCAGTGGCCTGACTCTGCCTCGTATTTAAGGTAACCGTGAGCTGAGAGTCCCCACCTTGTCTCCCATCTCTTTAGCTGGCTTCCCCGCTCTGATACTTGGGGGCTCTGCCACACTCAGACACCCCTGGTCTTTCTCTGACCCCATGGGTCCTGAGATCACACTGTCCCTGTGAAGTCTCCACCCCCACTTAGCCTCTGGAGCGATCCCTCAGTGGAGCAGACTTAGAAAAGTTCTGATTTTGTGCTCCACTGCTCCACTGCTTGCAGGAGCCAGCCCCTCCCCCTGTGGTTTGTCTTCACATTGCTTCAGATTCACTTCTCTGGACATCCTACCTTCCAGAAAGTGGTCGATTTTCTGTTCCTAAAATTGCTGCTCCTCTTTCCTATTTCCTGTTGAGTCTGTAGGTGTACAGAATGGTTTGGTAACTAACTGAACTCCTGGAACCTAATGCTATTTCAGTCTGCTGCTACTCCACCATCTTGCTTCTTCCTTGATATTTCTTTTTTTTTTCTTTTTTTTTTTTGTTGTTGTTGTTTATATATTTTATACCCATTTCTTGGGAGTTTCTCTTACAAGTAATATTTTTTTCAGTTCCATGTGTATACAAGATGCTATTTTTAAAATTTTTTATTTTTTTTATAAACATATTTTTATTCCCAGGGGTACAGGTCTATGAATCACCGCACTTCACAGCACTCACCATACACATACCTTCTCCAATGTCCATAACCCCACCCCTCTCTCCTAATCCCCCCTCCCCCCAGCAACCCTCAGTTTTTTTTGTGATATTAAGAGTCACTTGGGTGCCTGGGTGGCTCAGTGGGTTAAGCCGCTGCCTTCGGCTCAGGTCATGATCTCAGGGTCCTGGGATCGAGTCCCGCATCGGGCTCTCTGCTCAGCAGGGAGCCTGCTTCCTCCTCTCTCTCTGCCTGCCTCTCTGCCTACTTGTGTTCTCTGTCAAATAAATAAATAAAATCTTTAAAAAAAAAAAAAAGAGTCACTTATGGTTTGTCACAAGATGCTATTTTTGTTTGGCTTTAATAAACTGTAAAAAGGAAATTGGTTACTTATTTTCTTTGTATAGAAAATATATTATTTGATTCACAATTCAAAGGATTCAGAAGGGTTTTTAGTGAAAAGTTTCCCTCCTATCCTAGTGCCCCAGGCACCCATTTTTCTTCTGTGGCATTCCTTTTTCCTAGTTTGTTGTTTTTCTTTCCAAAAATAGTTTATACTTAAAGAAGTAAATGTGTATTCTTTTTCTTTTCTTTTTTGTATTTTGTATGAATAGATAATACAGTTCATACTTTTCTGCATTTTTTTTTGTTTAATAATATACCTTGTAAATATTTCCATGTCAGGTATGTAA
Source organism: Mustela erminea (assembly GCF_009829155.1). NCBI lineage: Eukaryota > Metazoa > Chordata > Mammalia > Carnivora > Mustelidae > Mustela > Mustela erminea. The sequence continues at coordinate 78,149,571 of NC_045615.1, forward strand.
AGAATTTCTTCATTATTATTTGTGTCTCATTGTATGGTATTTCTTTGTATAAAGGTATCATAATGTATTTAACCACTTGTAAGTTGAGGGAATTTTAGATTGCTTCCAATTTTTTTCATCTACCAAAATGCTATAGTGAATGACCTTTTTATATTACTTGCACATGTATAAATGTATCTATTTCTAAGATGAATTCTGGAAGTAGAATCACAGGCAAAAATGTATGCATTTGCAATTTTGAGAAATGTTACTAAGTTATCCTTTAAGTCTCATTCTCACTGGTAATATATGATAATGCCAGTTATTCTTACCCTCAAAAGTAGTTACTTCTAAATCTTATTCCAAATACATATTGTAGGTGGCACATTTCTTAGATTTAATTTGCTTACTGAATTTCTTTGCCTTGTTTTCTTTTAGGTCTCATACTCTTTCAGGATTTAAACTTTTCTCAATCTCCTTTAAGAAAGGCCTTTTTTATTGAATGTCTATTAAGTATATAAGAATTGTCTATGCTGTCTCTAGAATCACAGTTTTCTTTGAGTTTGGTGAAAAAAATACTGTAAAACTTGTCGTAACTCCATACTATATTTAGTTTCTTAAAAGAATGGATATAGGCTCTTGTAAAATTATTTAGTATTTAGCTAGTAATTTGAGACAGGAGCTTAAAAATTAAATCTTCTGTCGTTTTGAGTGTCCTTTTGCTCCTAGCAATGGGGAATACCAGGTAGCAATAAAAGTACTATAGACCTTGTAAAATTGTTTCTGTTCTCTTTCTTGGCATCTTTGTGGGACACACCTTAAGATAATTGGTGCTCTTCCTGGTATAACCTAAGTGATTTTAATGTGTTCAAAGTTGTTGGTAAAAAATGCCAGTTTTTGGACCTCTTAAAGATCTCTCTTCTGTTTCTGGGGGAGGGAGTTTTGATAGAGAGGAATATACATGTAAAAGCACCACTGGGTGATTCTGATATAGATGATGTGAATGGTTCTGAGAAATATTCATTTAAAGTTTCTGTACACTAGGAGAAATTTAGAGAGCAAAAAGAACCTTCAGAGATTACCGAACTTTATTTGTAGTCTAGTAGAGCTTCTCACTTAGTAACTAAACTCATTTTATACCATTCCTGATAGAGTATCATCTAACCCTATTTTAAAACTAATATATGGGCAGTGGTGTTAAAATGTAATGTGAAGTGTAGGATTTAAAACCAATCTGTTCTATTAATTGAATAGCCCCAGTTGTTTAAAAAAAAAAAAACAACCAAACCCTCCTTATTTAGAATTGAAATTTGCTTCCTTGTAATTCTGTACTGACAATATAAGTTAAATCTAATTCTTTGAGGATAATTACATCATCCTGTTCTCTCATAATTCTTATGAAATCTTTTACAGGTCTTTATTTAAAATTCTTAAAAACCTTATTTATTAGTTCTGTTACCAGTGGGGAGAGTATTATATTTCAACTTACTTAACTTTTTAGAAAGTTTACAGAAGCCAATTTTAATCTGTGAGTGTTCTTAGATACTCATTTTATCACTTAATGGTGGTAGTATTCTTTTTAAGGAAAAAAGTCTTAGGCTTGCTAAAAAGACATTTACTATTATTGAAAAGAAAATAATCCAGAGTAGGATTTCCTGGGTGGCTCAGTCAATAAGTGTCTGACTCTGAGTTTGGCTCAGGTCATGATCTCAGGGTTGTGGCTATCCAGCCCCATTATGGGGCTCTGTGCTCAGTGCCTAGTCTGCTCAAGATTCTCTCCCTCTGCCCTGGCCCCTGTTAATGCACATGTACTCTCCTTCTCTCTCTTAAATAAAATAAATAAATAAATATTTATTTATTTGAAAAATATTCAATATTCAAATATTCAAATAAATATTTATTTATTTGAAAAAAATTTTGAAAAATCCATAAAGAAGAAAATACTTTGCTTAAGCACTTAAGAGCTGGATATTAATTTTTTAATTTTCAAGGTTTTTAAGGTGTATTTTGAAAATTTGGTATTTTATTATGGTAAGATCATCTGTCTAAAAATTTCAAGAGTGTTTGTACAGAGGTATTTCTGTCCAGTTCTTTTAATACACTAATTTGAATTGTACATTTGGATTATAAAGAATACCAATTGCTAATTCCCTAGTGAAAAAATCTGTTTTAAACAAAGTTCATGGACTTTAAAGAAACATTTGATAACCTGAGAGATTCTGTATTTGTTTCTTCTTTTTTTAAGATCAGTAATTAATTAATGTTAGTAATTGTTAGTGTTAGTAAAATAATTGCCCCAAGTCAGTCAGTCTGCCTATTGGCAGAGCCTGGACTCAAAACCGTTTTATAACTTCTCATGCTACTGCTTTTTGTATTAAATTGAGCTCTGATAGCTTTGTCTGAGCATAGCGAGTGACTAGAGTCTCACTGCTTTGTCTGTTAAACTTGACATTCTTGAAAGCAGGTGCTTTGACACACTCATCTTGGTCCGGTTTGTGCTAGGGGGTCAGTAAATGTTTCATAAATAAACAGTTTGAATCAGCATGTTTTGTTTTTGAAAGTGCTCTTTTTCTACTTAAAACTAATTCTGCCCAGAACACCTGAGAAATAAATTTTATTTTTTATGCTTGTTGTATTTTATGCTAACCCAGGAAGCTTTTAAGATAATGCAAGAATGGCATTGGTATTAATATCCCAACCCCTCAAGATTCTAATGTGCATCCAGGATTGATAATTATTGGTCTCTGATAATCTAATCTTTTATATTCTTTTTTCATCAGGTACTTATTAAGCCCCCTACTGTATGCTAGGTTGTATACCATCACATTATTCTCAGGGGTACCATTCATGCAATAAAATATAGAGTGAGCATTATGAATACAAAGGCAAGATGCTTCTTGCCTTTATGTCTTCTCCTAGCCACACATTTGTGTTTCACAGGAATTTGAATTATTTCTCTGGATGTTCTGTAATATATGGGTGGTGGTGTTAAAATGTAATACCTCAGACTAATTATGATGTTCCAGATGTAAGACCAGTGCATAGTTCTTTAATGTTTGATTCTTTTATTTATATACTATATTCTTACTCAAAGGGGCACCTGGGTGGCTCAGTGGGTTAAAGCCTCTGCCTTCGACTATATTCTTACTCATGCATTCTCAGTTTTTAATAGCTGTATCAGCAACCATTTCTGCTGACTTACATTACACTTATGGTAGATTAATCTCCTCAGAATCTTTTCTGTATAAAAAGGTGTCCAGTCAGGTCAGCTATGGTCTTCGATTAGATTTAATTTTTGACTTTACCTTGGGGATTCATGTTATTTTAGATGACTTGAGATAAATCAAGCTTATCCCATTATATGACAGTTTTAGAGCTGTATTTTTCCAGGAACAAGATGTAGCCTCAAAGTAAAACCATACTTTGGATGTAGTTAATAGTTAAAGTGTGCACATATAAAGGGAAAAAGTAAAATTTCTAATATTAATATATTTTTTTCTATTACATTACTGCTGTTATACTACCATATTGAAACATTTTGGTGAAACAATTTGGTACGTAAGAAATTCCAAATGGAATTTGACTTACAAATTCCATTTTTTTGTTTTTTTCCACATGTATCTTGGTATTTTAGGCACAAACAGTGCCATTATCTCATTACAGTATGTCTTAATCTGGGCTGCTACAATAAAAATTCCACTGATAGTGGAAGCAGGGATGAGAGCATCTTTTTAAGGGTACCTCACAAAGGCCTACTATCTCATTGGAAAGGTTTTAACCTATTAATTTTATTGGGACACATTTATTCTGTAACACAGTGTATAATAATATGTAACATTTTCCTTTGAATCCATGTCTTCTGTTCATTATAGACACAGTGACTATTCCTTAGACCTTATTTCTTTTCAACTATTTGTGCCCAAGCATATCTTTTTTGTGTGTGTGTGCCCAAGCATATTTTTAACTAGTCTTAATTTGTCAGTATTTCTTAATTTGGGTTGTTCAAAGGAATATTTAGTGTCTACTGATACATGAGTAAAGAAGATGTGGCATATACATACAATATTACTCAGCCATCAGAAAGAATGAAATCTTGGCATTTGCAACAGCATGGATGTATCTAGAGGGTATAATGCTAAATGAAATAAATCAGAGAAAGGCATATACCTATGGTTTAACTCATGTGTAATTTCAGAAACAAGCAAGGAAAAAAAAAAAAAGACAAACCAGAAAATAGACTCTTAACTGTAGAGAACAGAGAGAGGGGGGAGGGGTGGCAGGTGGTGGCGGGGATGGGTGAAATACGTGATGGGGATTTAGAGTGCACATCTTGATGAGTGCCAAGTAATATATAGAATTGTTGAATCCATATATTATATACCTGAAACTAATTTAACACTGTATGTTAACTATACTGAGATTAAAAAAAAAAAAACACAAAGGAGTGCTTAGAAAAAGGGTTCAACAGTAATTCATGTTCTTTTTACATCATTTTTTGGTTTCCAAATAATCATAGTGAGTGTAAAACCACTAGCCACCTCAGTAGTTCCAATATATGGAAACAAAACTTTGTGATATAATGCCTAGTGGTATGTAAAATGTGTCTTTGAGAGAACTGACCCTTTAAGAAGAAAAGAGTTCCAATTTTTGTACTAATTTTAAAATAGGAATGACTTGTCCAACTTCTATTTTAAGTTTGATCAACCCACTGTATTATACTACACTGATGATTTTACACCTTTTTTAGCATTCTCTCAATAATTATTTTAACTGAAAACTCAAAGATTTTGATATTAGCTACAACTGTAACCAGAAATGGTCATTATTTAAATTGTTTTGTGAAAGTGGAACACTGTGGTACTGGAATAGTTGTAATTTGTGGCTCATAGATGTGGGAAAATAACTTAATCTCACCATTTCTCAGCCTCATTTATTTCTTGTATTATTTGCTAGTTTCTTGCTGTAATCTGAGAATTCAAGACAGGATGAACCAGTTCTCTCTGACAGAACTTTGTAAAAAGCATTATATTTTTTTCTGGGTCAGTTCTGGCTCTTCACTTTTAGTCACTGGAATGTCGATTTGTTATTTTCTGTAGAATTTTTTTTTTTAATGGAAATTATGACCATTGTTACTTTGTCCTGGTTCTGGTAAAAAATACAGAAGTAGTTGCTGAGAAGTAGGAAAGGATAGGTTGCAAGAAAAAAATATACTTTAGACTGTTTCCTTTTTTTTTTCTTGTCTATTGATACTGAACTTCTGGGTGTTTTGTTTTTACTTTCTAGGTGATGGGAATTGCAGTGATACTAGAGGTTTAGAAATTGCTATAAAGCAACGTGTTGATGATGCACTCACTTCAAAACTTCCAATGTTTTATTTGGTCAACAGACCTCATGTTAGTTTAGTACCTGCTGCATATCCACTTCAAACGAACTTGGAATATAAATCCCTGAGTCTGAATTGGGCTCAGGGAGACATTTCTTTGGAGATTGTGGATGGTCTAAGTGGAAAGATCACTGAAAGGTTAGCATTATTAATTTCTTTTAAAATCATATATTTAAGCAGGACACTTGTGATGAACACTGGTTGTTGGATATAAGTGTTGAATCACTAAATTGTACACCTGAAACTAATATTACACTGTGTTGACTAACTGGAATTTAAATAAAAACTGAAAAAAAAATCTTAAGAGAAAATATATTTATAGTACTGTATTAGGAAAAAACATGCATATAAATGCGCCTGTGCAGTTTAAACCTGTGTTGTTCAAGGATCAACTGTATTTGGAAGGGTCCTATGCAAGTGTAAGGGGCCCAGAAAGTTAAGCTTCACAATAAATCTACCTCCATCTATCTATACTATAATAGAAAAAAACAGAACCTTTAAAAATATTAAGAAAAAATTCATTTTAATGGAACTTTTAAAATTATTCTAAGTTCAGTTTTTTGAATTTTGAACAATAGTAATCATTGAGTGTGACTATTTTGTAGGCATTGTACTAATTTTAAAAAAATGAACATTTTTTTTTTCCTGTTGAGAAGACAGACCTGGAGAAGTTCTGTAACTTACTGAAATTACATAGTAAGTTGAATGGAGAGAGTATTTAAAATCAGTCTCCAGAACCTATATTTTTCTAAGTATCATTTCATGATTTTAATTAACACTAGAATCATATAATGTTTTGTTTTAAAAATTCATTTTCTCTTAATCTGAATTTATCTAATTCTAAGTACCTGTATTTTGACATGTGTTTTCAAATATTACTTATATATACTTGAATGTGAGAGCTAATATACCATGTTTATGCTTACAATAACTCTAGATTAGGTGGTAGTGTTGCTCTTTTACAGATAAATTGATTCAAGCTAGGTTTAGTATCTTTTTTAAAGTCTCCCAAATAGTAACACACCTGGGATTGATATCTGGACATTTTATTTCCAAATCCCTTGTCAGTAACCATAATATACTATGCCTTTTAGACATTTCTTTATAACATCCTTGCCATTGGTTATCAAGTAAAACTAAAACTACTTTTAGTGTGACCATACAGTTATAATGAGGTAATAAATAATGTTAAAATTTTAAATGCCTAAACTGCTTTCTTTCTGAAAGATGGGTTTAAACTAAGACTACATACAAATGTTTCTCATTATGAACTTAGGCATACTATTGATTACTTCAGCTAGTGTGAACTACACTATTCTTACCTTGAATCAGCTGTTAATGAACAAACTATACACAGACAAAACAATTCTTTGATACATTAAAAAGTCTTTTACTGAGAGCAGATAAAATATGAGCATAACAAAGCTGAAATTAATGTAAAATGAGCTTAATTAGCTTATTATAGCTAAATGGTACAAATGAAAAGAGCAGATGTGATCTAAATATTAGACAAGACATTGTTAAGCTCCAAAGCATTACATAAGGCAGAGGAAACTATTATTAAAATGTGTAATTCACAAGGAAGAAAGAATAGTTATGGTTATCTATTCAACAAATAGCATAGTATCAACATTCATAAAGCATACGTTACAGAAGAGGAGGAAAACTAGAAATCCACTACTAGTTGAGACAGTAATTGACCTTTAAGTTCATGATCAGATAGACAACACAATAAGGAAGGATATAGTGGTTTTAAATAAAAAAAGGTAGATTTGATTAACTTACACAAAACTCTACACCATAAAAACATAAAATACAGAACCTATAGAATATTGAAAAAAACTGATCCTATTTTAGGACACAAAGAGAATCTCAAATTCTAGAAGTTAGAAGCAATGTGTTAGAACCCAGAGGTAGACCCTCAACTCTATAGTCAGCCAGCTAATTTTCAACAAATCAGGAAAGAATATCTAAAGGGAAAAAAAGACCATTTCCTTAACAAATGGCTTTGGGAGAACTGGATAGAAACATGCAGAAGAATTATACTAGACCACTTTCTTAAAACCGTATATAAAAAATAAATTCAAAATAGATGAAAGCCTTAAATATGAGACAGGAATCCATTGAAATCCTAGAGGAGAACACAGATAGCCACCTCTTTGACCTCAGCCTCAGCAACTTTCTACTGACAGTCTCCATAGGCAAGGGAAACAAAAGTAAAAATGAACTATTGGGATTTCATTGAGATAAAAAGCTCCTGGACAGCAAAGGAAACAAACCAAAAAGGCAGCCTGGAATGGGAGATGATATTTGCAAATGACAGATCAAGGGCTAGTATCCAAAATCTATAAAGAACTCAACAAATTCAACATCCCCAACCCAAAAAATCCAGTCAAGAAATGGGCAGAAGACATTCACAGACATTTCTCCAAAGAAGACATACAAATGGCTAACAGACACATGAAAAAATGCTCAAGACCACTCATCATCAGGGAAATAGAAATCAAAACCACATAATGGCTAAAATGAAAAACTCAGGCAACAGTGGATGTTGTGAGGATATGGAGAAAGGGAAATCCTCTTACTCTGTTGGTAGGAATGCAAACTGGTGCAGTCACTGTGGAAAACAGTATGGAGATTCCTCAAAAAGTTAAAAAATAGAGCTACCCTGTGACCCAGCATTGCACTACTAAGTATTTATCCAAAGGACACAAAAATAGCGATTTAAAGGGGCACATGCACCCCAAAGTTATAACAGCAATTTCCATTCTAGCCAAACTATGGAAAGAACCCAGATGTCTATCAGGAAATGAATCCATGAAGAAGATGTGAGAGTTACGCATACACACACAGAAATATTACTAAGCTATCAAAAAAAATGAAACCATGCCATTTGCAATAACGTGGATGGAACTAGAGTGTATTATGCTAAGCAGAATCAGAGAAAGACAAATACCAATATGATTTCACTCATGGAATTTAAGAAACAACAGCATAGAAAAAGAGAAGGAAAAATAAGATAAAAACAGGCAAACCATAAGAGACTCTCAACTGTTGGAAACAAACTAAGGGTTGCTGGAGGGGAAGTGGGTAGGGAAATGGGGTAACTAGGTGATGGACATTAAGGTGGGCACGTGATGTAATGAGCTCTGGGTGTCATAAACAGCTGATGAATTACCAAACTCTACCCTGAAACTAATAATACACTGTATGTTAACTAACTTGAATTTAAGTTAAGGTTAGAAGCAATGTAGATAGTATTTTCTGATTTTGATCTAGTTAAGTCTCCAAAGAAGAAAATCAGTATACTAGGAATTTCTTTCATTGGGGATAAAAGTCCTCTAACTTTTGGCTCTAAAGAGGAAATATAAAATGAAACTGCGGATATTTAGAAAGCAAGAATTTTGAAAGCATTTCATGTCAGAACTTATAAGATATATACAGCTAAAGCAAAGCTGAATGGAAAAGCCAGTTCTTCAGATGCTTAGATCAAGAGATAGTGGAAATAAACTTAGGAGAATGTAGAAATCAGCAAAACTTGAAATATAATTTAAAGAGCTAAATAACGAAAAGTTAGAAGTAATAAAAATCTGATTCTGTGGGAAAATGTCACTAGCTAATCTCATATTTAATAAATAATAAGGTAGTAATTAACAAATAGAAGATTAAGATAATCATAAAAGCTTATTTGCTCAACCATGTACCTTTAAAAACCTTATGAAATACATACATTTCTAGGAAAAATTATTTCCATAATGGTACAAATGAGGGGAAAACCTAAACAGATTATTTTCTTAAGAAAGTTATCAAGATGGCACTCTAACTATTCTGTAACTATTCTCAAAGTACCATTCTGAGGAGGTTCAGAGGAATTTTGAAACTTTTAAATAGCAGAAATTTCCAGTGTTATCTAAGATTTAAAACATTAAAATCTTTTTATGGAGCAGGTATAACACTGCTACTTAAATCTGATAGAACATTGCTTCCCTCTCTCCACAAAAGTTATACATGAAACTTTGTTTTATATCCAAGCAAAATATCTCGATAAAATATTAGGAAGCAGAATGTAGCAGTACATTAAAAAAATATATATTTATACAATAATACCAATTGGTATTTTTTGTAAGACTGAGGATAGTAACATAATAGAAATAATACCAGATTAGGAATTCTTATTAAAATTATCTTATTAATTGATCTAGAGATACCACACATTCATGGCTCAAAATTCTAAGAAAGCATATAATATAGCACTTCAGCTAGTCTAAGTAAAGATAATAAAAAGGAAATTGTTCAATACTTTTGTTAAGGATAAAAATGTGTGTTTACAAAACAAACTGAGGGTTGCCTGGGGGAGGGGAGTAGAGAGAGGGTTGGTAGGGTTATGGACATTGGGAAGGGTATGTGCTATGGTGAGTGCTGTGAAGTGTGTAAACCTGGCGATTCACAGACAGCCCCTGGGGATAAAAATATATTATACGTTTATAAAAAATAAAAAATTAAAAAAAAAAAAGATAACAAAAGGGGAAAAAAAAGACAAATTCAACAAATATAGTCCAGGAAGAAAAGATGCAAAAGTGGTTTTAAAATAAGAGGTATTGAAGAGAAAGTTGGGGGAATACCTGGCTGGCTTAGTCAGTGGAGCATGAGACTCTCTATCTGAGGGTTGTGAGTTCAAGCCCCATGTTGGGGGGTAGAGGTTACTTAATAAATAATAAATAAAAGTGAAAAAAAATAAATTTTTAAAAAATGTGTGTTTATTAGTCAAAGGATCATCATGATTGATGATAATATCCAGAACAAGACACGATTGTTTACTATTGTTAATATTTTTTAAAGCATTTGGATAAGAGAAAGAAATGAGAGATTATAAAATATTGGAAGGGAGGAGGTAAAATTACCATTCTTTGCATATGGTATCATATTGTACCTGAAAAGCCCAGGAGAATCATTGGGAAAATGACAACAAAAGGTATCATGGTGAAAATATTAATAGAGAGATCAATATATTTTATACACAGGCTCATATGTTAACTATTTTTGTATATAAAACTACCTCAAAACTTAGTGACTTAAAATAACCATTTATGGGGTGCCTGTGTGGCTTAGTCAGTTAAGCATCTGCCTTCAGATCTCGTCATGATCCCAGGGTTCTAGAATCAAGCCACACATCAGGCTCCCTGCTCTGTGGGAAGCCTGCTTCTCCATCTTCTACTCCCCCTGCTTGTGTTTTCTCTCTGTCTCTCTGCCAAATTAAAATTTTTTAAAAAATAACCATTTATTACTGATGACAAGTTTTTAGGTCAACTGAGTTGGATTTTATTGTGCTCTCTCATTCATCTGGGGTTAACTCTAGGTTAACTGAAATTCAACTTATGACAGGGCTGTGGTCCATGTGTTCTCTCACCATTTTGTAGACTAGTCCCAGCTGGCTCATTTGGCATTCCCTGAGAATGCACACAAACCTATGAGGCGCAGGCTCAGAACTGACACATCCTCTATTCCATTTACTAAAATAAGTCACAAAGCTAGCCCAAATTCAGGGGGAATGGAAATCAACCACAAGTTACTGAAAAGAGAATGTGAAAAGTCATATTATAAAGACTGTGGAGTAATGTTGAGTTTGAGAAGTTCTTTGTAGATCTTGGATGTCCAACCCGTTGTCTCTAGTGTCATTCATGAGTATCTTCTCCCATTCCTTGGGTTACCCCTTTGTTTTGTTGACGGTTTCCTTTGCCGCGCAGAAGTGAGCAGACACTTCTCCAATGAAGACATAAAAATGGCTAACAGACACATGAAAAAATGTTCATCATCATTAGCCATCAGGGAAATTCAGATCAAAACCACATTGAATTATTACCTTACACTGTCAGAATGTCAAAAATTAACAAGGCAAGAAGCAACAAATGTTGGAAAGCATGTGGAGAAAGGGGAATCCTCTTACACTGTTGGTGGGAATGCAGGTTGGTGCAGCCACTTTGAACAGTGAGGAGATTCCTCAAAAAATGAAAAATAGAGTTACCTTATGACCCTGCATTTGCACTACTGGGGATTTACCCTGAAGATACAGATATAGTGAAAAGAGGGGCCATATGTACCCCAATTTTCACAGCAGCAATATCCACAATATCCAAACTGTGGAAAGAAACAAGATGCCCTCCAACAGATAAATGGCTAAAGAAGATGTGGTCCATATATACATATAATGCAATATTACTCATCCATCAGAAAGGATGAATACCCAACTTTTGCATCAACATGGATGGGAGTGGGCGAGATTATGCTGAGTGAAATAAGTCAAGCAGAGAAAGTAAATTATCATATAGTTTTGCTTGTGGAACATAAGGAATAACATGGAGGACATTAGAGAAGGAAGGACAAAGAGAAGGGAGGAGATATTTGAAGGGGGAGATGAACCATGAGAGACTGTGGACTCAGAAACAAACTGAGGATTTTGACAGGTGGTGAGCTTCATGGTGGGTATTAAGGAGGACACATATTGTATGGAGCACTGGATGTTACTCATAAACAATCTTGGAACACTACATCAAAAACTGATGGTGTACTGTATGGTGACTAACATAACACAATAAAAAATAAAGTATGGGGGTGAGTGAAGGATTTGGACAATTTTTGTGAATACAAGAACAACTAATAAGATATAATGAAGAGAGAGTTATAGCAAAAAATTTCATGGTCTATGGATCCACTTTTATTAGAAACAAAAAATATCTTCATGCACATATGTATACATAGGTGGAAGGAAGTTCATAAATATATATATAAATATATATATAGTAAGTTCAAATTTACATACAGTGAAATGTACTATATAGTTAATGATTTTTGATATATGTATACACCTGTATAACCATCACCCCATTAAAATATAGGACATTTTCATCATTGCAGAAAATATTTCTGTGCCTTTTTTCCAGTCAATTCTGCTACAACCACTCTCCTTATTTGGATCAACATAGATTAATTTTGCTTCAAACAATAAACTGTTCCAGTATCCACCATCTTTAATTTTTAATGCAACACTATAATAATTTAAGCTGTAAGTTAATAAAAGAAAGTAAATATTTGAAGAGTTTTGTGTAAAAATCACTATCTTCATTGTATATAGTTTAGAGAAGTATTTGTAGATTCTGTGTTGATTTTAATCTCTACAATTGTCAACATAAATTCTTGAATAATAATTAGTGGATGTTTCATTCCTTTCTACTTTAGTTCCCCATTTAAAAGTGGTGTGTCAATGGCAAGTCGGCTTTGTAAAGCTGCAATGTTAAGTCGATTTAACCTCCTTGCCAAAGAAGCTAAAAAAGAAGATTTACTTGAAGCTAGTACATATCATGCAGCAAAGGTAAGTCCTTAAAGGAATGAATTTGATTATAGAAATAATATTTAAGATAACAAAAATGTACTTTTATGATAATGAGCTATAGGAGAAGTTGCTTGAAATAGTTAATTAAATATAAGATACTTCCATGTACTGGTAGAATTAATTTTTAAATGAATATGCCAGAAATTGAATATGTAAATGAATGTTGCCACCTACAGTAGCCTCTTTAGTATGGTGTGTACTTATTTTGACGATATTTTATCAAAACCTGCTTTCATACCCAGAGAAACAAAAGGATAAAATTTTTTCTGTATATATTAACTTTTTAACTTTAGAAGTATTCGAAAATAATACAATATGATTTCCATATAAATTAATTTTCCTATTTTAAAGATGTGAAACTGCTTTAATTTCAGTGTATGACTTCGGCCTGATTAAGTAGGTGATGTATGTAGCCTTTTTCTGTCTTTAAAAATATTTATTTTTTTAGTATTACAAACACAATTCATATTTACAGAATTTGGCAGTTTTTCTAAATACAGAGGAAAAATAGTACTTGTAATTCTTCCTACTATTCAAATTATGATGCCTTTAATCCTATAAGCATGTTATTTCAGTTTCTTGTGTTTTGCATATATATATATATGTTTATGTATGCATATATTTTAGAATATTATACTGGCTGTGTTTTTTTTTGTTTGGTGTAGTCTGAGATGAACCATGTTATAATATGACATGTACAAGACATCAAGTTATTAAATACAAATTGTTTCTGATAACCTAAATTTAGTTTCAGTCAGTAATCTGGTATTGTATGAAAGTCTCTTAATTTCAACAATATCTTAATGCTCAGACTGTATATTCCCAACCTGTGAAACAATTTACTAGAGATTTGTGGGTATGTACATACATTTTTAAGTAATAAAAGCTTATCTAGGCAATTTCTGTCTTTGGTGGCATGAAGTCACAGATCCTATTTAGAAAAGCAAGTATAAAAACTGGACAAAATTGTCAAAAAACCACCTTTCACAACTCTGGAAATTGAAGACAGAAGTGTGTATTATTGAAAAACAGCTCAGGCTTTGGATAAGAACAGCTGGAGTTTGTGGTACCTTCATCCAAGGGCTGTTCCTGTTCTTTCTCCCTCATCTCTGCTTGTTTAAATGGCAAGAACTATAGTTTTTACTAGAGTGAGGATGGTAGTAGTTTTGCTGCTTGAGGGTAGACTTGATTTGGGGCAGAGGGTAAAAACTGGAAGCTTTGTCAGCTAAAAGTGCCAAACCTAGTAGGAAACAAATGGGGAAAATAATAATTTTGCTGCCCCCAGGTTGCAGTCTTTGTTGGGGCAAGTGATGAACCAACTAGTAACTTACTTAGGTAATTTTAAAAATGAAAGAGCCATGGAAGGGCTGAGATAAATTCTCCATATATCCTTGGCTGAATGAGAACCTACACTTGTACAGGGAAGACCCTAGAGAACCCAGTAAAGAGTGAAACTGTAAAAGAGAACTGGCTGCAACATTAAATCCAATAGTCCCTCCTTATCCTTGGGGATACTATCAAGAACCCCAGCGGCTGCCTGAAACTACAGGTAATACTGAATCCTATATCTACTGTTGTTTCTTATATATACATATCTCTGATAAAGTTTGATTTATAAATTAGGCACAAGAGATTAACAACAATGATTTAAATAGAACAATTTCAACAGTGTGTTGTAATAAAAGATACATGATCTCTTTCTCAAAAAGTCTTGTCATACTAGACTCAACTTTCCTTTTCTTGTGATGAAATGAAATGATAAAATGCTTATTTGATGAGATGAAGTGAAGTGAGTGATGTGGGCATTGTGACATAGTGTGAGGTTAACTATTGACCTCCTCATACATCATAAGAGGGATCCAGACTGTGGTTGACTATGGTGTCGGAACCAAGGGAAAGCAAAGTCATGGATAGGGTGGAAGGACTATGTACACAACCTCCCCCACCAATACACACACAAATTGATGAGAAGGTAGATGCCTTATAAGCTTAAGGTGTTTGAGCAGTGTCTACTGAAATCATTTATCATTAAGCTGTGCAGGTATAGCATAACTATTAGTAAACCAGGCTAAAATATAAAAATAAGTTAATAAAAAAACTGGGAAGGGACAATAGCAGCTGCACCCCATGGAGAAAACAGATCTCACAATTTAAGCAAACTAATTTAAAAATAAAAAACTTCAGAAAAAAATAAAACCACATCCAGAGTTTCTACAGTATGTTGTCTATAAAGTTTAAGTTTTAACCAAAAAATATGGGATATGTAAAAAACAGAAGGGTGAAATCTATTCTCAGGAAAAAATAATAGTCAACTGGTTCTAAGTGGGTCCAAATGTTAAATATAGCTAAGACTTCAAAGTAGCTATTATAATATGTTCAGAGAATTAAAAGAAAATATAAGTGTATCAAAAAATAGGCAATCTCTTTTTTTTTAAAGGATTTCATTGATTTTTTTTTTTTTAACAGAGCGAGCGTGCACACAAGCAGGGGGAACTTCAGGCAGGCAGAGGGCGTGGGAGAAGGCAGGCTCCCCGCCAAGCAAGGAGCCAGATGTGGGGATCAATCCCAGGACCCTGGGATCATGACCTGAGCCTAAGGCAGCCACTTATTGACTGAGCGATCCAGGGGCCCCAACAAATTGGCAATCTCAGTAGAGAAACAAACTACAAAAAAGAAAACCAAATGAAAATTTTAGAATCAAAACAATATTTAACAAGTGACATTCTTTAGATGGGCTCAACAGCACATTTCAGATGGCAGATAAAAATCAGTGAACTTTGAAGATAAATCAATAGTTATTTTTTAAAGACCGAATGAAAACAGATTGAAGAAAAATAAGCAGAGCCTCAAAGATTTGTGGAACAATATTAAGCACACCAACAGGTGTGTATTAGGAATCTCAGATGGAAAGGAGGGAGACAAACAGGAAAAAAAAGAAACAATGACTGAAAAAAATCAGTCATCCAACTGGATGAAAAACATTAACAGATTGAAGAAACTCAGCAAATCCCCAAGAAAAGAAAAAAATTTGAAAAGATCCATACCTGCTAGATCCATCCATTAGAGAAAGACAAATACCTTATGATTTCACTCATATGTGGAATTTAAGAAACCAATGAAGATAAAAGACCTTTAAGTATAGAGTACAAACTGGTGGTTGCCAGAAGAGACGTGGCTGAGGGGTGGGTAAAATAAATGAAGAGCATTAAGAATACATTTACTGTGATGAGCACTGAGTAATGTATTGAATCATATTGCATACCTGAAAGTAATATAACACTGTATATTAATCATAATGGAGTTTTAGAACATTATTTAAAAAGATCTAGATATGTTCTATTCAAACTGCTTGAGACCAAAACAAAGATTAATCCCATCATTAATCATTAGGGAATACAAATAAAAACCACAGTGTTTTAGTACTATTTGTGGTTATTAACAGTAGGGCAGTACATCTAAAGGTTGATTTCAGCAACGATGGAGGACACCCTAAAATAGCCAGAACAGTCTTGAATAAGAAGAATATAATTGGATTATTCACACTTCTGATTTCAAATCTTACCATAGAGCCACAGTAATCAAGACACTGTAATACTGGCATAAGGATAAACATATAGCTCAATAAGATATAATTGATAGTTAAGAAATAAACCTTAACGGGGCACCTGGGTGGCTCAGTGGGTTAAGTCTCTGCTTCAGCTCAGGTCATGATCTCAGGGTCCTAGGATTGAGCCCCATATCAGGATCTCTGCTCAGGAGGGAGCCTGCTTCCCCCTCTTTATCTGCCTACCTGTGATCTCTCTCTCTCTAATAAATAAATAAAATATTGAAAAAAAAATAGAAAGAAACCCTAACACTTATGGACAGTTGATTTTTAAGAAGAATACCAAGCTAATTCAGTGGCAAGAAATAGTTTTTTCAACAAATAGTCTTAGGACAACTTGATATCCACAGGGAAAAGAATAAACTTAGACCTCTACCTCATACCCTGTACAAAAATTAACTCAAAATGGATGATAGACCTATATAAGAGTTAAAACTGTAAAAATCTTAGGTGAAAACATAGAAGAATGGTCCCACTTATTTGTGGATCATAACAAATAGCATGGAGGACATGGGGAGTTAGGAGAAGGGAGTTGGGGTAAATTGTAAGGGGATGTGAACCATGAGAGACTATGGACTCTAAAAAACAATCTGAGGGGTTTGAAGTGGAAGGGGGGTGGGAGATTGGGGTACCAGGTGGTAGGTATTATAGAGGGCATGGATTGCATGGAGCACTGGGTGTGGTGAAAAAATAATGAATACTGTTATGCTGAAAATAAATAAAAAATTAAAAAAAAGAAGAAAATGTGTGTTTTCTTAGAGAAAGGTTTCTTAGATCTGATACCAAAAATACAATCCAAAAGAGAAAAACAAAGGTATTTTAGACTTTATTACAGTAACAACTTTTGCATTTCAAAAATTAAGAAAATGAAAAGGCAAGCTACATACTATGAAAAAATAATGTGCAAATTACATATCTGTTAAGGGACTTGTATCCAGAATAAATAAAAACTCTTGCAACTCAATAATAGATACATGACCTAGTTTTAAAAATGACCAACGAATTTGAATAGACATTTCTATAAGTAAAATAAATGACCAATAAGAATATAAAAAGATGTTCAACATCATTAATCATTAGGGAAATACAAATAAAAACAACAGTGATTTGCTACTTTACACATACTAGGATATATAAAGATATTAAATGTTGGCAAGGATGTAAGGAAATCAAAACCATCACCATTGCCGGTAGGAATGTAAAATAATGCAGACTCTTTGGGAAACAATTCAACAGTTCCTCAAAAGTTAAATATTGAGAGGTGCCTGGCTGGCTCAGTTGGACGAGCATGTGACTCTTCATCTTGAGGGTTGTGAGTTTGAGCCCCACATTGGATGTAGAGATTACTAAAAATAAACTTTAAAAAAATTAAATATAGAGTTATCATGTAACCCAGGAATTCCCCTCCTAGGTATATTATTAAGAAAATTGGAAACACATATTCACACCAAAATTGTAAATGACTGTTTGTAGCAGCTGTATTCATATTCACAAAAGGTGGAAACAACCCAAATGTTCATCAGGTGATGAATGGATAAACAAAATGTGGCATATATCTTTAATCATCCATAAAAGAGAAAATGAAGTATTGGTACATTCTACAACATGGGTCAACCTTGAAAACATTATGTTAAGGGAAAGAAGCCAGACAAAAGGCTACAGATAATATGATTTCATTTATATGAAGTGTCTAGAATAGGCAAATTCATAAAGATAGAAAGTAGATTAGTGGTTTCCAGGAGCTGGGGGGAGGAGAGAATGAAGATTGACTGCTAATGGGTATAGGATTTGGTTTTGGAGTGATGAAAAATTCTGGAATTACTGGTAGTGGTTATAAAACTCTGTGAATATACTAGAAACCATTTATTTATTGTATACTTTAAAAGGATGAATTTTATGATATATGAATTATATCTTAACAAATCTGTTAGAAAAGAATACAGTGAATTGATGTGCTTATGGATTGGAGGAAAAAAATATTGTTAAAATGTCTATATTATCCAAAGCAATCTACACAGTTAGTACAATCCTTATCAAAATACCACCAGTTCACAGAATTGGAACGAACAAACCTAAGGTTTGTATGGAACCACAGAAGACCCCAAATAGTCAAAGCAGTATTGAAAAAGAAGCAGCTGGAGGCATCAGAATTACAGACTTCAAGCTATATTACGAAGCTGTAGTCATCAAGACAGTTTGGTACTGACACAAAAACAGATAGATAGATCAGTGGAACAGAATAGAAAACCCAGAAATGGTCAACTGATCTTTGACAAAGCAAGAAACAGTAAGGAAAGAAGTCTCTTGAACAAATGGTGTTGGCAATATTGGAGCACCTTTAAAACCATACACAAAAATAAATTCAAAATGGATGAAAGACCTAAAAGTGATACAGGAAACCATCAAAATCCTAGAGGAGAACACAGGCAGCAACCTCTTTGACATTGGCCATGGCAACTTCCTACTAGAGCTTTGTCAAGAGGCAAGGGAAACAAAAGCAAAAGTGAACTATTGCGACTTCATCAAGATTAAAAACTGCACAGTGAAGGAAACAATCAACCAAAAAGCAGTTTACAGAATGGGAGAAGATATTTGCAAATGACATATCAGATGTTAATACCCAAAATCTATAAAGAACTTATCAAACTCAGCAATCCCCCAAAACCCAAAAAAATCCAGTCAAGAAATGGGACAGAAGACAGCAATAGACACTTTTCCAAAGAAGACATCCAGATGGCCAATGGATACATGAAAAGATGTTCAGCATCACTCATTATTAGGGAAATCAAAGCCACAATGAGATACCACCCCAGCCCTGTCAGAATGGCTAAAATAACAATACAGGAAACAAGAGATGTTGGTGTGGAGAAAGGAAGCCCTCTACACTGTTGGAAATGCAAACTGTGCAGCCACTTTGAAAAACAGTATAGAGGTTCCTCAGAAAGTTAAAAATAGAACTACCCTATGATCCAACAATTGTACTACTAGGTATTTACCCAAAGGATCAAAAATACTGGTTCAAGGGGCACATATACCCTGATATTTACAGCAGCATTATCAACAATAGTCAAATTATGGGAAGAGCCCAAATGCCCATTGACTGATGAATGGATAAAGAAGATGGTGTGTTTGTGTGTGTGTGTGTGTGTATATAGATAGATAGATAGATAGATAGATATATAATGGAATATTATTCAGTCATCAAAAAGAATGAAATCCTGTCATTTGCAGCAATGTGGATGGAGCTAGATTGTATTATGCTAAGCAAAATAAGAAGGAAATATATGATTTCACTTATATGTGGAATTTAAGAAACAAAGGGAAGGGGAAGAAAAGGGAAGCAAACCATAAAAGATTCTTAACTACAGAGAACAAACTGAGGATTGCTGGATGAGAGGTCAGCAGAGGAATGGGCTAAATGGGTAGTGGGTATTAAGGAGGGCACTTATGTTGACCACTGGGTGTTATTGTATTGTATATTAAAATTCATTTTTGAAAAAACTAGAAGGCAATAATGAGGAAGCAGAAAAATAAAAGACATGGGACTTGGAAAACAGTGAAATGGAAGACATAAATCCACTTTATCAATAATCACATTAGGTTCTATTAAACTAAATGCTCCAGAGAAAAGGCAGAGGTCATCAGAGTGGGTTAAAAAAAAAAAAAAGGGCAAGATTCAACTCTGTGCTGTCTGCAGGAAACACATGAAATTCAAAAACACAAATAAGTTGAAACTAAAAAATGAAAAAAACACATGTAAACTGTAGCAATAAAGAGAGCTGAAGTGTTTATATTAATATCAAATATATGTTGAGAAATATAAGACAATGAGTGATGTTTTATAGTAGTAAAAAGGCTAATGCATTGAAACATATAACAAATAGTTATATAATAATTGCATGCCTTGGCAACAACAGAACCCAAAAATACATAAGCCAAAACTGACAGAATTGAAAGGTGAAATAGATAATTCTACAAACAATTACAGGAGGAGGTCTTTTTTCCCAGAAAAATGTACTTTTTAATTTTTTTATTGTGTTATGTTAGTTACCATACAGTACCTCATTAGTTTATGATGTAGTGTTCCATGATTCATTGCTTATGTATAATATCAGTGCTCCATGCAATCAATGCTATCCTTAATACTCATCACCAGGTTCACCCATCACGCACACTCCCATTCTAAAACAGAGTTTGTTTCTTGGAGTCCACAGTCTCTCATGGTTCTTCTCCCCGTTTGATTTCTACCTTCCCTTCATTTTTCCCTTCTCCTAATGCCCTTCAATTATGTAGGAGGTTTTAATAGTCTTATTTCAGCAGTTGATAAAACAACTAGACAGAAAAGAAGAATATAAAAGGCTTAAATATCAGTGCCTGTACTGGCCTGTATTAAACACTGCATAACCGAATATACTTTATTTTCAAGTACACTTGGAACATTCTCCAGTATTGGCAATAAAGCAAGTCTCAGTAGAAATCAGCAGTGGAATGAAATCTGGGAATTAACCATTTGAGAATTAGCAGCTTAACTTCTGAATAACCTGTAAGTCAAAGAAGAAATTATAAGCAAATTAAAAAAAAAATCTTCTGAATCAATCAAAAATCAACTGAATGAAAATACAACATATTAAAATTTGTGGAATGTAACCGAAGGAGTGGTTAGAAATTTATAACTTTATTCACTTATATTAGGAAAGAAGGGAATTGTAAAAATCAGTTATTTGAGTTCCACCATGAGATGTTAGAAGAAGAGCAAATTAAAAGTAGAGAGGGAATAATATAAAATGGTATAGAAATTTCTAGAAAACAGAAAAAATAAAAATAGAAAATAGAAAAAAATTGAAAATTTTTTTGAATTGAAAATAAACCAACATTGATAACCCTGATAAAATAGTAAGAGATAATACAAGCAATCAAAATTTGGAATGAAAGATGAGTCCTTACTACAGACCCCAAAGAGCTAAAATAATTATAAGAGCTAAAATAATTATAAGATAATATTATGAACTTTTTAAAAAAGATTTTATTTATTTGTCAGAAGAGAACACAAGCAGGGGAAGTGGCAGGCAGAGGGAGAGAAGCAGGCACCCTGCTGAACAAGGAGTGAGATGCAGGACTTGATTCTAGGACCCTGGGATCATGTCCTGAGCCGAAGGTGGACACTTAACTCACTGAGCCATCCAGGCATCCAATATAAACAACGTTTTTTTCAAAAAAATTAGACAAGTTAGATGAACACATTCCTAGAGAGATACAATTATAAAATGTGACTAAAGAAAATATCCAGATTGAAATAAAGTAGTTGAATTATTAATTAAAATTCTTTCTCTAAAAAGACAAACCAAGAAAGAGACTCAATTATAAGTAACAAACTGATGGTTACCAGAGGGTGTGGAGGGTATGGGTTAATAGATGAAGATTAAGGAGTGCCCGTATGTTGAGCACCAAGTAATGTATGGAATTGTTGAATTGCTGTATTGTGTATTTGAAACTAATAAAACACTGTACGTTAACTGGAATTAAAAATAAAATTCTTTCCCTAAAGAAAAGCAGAGTGCAGATACAGCTTTACTGGTGAATTCTATCAAACTATATGCAAAAAAGAAACACAAATCCTAAAAAAACTAATAAATAGAGGAGAAGAACACTTGCCAATTTTTATGAGGTCACTATAACCCTGATACCAAAACAGTATTTAAACATCACAAAAAATGAAGGCTACAAACTTTATCTTTCCATAACATAAATGCAAAATTTTTAAGATATTGGCAGAGTAAATCCAGCAGCCCAGAGAAAGGATTATACACCATGACAAAGGAGGTTTGTTCCAAGAATACAAGGTTGATTAAACACCAGAAAATTATTGGATGGGGCACCTGGGTGGCTCAGTGGGTTAAGCCGCTGCCTTCGGCTCAGGTCATGATGTCAGGGTCCTGGGATTGAGTCCTGCATCGGGCTCTCTGCTCCGCGGGGAGCCTGCCTCTCTGCCTACTTGTGATCTCTCTCTGTCAAATAAATAAATAAAATCTTAAAAAAAAAAGAAAAGAATTATTGGATATAAAAATATTTGTATTCTTAGGGTAGGAAACAGTTTCTTAGGTGTGATATCAAAAGCACAATCTATAAAAGAAAAAATTGATTATTTGGACTCCAGAATGTAAAACTTGCTTTTCAAAAGTCATCATTAATGAAAATTCAAGCCATAGACTGGAGGAAAAAATGGACTAATCATACCTTTGATAAAGATCTTGTATCTGTAATAATACATAATGAACTCTTAAAAATCAATATTGAGAGGGCAAACAACCCAGTTTTTAAGAGTAGCAAAGAATATATACAAATGGCTAATACACATATAAAAGATGCTCATCTCCTCGGTCAGTAGGTGTTGACCATATTATACATCCACTAAACTCCAAAACACTATATACTAGGTATTGTTGCAGAGAAACTGGAGAACTCTTGCACTGCCAATGAGAATGTAAGATAGTATGGTCTCCTTGGAAAATAATTTGGCTGTCTTGCAAAAATAATCATATAGTTACCATGTGATCCAGCATTTTCACTGGTGTCCGTCTAGGAGGAACAGAAACTTATATCCACAGAGGACTTTTACATAAATGTTTACAGCAGCATTATTCATAATAGTGCAGAACTGGAAACATTCAGTTGTTCATCAGTTGGTGAATCTATAAACAGTATGATAAATCCATATGATGGAGTACTAATCAGCAATGAAATAGATCAAACTACAAATACATGAAACAATATGAATGAATCTGAAAGCATTATGCTAATCAAAAGAAGCCTGACACAAAAGAGTTCATATTGTGTTCCATCAGTTTTTAGGAAATCTCTAGAAAAAGAAAAACTCTAAAGACAGATAAATTCATGGCTGGCTGGATCTGGGAATACAGATTGGACTGCAGATGGGCACAGTGCAACTTTTTTGCAGGTGATAGAATCGGTTTACAACTTGACTGTGGTATGGTTGCATACCTTTATGAGTTTACTAGAAATCATCAAATTGTATACTTGTGAGTGCATTTATGGTATGTAATTATACTTCAGTAAAGCTTTTTTTTAAAGTTCATCTATATGTTGATTTATAGAAAACGAAAGAAACCAAAATGATGGTGATTATCTATTATTTGTGCCTTATACACAGATTTTATTTGCTTCTTTATATTTTCTCTACTTTTCAAATTTTCTGTGATGAGTATGATTATTTTAATAAGAAATGTTCAAAAAGTTGTCTTTAAGGAGTGTTGGAAAGGAAAATGTTTAGTTTCAAAAACAATGAGAAAAATAGGAATTCAAAAATATTTTAATTTTTAAAATGTCAAACTTAAGCAAGATTAGGGTTACTTAACTTTTCATAAGCCAAATTCTGCCTTATTCTGAATTATTCTATAATTCAATTTTTTTTCTTTCTATAGTGTATGTCTGGATCCTATCAAGAAGCTAAAACTTTGCTGAAATCGTACTTGCAGCAACATGGCTATGGCTCCTGGATTGTGAAATCTCCCTGTATAGAGCAATTTAGTATGTGATTTAGGCAATCCATTGTCATATTAAAAATCTTTTGTTTTTTGGTGTCTTTGACTAGTAAATATATTTTAAAAGTTTTGGTGGTTTTCAGCTTTCAAAACCAGAGTCTTGCAACAGCAGTGTCCAGAGATTGCTGAAAATAATAATTTATATTAAAATATTGAGTTTTTTGGGTTTTTTTTGAAAAATTATTACCTGAGTCAATATGCAGCTATTTTACATTTGTTTTTACAGGCATTATAAAGCCCTTTTTATAGTTTAAAAGAAAATTTCTTTAAAGTTTTTTCTTTTAAGCTATTTAGCAAATATATTCAACATTTTTTCTGGGTATCTCACTCAGGTTGTTTCTTTTTAAGTTAAGAATTAGAATCCAGGAATACAAATAATAATTTTTGCTCATGTGTTGATTAATTCAATGAACATATGAGTGCCTAATATTTGCCAATCACCATGTTTGTGTGATAGTGAAAAACAGCAACAAGAACACCATTTCTCATGTCCAAGAAGTTTATGAATGCAAACTGCACATATATATATGCAGAAAAATGTAAACATGTTAGAGAATAATTTCATAAATTGGTTATTCTGATTAAAGGCATCATAAATGCCTTAAATAAGATTGACCATTTTCAAGTGTTGTGTAAGATCCATCCAAATGTGATTTAATATTTATAATTTTGGTAAGTAGGGATTTGATAATCAACAAAATATTATTTAGCTTTACATTTATATTTGTTTATACAGTGATTAGATCAAAAGACAAAGTTTGGTTATACTTGAGTTAGGCTAATGTATCTTCAGTGAAATTGTGAGTTTGTTCCATACTTCAGCCTTTTAAACCTATTCCTTAGTTTCATTCACAGATGACTTAAGCATTATTGTCTCAGACTTTATTCCTCTTAGCTTGGGTCTTTATAATCTCTGTTAAGGTCTGTGTAGTTTTTTTGTTTTGTTTTGCCTATTCTAAAAAATATCTTTGCAAGACAAATTGATACTAGTTGTTGGCATTCTTTGTTCAGAGATAGAAGCTTGATAAAAGGACTCTAGACTACCTGACATGAAAAGCAGCAATGCTTATTGCCTCTTTTATGTATTATGGTCATATGAGATATTTGCTTGAAGAAAAGCAAACTTCTAAATTCAGACTTCTAAACTTCAACTTTTTTTTTTAAAGATTTTATTTATTTATTTGACAGAGAGAAATCACAAGTAGATGGAGAGGCAGGCAGAGAGAGAGAGGGAAGCAGGCTCCCTGCTGAGCAGAGAGCCTGATGCGGGGACCCGATCCCAGGACCCCGAGATCATGACCTGAGCGGAAGGCAGCGGCTTAACCCACTGAGCCACCCAGGCGCCCCTAAACTTCAACTTTTAAAATTGTTCAAAAGCCACTAAACTAGTTAAATCTAAATTTAAGTCCTCTTTTAGCTCTCATGTTCTGTTATCTGAGATAAACATTAAAGGATAAAAATTGAGAAAGCTGAAATAGGAGAGAGGATATATTAAAGTTGGAAATAATAATCCAAAGATTAGATGGGAAGTGTCACAGTGTTTGAGGCTAGAGTATAGAACACTGGATGGGAAAGTTGAGGGTTGAGTCTAGCAGATGTTCTCATTTGGGTAGTCAGATGGGAAACCTTGAAGGATATTGTGTAGGAAAGTGACATACATTAAGGCACGATTCCACAACATTTTTTTGTTTATTTATTATGGAAATTTCCAAACATAAAAAAATAGAATAGTAAATAAATCCCCATGTACCCATCACCCAGCTTCAGTAATTATTAAAACATAGCAGTCTTATTTTGTATATGTTGGATTATGTTAGAAAAAATGCCAGACAAGTTATTTTTTTTTTTAGTTTTATTTTTCAAGTTTTTATTTAAATTCCAGTTAACACACAGTGTAATGTTAGTTTCAGGTTTACAATATAGTGATTTAATACTTTTGTGTGTCACTTGGTGCTCATCACAACAAGTGCACTCCTTAATCCCCCTCTCCTATTTCACCCATTCCCCCCCACTTTCCTCTGGTAACCACCAGTTTGTTCTCTATAGTTGAGTCTGTTTCTTGGTTTCTTTCTCATCTGAAAATGCTTTGATACACATCCGTGAGACATGAGAACTCTTTAATACACACATACACACCTTTATAGCCACAATCCAGTTAGCACACCTTAAAAATTAATAGTAATTCTCCCAATATCTCTGAAGGGGTGTATAGATTGTTGGAATCAAGATGAAAACCAATATCCATATGTTGGACTTTGTATGTTAAATGTCTGTTGATCTACAGATTTCCTATCACTTCTTTTCTTTTAATTAGTTCCTGGAAAACAAACAAACAAACTACATTCTTAGTGGAGTCTTAAACACGATCTCATTTTTGCTGCTAACATTTCCATGATGTCATTTAGTGTGTTTCTCTGTGATCTGTATTTCCAAAAAAAATAAAAAAAGTAGTTAAATCTAGATGCTTTCAAATAGAGGTTCAATTTTTTTTTTTTTTGCAAAAATATAGGTAGTATTGTATACATTCATCACAAGACACAATGTGCGGGTTTTCTCTTTTTGTAGTATTAGCAGTTGTTGATCATTGCCCAGTGCCATTATTTCACTGGAGATTGCAGCTGATAAGTTCTCTCATTGGATGGAATGCTTCTGTTAAAAGAAATGTTTGCTTATAAATGACTTGATGACCTGCGGTGTAGTTAGCACACAAAGGCTCGACTGGCTCTCTGTCTTTATGTTTTTGAAATAGTTGGTTCCCTATCATTTTTTAAAGTTCACAGTGAGAATTTTTTCAGTATCATTATGAATTTAAACATATTTGTGTTTCACTCATTACAATTCATATTCATATTGTTCTCTTGTGTCAGTTGGAACCTAATATCATTTTGTATCTCAAGCGGAGATACTCAGCAATTGGAAATACAGGTATAGAGACCTTTGAGAAAATTTTAGATTAAGGATAAAAAATTAGGAATCACTTGCAAAGAGGCAGTTCTCAAATTGTGAGAAAAGATATTGGCTTTTTTCTTGAGCATGAAAAAAATATTAGGGCTAGATTCCCAAGAAAGTCTTATATTTTGCATTTGGAAAAATAAGAGGAAGCAACAGATGGGTGAAGAGTGAGGTTGGCAGAAAGAGAAATTTCAAAGAATAGGGTAGGCATTCTCAGGTGCTCTACAGGTCAAGGAGAATGAGAACTACAAAAATATCACTGGAATTGGCAAACCACAGTTGTCACAAATGGCTAAAATAGCAGTTTCCCAAGCTAATCGCTAAGAAGAGGCATCACTCCAGGGTGATGAGCAGATCTTGGAAAAGCCCCCAAATCTACCTTTTAACAAGTTATTGCAGATAATTTGATGTGGATAGTACATTGACCACACTGAAAAACACCACCCTGCACAGTAATAAAAATTTGGTGGTGGCAGAAAGATTGGCCACAATTAAGGAATAAATAAGAGATGAGGATTTGGAGTCAGTGATTGAATTCAATTCTTTCTTGTAGTGTGGTGGTGAGACTGATATGGCTATGCTTGGGTTTTTTGGATCTTTTTGCTGTAAGATGGACAGTTCATCAATGTGCATGAATTTACAGTAGAGCCATCTAATGTAATATTGATGACCTTGGGGGGAGAATAGTGGATGTCAGTTCAGATAATTGGCCTGGTTGCAATCCGATCAACTCTGCTTAGAGAATTTTGGGTGATATGAATGTATTATTGAAATGGCTCAAGCCAAAATGGGGGGAATAAACTATGAGTACATAGAATTAAGTGGAAGTAAAGCAGTTTCACTGAGAATGCAAATAGAAGAGAACAGGAGATTGTATTCAGGGTATTTTCAAAGTTCAAACTCATAGGTATTTAACATTCTGGCCTGTATTTTGTCAGGCTTCACCTCCAATCTAACCCAGTTATTAGTTGAAATCTAGGCATAAAAAGTAGCTTATGAATTGAGATTTAGTGTTCATTCACTCTGTGAGGGATCTTTGTAGTGCCAGGGATAGCTAGAGCTCTGGACAGTCAACCCTGGCCTTAGGTAGACTCTTTGTTGCCCCTATGTTCAGTAATGCCATTTTCTTGTCTGTGCCGTGGTATGAAAAATTTAGAAGACAGCATCCTAAATTTTTTTAAAGATTTTTTTAAAAATTTGATTTAGTTAACATATACTGTATTATTAGTTTCAAGGATAAAATTAAGTGATTCATCGGTTGCATGTAACACCCAGTGCTCATTATATTAAGTGTCCTCCTTAATGCTCAACACTCAGTTACCCCATCTCCCCATTCACCTCCCCTCCAGCAACCCTCAGTTTATTCTCTATAGTTAAGAGTCTCTTATGGTTTGCCTCCCTCTCTGTTTCTCTCTTATTTTATTTTTCCTTCCCTTCCCATTTGTTCATTAGTTCTGTCTCTTAAATCCCACATATGTATGAAATCATGTGGTATTTGTCTTTCTCTGACTTATTTTGCTTAGCATAATACACTCTAGTTCCATCCATGTTGTTGCAAATGGCATGATTTCATTCTTTTTGATAGCTAAGTAGTATTCCCATATCCGTGTATCTATATATATACACCACTTCTTTACCCATTCATCCCTTGATGGATAGCTCAGCTTTTTCAGTATTTTGGCTATTGTGGAAATTGCTGCTATAAACTTTGGGGTGCATATGTCCTTTCTAATCACTTATTTTTTATCCTTTGGGTAAATATGTAGTTGTGGAATGCTGGGTCATAGGGTAGCTCTATTTTTTAACTTTTTGAGGAATCTCCATACTGTTTTCCACAGTGACTGCACCAGTTTGCATTTCCACCAACAGTGCAAGAGGGTTCCCCTTTCTCTGTATCCTCACTAACATCTGTTGCTTTCTGAGTTTTACATTTTAGCCATTCTGACCAGTGTGAGGTGGTATCTCATTGTGGTTTTGATTTCAGGTTCCCTGATGATGAGTGGTCTTGAGCATTTTTTCATGTGTATGTCTTCTTTGGAGAAATGTCTGTGAATGTCTTCTGCCCATTTCTTGACTGGATTTTTTTTTTTGTTTTGGGGTATTGAATTTGGTGAGTGCCCTTTAGATTTTGGATACTAGCCCTTGATTTGATATGTCATTTGCAAATATCTTCTCCCATTCCATAGGTTGCCTTTTAGTTTTGTTGATTGTTTCCTTTGCTGTGCAGAAACTTTTTATCTCGATGAAATCCCAATAGTTCATTTTTACTTTTGTTTCCCTCGCCTGTGGAGACTGTCAGTAGAAAGTTGCTGAGGCTGAGGTCAAAGTGGTTGCTGACTGTGTTCTCCTATAGGATTTTGATGGATTCCTGTCCCACGTTTAGGGCTTTCATCTATTTTGAATATATTTTGTGTATGATTTTAAGAAAGTGGTCTAGTTTCATTCTTTTGCATGTTTCTTTCCAGTTTTCCAAAAACCATTTGTTGAAGAAATTGTCTTTTCTTCCCTTTGGATATTTTTTCCTGCTTTGTCAAAGATTAATTGACCATAGAGTTGAGGGTCCATTTCTGGGTTCTTTATTTTGTTCCATTGATCTGTGTGTCTGTTTTTGTGCCTGTACCATATTGTCCTGATGATCACAGCTTCCTAAACTTCTTAATAAAAAATGTGGTGTTGATCATGTCTTAAGGCTCTCTGGAACACCCAGGTGGCTCAGTAGGTTAAACATCTGCCTTCTACTCAGGTCATTATCTAGGGGTCCTGGAATTGAGACTCACGTCAGGCTCTCTGGTCAGAGGGGAGCCTGTTTCTCTTTGTCTCCCTCTGCCTGCTGCTCCACCTGCTTGTGCTTTCTTTTCTCTTTCAAATAAATAAATAAATAAAATCTAAAAAAAAAAAAAAAAAACCACTACCTCTAGGGAATAGAACAGACATTTGTTTATATCTGTGTTAGAAACAATTGAAACAATTTCTTGGCGGTGGGGGGGGGGGTACCCCGGTGGCTCTGTCAGTTATGTGTGTGCCTTTGGTTCGGGTCATTATCCCAGGGTCTTGGAAGGGAGCCCCACATTGGGCTCTCTGCTCAGTGGGGATTCTGCTTCTCCCTCTTCCTCATCCTACCACTCTACCTACTTGTGTTCTCTTTCTGTCAGGTAAATAAATAAACCCTTTAAGAAAAAAAAGGAAGCTCTTGGTTGGGTGGTACTTTTATTTATTTATTTTAAAGATTTTATTTATTTGACAGACAGAGATCACAGGTGGGCAGAGAGGCAGGCAGAGAGAGGAGGAAGCAGGCTCCTTGCTGAGCAGAGAGCCCGATGCGGGGCTCAATCCCAGGACCCTGGGATCATGACCTGAGCCGAAGCAGAGGCTTTAACCCACTGAGCCACCCAGGCACCCCTGGGTGGTACTTTTAGATAATTGTTTCATTTTGCACATAAGGTTAAGTGACATGACTTAACATTACTTTAAGGAAGCCTTAGATGAACCTTATGAAAAATAATTTGAGTAAAATATATGTATTAAATATGTACAAATACTTTGAAAATATTGATGGGGACTAGATATGAATGTTGTCAAGCTTTATAATGACAGTTAATTAAGAATCACTATTACATGCAAATGCAAGTTTATTTTCTTTAGAATGAGCTGAAATTGATGGTCCTAGATAAAGATAATCATTCATTGATGTGAGAAAAGAAAAAGAATATTGTTAGGTAAACATGAGAATTTCCTCTTTAGAAAACTTTTGATCCTGTTACCATCCTATAAATTAAGTTGATTTAAAATACAGTTTAAGCTGTCACTTCTTATGTCATAATAGATGCCAAAAATAACTGATTTTGTTTGTCTTAGTAGTACTGAAGGAACATCCTGATGACCAAAACATTTGTGTTTGGAAATAACATACACCTTTCTGTTAAAAATTCTGCGAAGCCCGAATTGTCTTTCTTTATGAGTATTTGAAGTCTGGATTGTTTTCTGTTTTCATAGAAGCTAAAATTTTTATTTTTTACATAATCGTGGAGGAAAAGGGTATACTGATCCTGGAAGGTTGGTATTACCATTTAAAACTTAAAAATGAATTATTTCCTGGGAGTTATAGTTTTAATTGTTCTACATCTATTAGTATGCTTGTCAGAGTTTTACCTTGCACTTTGTCTGTAATATAGAGAAAATTCACTGTTAGAGAAGAAGCATTCTAATATGTAAATTGTTTGGACAGACGACTTAATATAATTAAGCTACATCTGTGGGCGCTTTTCCAAAATTTTAGTAATTTTATTCTATCCACTTTTTAAAATTATTTCTTTAATTGAAAAATACCTAAAAGTACAGTCTTATATCATTTGCAAATTAGACTTTGAATGTTATAGCTCTGAGACTGTCAAACTTTACTATATTTGATAATTGAAAAATATGATGGTGGCATTGCCTTCAGTGTTCTTTATCATGTTGGAAATCCTTGATTTTTTTTTTTATTCTACCACAGTTATTCTTCAGTTAATTTACTACTTCCCACTTCTTTAATAATACCTTGTTTTTTAGCCAATTAGAATAATTCTGGTTTTTAAAAATATAGTCTGTCTTTCCTGCTGTATTGTCTAATGCTCTTCCCTCAACTCTGTGAGAACAGTATCTCCAATCCGTCTTATATGTGACAACTTATATTTATAACAGTCTATTTTAAATTGATAACAACCTAAGTTGAAAGCGTTCTGAAGCTCTACATTTTTACTCCACCAACCCACATTATATGTTTTTGATGTCACAGCTTACGTCTTTTTATTCTTTAACTAATTATTGTAGTTAGTTATTTTCCCCACTTTTGTCTTTTAATCTTCATCTTATCCTTAAAATTGATATACTACCTTTGATATACATGAAACAAATCCCTTTAAACTTTCTTGTAGGGTGTTCGGTGGTATGAACTTCTTTATCCTTTAGCTTTTGCTTATCTGGAAGACTATCTCTCCTTCAATTCTGAAGAACAATTTTCTGAAGAGTATTTTTGATTAGCAAGTTTTTTTTCTCTCAACTCTTTTACTATATCATGCCATTCTCTTCTAGCCTGTAAAACTTACCGCTGAAAAATCTGCTGATACTCTTTTGGGGATTTCCTTGTACATAACAATTTGATTTTCTCTTGCTACTTTTTTTTTTTAATTTATTTTTTATTTATTTTCGACATAACAGTATTCATTATTTTTTCACCACACCCCGTGCTCCATGCAATTCGTGCCCTCTATAATACCCACCACCTGGTACCCCAACCTCCCACCCCCCCGCCACTTCAAACCCCTCAGATTGATTTTCGTTTTGACATTTTTTTATTGTGTTGTTAGTCACCATACAATACATCAATAATTTTTGATGTAGTGTCCAAGACTCATTGTTTGCATATAACACCCAGTGCTCCATGCAATATGTGCCTTCCTTCCCACCACCAGGCTCACCCATCCCCCCACCTCTCTTCCCTCTAAAACACTCAATTCGTTTCTCAGAGTCCACAGCCTCTCATGTTGTCTCCTCCTCCAATTTCCCCCATTTCACTTTTCCTTTCTTTCTCCTAATGTCCTCCATGTGAGTCCTTATGTTCCACATGTAAGTAAGTGAAACCATATGATAATTGACTTTGTCTGCTTGACTTCTTTCACTCAGCATAATCTCATATGGATGGGACTGGAAGTTTTGACATTTTAATTATAATGTGTCTTGGTGTGGTCTCTCTTGGTTCACCTGAGCTGGAACTCTTTGGACTTTTTGGGTCTGGATGTCTGTTTCTTTCCTCAGGTTGGAGAAGTTCACAGCCATTATTCTTCATATAACTTTTCTTACCCTTTCTTTCTCCTTCTGGAACTTCTGCAGTGCAGATATTGGCCCGCTTGAGATTGTCCCACAAGTCTTAAACTGACATAATTTGTTTCATTCTTTTTTCTTTTTGCTGCTCTGATTGGGTGAGTTCTACTGCCCTGTGTTTAGATTCACCCATTGTTTCTTCTGCCTTACCTAGTTTGCTATTGAGTCCCTCTATTGTATCTTTTAGTTCACTTATTGTAGTCTTCAGTTCTCTGGCTTCTTTTTGGTACTGTCTTATATATTTCTGTCCCTTTGTTAAAACTTTTACTTTGTTTTTTCATTCTTGAGCTCAGTGAGCATTTTTATATCCATTGTTTTGTACTTTACCAGGTAAATAACATCTCCATTTCATTAAGGACTTTTTGAGGTTTCATTTTGTTCTTTATTTGAAATATATTCCTTTGTTTCTTCATTTTCCTTGAATCTCTGGTTGGTTTCTGTGTATTAAATAAAACAGTATTGTAGGAGTGGCTTCGGGTAAGGGATGAAACTTATTGTTCAACCTTGTCTTAGCTCTTACTGTCTAGCTTTTGTGATAGTCCAAGCAGTCTATTTCTTTAAAGGTTGTTTATTTTATTTTTTTAGTTTGTTTTTGAGTTGTTGTTTAGATTCCAGTTAGTGGCATACCATCAACTACTGGAAACTTTTTCTATTTACATATATATATATACACACATATACACACACACACACACACACACACACACACACACATAAACAAAGTATGCTTTATTTCAGTACATTACTGAAATTCTGTTTTATTTTTAATAGCTCCCAGTAGTTGCGGTGTACTAAAACCTTTCAGTGTCTCAAAGTGGAGGATCTCAGATCTCATTGTAAGCCAGTCCCTCAGGCAATAGCTTCAAATGTATGTATAAATATTTATAGTCATGTGTTACTACAAGCATAAGTCCTGCTGGCCCCAGAGACAGGTAATCTGGGGGTATCTTCTGGGCAGCCGTCATAAAAATTGGGGTTCCAAATAAGTGTATAAGCTCCTTTCTGGGAGATACTAGTGAGCTGTAGCAAGGTAGGGATAGAGTGCGATGACAGTGTTCTCCAATTTATGCTCCCTGAAATGACCTCTGTAGCCTCTAGACATACCAAACCTGAAGCCTGTTACTAAGGTTGAAACTCCAGGACTAGTAAGTAGGCCTCTTCCACAGAAAGCCTGGGGGTATTTTATTTGTATTTTAGTCTGCTATCAGTGCAGTGCTCTTGGAGTGGTAACCTCCGAAGAACTGTTTCTCTGTTTCTTTGACTGTTACAGTCCCAGAGAACCCAGGATCCCAAGTTCCCCAAGCTCCCCCTGCCTCCCACAACCAGCCACAAGCACCAGATGAGCATGGGGTGGCAACCACAAACACTGTCACCAGATGTAAACATAAGGATACCAGATATGTGGAAGCTCCATTCTAGGAGATACTGCCACTCTGGAGTGTGTCAGAGGGAGAACACAAAGATGTTTTGGCTGGAGTGAGGCAGAAAGGCCAAAGATGACACACCTGCTGCAAAAAAGAAAGAAAAAAAGATGATACTCACTGACTTTAGCAAGGCAGGTGGAGAGCAAGAACATGGCACCTGCTAGCCTCCGTCCCTGCAGAGTATTCCAGAAAGCCCCTGACCCTCAGACTGGTGCTTTAAAATTAAGGAGTCTTCTTTGTGAAAGGTTGCTTCTGCACTGGGCCCTGGAGCAGCTGGGTCTGTGCACGAGCCCTTTGAAAGCTATTCCTCAGTTGGCCACTGCCCCCACAGGTCTCCTGGGCAAGAGTCCTGTTGGTATTCAAAGCCAGATGTTTTGGGAGCTTGTCCCTCAGATGCTGGTTTTAAAAGTTGGGGTGCCTGATGTGGGGTACAGACTCTTTTCTCCTCAGGGAGAAGCTGTACATTTTGAATTCTCTCCCAATTCTGGTTAACTGTGCTGGGATAAGATTTATGGTGAGGTTGTGTCTCTGCTTTTCCCTACCTTGCTTTGATATTGTTTCCCTCCTACTTGCCCAGTGTGAGGGAGCTGTTCTGACAGTTTTCTTCAGAGAAAATTATTCTACAATCTGTAGGTTCAATGTGCCTGTAAGAGGAAGTCAGTTGAGGATCTATGTTCCATCTTTTTTTTTTTTAAAAGATTTTATTTATTTATTTGACAGAGAGAAATCCCAAGTAGATGGAGAGGCAGGCAGAGAGAGAGAGAGGGAAGCAGGCTCTCTGCTGAGCAGAGAGCCCGATGCGGGCCTCGATCCCAGGACCCTGAGATCATGACCTAAGCCGAAGGCAGCGGCTTAACCCACTGAGCCACCCAGGCGCCCTCTATGTTCCATCTTGAACTGGAAACTCTCCAGTCCATTTTAATCAAAATTCTTCCATTTTAGCTATAGCTTATAAAGTTATATAAATATAAATATAACTTTTCCATGAAATTTATCTGAACCTTTCAGTTTTAAATATCTTATCTCTGAACTCCTATATATTCTGCCCCATATTACTACATTTATTTTTACATTTTTATTACTAAATTATAAATTTATTCTTTTTTTTTTTTTTTACTTATTGCTTCTTGGACGATGACTTTCCTATAGTAATTAGTTAATATTTATTAGAAAACTGCAATCAATTTTTAAAAATTTTTTTCCCAAAATGAAAGATACAGCTATCCTTCATATCTAGCAACAGTAAAATTTACTGTTACAGAAATTTGGAGGATTTCTGGCTTCCTTAGCTATATGTTCTTTTATATAAACAATTATCTTGTTTAATCATTTATTGCTAGAATTTTAATTACCACACCTCCTATAGAACTGTGTACTTATAAACATAACTTGAATTTTTAGAAGCCAAGAACTTTTTAAATTATTATAGTATGTGACACAAAGTTTCATGTGTTCTTTTTTTTTTTTTTTTTTTAAGATTTTATTTATTTATCAGAGAGAGAGAGGGGGAGAGAGAGAGCACAGGCAGACAGAATGGCAGGCAGAGGCAGAGGGAGAAGCAGGCTCCCTGCTGAGCAAGGAGCCTGACGTGGGACTCGATCCCAGGACGCTGGGATCATGACCTGAGCCGAAGGCAGTTGCTTAACCAACTGAGCCACCCAGGCGTCCCTCATGTGTTCTTTTTTAAATAAAGGAATTTATTTTTCTTTTCAGAATTTTAAAAACTTTTATTTTGTAATAATTATAGGCTCATAAGTTAGTTGAATAAGTAGTACAGAGAGATCATGTGTACCCATTACCCATCTTCCCTTAATGGTGCATTTAGTTAGTTAATTATAGAGAATTATCAAAACCAGGAAATTGACATAGGCACAATACTATTAAGTAGACGACAGAACTTCGATTTCATCAATTATCATTTATACTTCCTTTTTCATGTGTATAGTTATATGAAATATTTTCATATGTATATATGGATAAAATTATCACCACAAAATAAATCTGTTCCATCGCTACAAGGAACTCCCTTGGGCTTTATCATCAAGTCTTCTCACCAACCTCTAGCAATCTCTATATATAATGTTTTCACTTTGAGAATGTTGTATAAATGGAATCATATATATACTATTTGGAAATTGGCTTTTTTCACTCACGATGATGACCTTGAGATTAATTCAAGTTCTTGAGTATATCAACAGTTTGTTCTTTTTTTATAGATGAATAGTATTCCATTTAGTATATTATCACAATTTCTTTTATCCCTTTACCATTCAAGGACATTTGGGTTGTTTCCAGTTTTGTCTTTTGTAAATAAAGCTGTAATGAACATACATGCATTTTTTATTGTTAACAAAAATATATGAAAGAAAATTTACTGTTTTAGCCAGTACAATTTAGTTCTGTACAATTTAATGATACTAAGTACATTCATAGTGTTGGGCAACCATCACCATTACCCATTTCTGGAACTTTTTAAATCCTCATCATCACAAATAGAAGTTTTGTACTCACTAAACAATAACTACTACTCCTTCTTTCCCCCAACCCTCAGGTGAGCAGTAGTCTATTTTTTGTCTCTCTTGAGTTTGCCAATTCTAGGTACCTCATATAAGTGGAATCATACAGTATTTGTCCTTTTGTGTTTTTGTCTTATTTCACCTAGCCTAATGTTTTCAAGGTTTGCTTATGCTATAACATGTGTCAGAATTTCCTTTTTAAGGCTGAATAGTATTTCATTGTGTAGATACACTACATTTTTTGTTTATCCATCTGATGATGGGAATTCAGCTTATTTCCATCTTTGGGCTATTGTAATTTAAAAAGAAACATTCAATTGATCTGGCAGTATTTCTGAAGAGACTATTTTTTCCTCACTGAATTATAGTTGTACATCTAGTATAACTTTATATACATTGGTCCTTTTTTCCTTCACTGCTCTGTCAATCAGTTCCACACTCTTATTTACTGAGTAGCTTTTTAATGTCTTGATATTTTGCAATATGAACCTTCCAACTTTGTTTTTCTCTAGGAGGATCTTAGCTATTTTATTTTACTAATTTATGTATTTACATTTTATTTTTATAAATTTTAACTACAAAGTCAGGGTAATTGTTTTGTAAGAAAGAAAATTAAGTAACTTCAGTTCTTTAAAAAGTTTTTTTTTTAAGATTTTATTTATTTGACAGAGATCACAAGTAGGGAGAGAGGCAGGCAGAGAGGGAAGCAGACTCCCTGCTGAGCAGAAAGCCTGATGTGGGGCTCGATCCCAGAACCCTAGGACCATGACTGGAGCCGAAAGCAGAGGCTTTAACCCACTGAGCCACCCACGTGCCCCTAAAAATTTTAATTCCAGTATACTTAACATACAGTGTTACATTAGATTCAGGTGTATAGTATAGTGATTCAGTAGTTCTGTACATTTCTCAGTGTTCTTCAAGGTAAGTGTACTCTTAATCCCCTTCATCTATTTCACCCATACTCTTTCCCGCTTCCCCTTTGGGAACCATCAGTTTGTTCTCTATAGTTAAGTGTCTGTTTTTTAGTTTGTGTCTTTTTTTCTTTGTTTATTTGTTTTCTTAAATGTCACATATGAGTGCAATCATATGGTCTTTCTCTTTGACATAGCTTGGCATTTTACTCTCTAGATTCTTTCATATTTTTGGAAATGGCAAGATTTTACTCCTTTTTATGGCTGAATAATATTCTAGCAAATGTGTGTGTATGTCTGTGTGTGTCTATACATACACACACCATTACCTTATCCATTCAACTATCTCTGGATACTGGGCTGCTACCATACTTTGGCTTTTGTGAACAATACTACAGTAAACATAGAGGTGCATATATCCTTTTGAATTAGTGTTTTTGTATTCTTTGGGTGAATATACAGTAGTGGAATCAGTGGATCATGTGATAATTCTGTTTTTAATTTTTGGGGGAACCTCCATACTGTTCTCCACGGTGGCTGCACCGGTTTGCATTCCCACTGACAGTGCATCTTTTTCTTCACATCCTTGCCAGCACTTGTGTCTTGTGTTTTGATTTTAGTTATTCTGACAGGTGTTAGGTGATACCTCATTGCAGTTTTGATTTGCAATTCCCTGATGATGAATGATGTTGAGCATTTGTTCATGTGTCTGTTGACCATCTGTATGTCTTTGGACAAATATCTATTCATATCTTCTGTCCATTTTTAAATGCATTACTACTTTTTTGAGTGTTGAGTTGTAGAAGTTCTTTTTGTATTTTGGAAACTAATACTTTATGGGATATGTCATTTGAAAATATCTTCTCCTGTTCAGTAGGTTGTCTTTTAATTTTATCATTTTTGCTGTGCAGAGCTTTTTATTTTGATGTCCCAATTGTTTATTTTTGCTTTTGTCTCCATTGTCTCAGAATTATCTAGAAAATATTGCTATGGCTAATACCAGAGAAATTACTGCTTGTGCTCTCTTCTAGGACCATTGTAGTTTCATGTCTCACATTTAAGTCCTTAATCCATTTTGAGTTTATTTTTGTGTGTAGGGCTCTCTTCTAGGACTATTGTAGTTTCATGTCTCACATTTAGGTCCTTAATCCATTTTGAGTTTATTTTTGTGTATAATATAAGAATGTGGTAGTTTCGTTCTTTTGCCTGTTGTCTGGTTTTCCCAAACCAATTGCTGAAGATACTGTCTTTTTCCCATTCTATATTGTTGCCTCCTTTGTTGAGGATTAATTGAGCCATATAATGGTTTATTTCTGGGCTCCGTTCTATTGATCTGATGCACTACTTTTGTGCCAGTATCTACTGTTTTGATTGCTTCATATTTTTAGTATATCTTCACTCTGGGATTATGATACCTCTAGTTTTGTTCTTTTTTGGATTACTTTGGTGGTTCATGGTCTTTTGAGGTTCCATACTAATTTTACAATAATTGTCGTCATTCTATGAAAAATGCTCTTGCTATTTTGATAGGGATTGCTTTAAATCTGTAGACTGCTTTGAGTAGTAACGCATTTAATATTTGTCATCCTAACCCATGAGCATGGAATATCTTTCCATTTGTTTGTGTCATCTCTAGTTTCTTTCATTAGGGTTTATAATTTTCAAGAGTACAGGTCTTTCATCTCTTTGGTTAAGTTTATCCCTAGGCATTTGGATATTTTTGGTGTGAATGTAAATGGGATAGTTTTATTAATTCCTCTTTCTGCTACTTCATTATTAGTGTATATAAATGCAATGTGTTTCTGTATATTGATTTTGTATCTGGTGACTTTTCTGAATTCTTTTTTTTTAAGATTTTTATTTATTTTTAGAGTGAGACAGTTGGAGGGGAGGAGCAGAAGGAATGGGAGAAGAAAGGGGGAAGGAATCTCAAGCAGTCTCTGGGGTCTTTTATATATAGCATCATGTCATCTGCAAGTAGTGGAAGTTTTACTTCTTTCTTACCAATTTGAATGCCTGTTAATTCTTTTTCTTATCTGATTGCTGTGGCTAGGACTTCCAGTACTGTGTTGAATTAAAGTGGGAATGGACATCCTTTCTTATTCCTGACCTTAGGGGCTAAACTATTAGCTTGTCACCATTGACTATGATGGTCTTTGTTATGTTGAAGCATGTTCCCTCCAAACCTACGGTTACTGAGGGTTTTTATCATGAATGGATGTTTTAATTTGTCAAATGCTTTATCTGCATCTATTGAAATGATTATTTTCTATTCTTTTATTGATATGTATTATGTTGATTGATTTATAAATATTGAATCACCCCTTGCATCATAGGAATAAATCCCACTTGATTGTGGTGAAAGATTTTTTAATGTATTTTGGATTCAGTTTGCTAAAATTTTGTTGAGAATTTTTGCATCTATGTTCATCCAAGATATTAGCCTATAGTTCTCTTTTTTCATAGTGTCTTTATCTAGTTTTGTTATCAGGGTAATGCTTGCCTCAAAGAATGAATTTGAAAGCTTTCTCTTCCATGTTTTGGAATAGTGGAGAATGAGTATTAACTCTTCTTTAAATGTTTGGTAGAATCTGCCTGTGAAACCATCTGGCCCTGGACTTTTGTTTGTTGGAAGTTTTTAAATTACTGATTCAGTTTCCTTGCTGGTAGTTGATCTGATAAAATTTTGTTTCTTCCTGTTTCAGTTTTGGGAGATTATATGTTTCTAGGAATTTATCCATTTCTTCTCCATTGTCCCAATATGTTGGCATGTAGTTTTTCATATATTCTCTTAATCCTTTGCATTTCTGTAGTGTTGATCCTTATTTCTCCACTTTCATATCTGATTTCGTTTGAGTCCTGTCTTTTTGTTCTTGATGAGTCTGGTTAAAGGTTTATCAATTTTGTTATCTTTTCAAAGAACCAGCTCCTGGTTTCATGGATCTGTTCTGTTGTATTTTTAGTTCCTATTTCACTTATTTCTGCTCTAATTTTTATTGCTTGCTTCCTTCTGGTTTTGAGTTTTGTTTGTTTCTCCTTTTCTTGCTCCTTCATGTGTGTAGTTAAGTTGTTTGAGATTTTTCTTCCTTAGGTAGGCCTGTATTACTATAAACTTCCCTCTTAGAACCTCTTTTGCTGCATTCCAAAGGTTTTGAACCATTGTGTTTTCATTTTCATTTATCTACTATATTTTTTTAATTTCTTATTTGATTTTTTTTGTTTGTTTGGTCAACCCATTCACTGTTTAGTAGCACGTTATTTAACCTCTATGTATTTGTACTGTTTTCAGATTTTTTTTGTGTGTGTGGTCGATTTCTAATTTCACAATATTGTGGTCCAAAAAGATTCATTGTATGACTTTGATCTTTTTTAATTTGTTGATACCTCTGTTTTGTGGCCTAATAGGTGATCTGTTCTGGAGAATATTCCATGTGCACTTGACAAGAATGTATATTTGCCTTGGCTATTTTAGATTCCTTGTATTTCCATATAAATATTAAGTCTCACTTTCTTGGTTTTATGTCTGCTTTCACCACATACACACATTTAAAATTTGAAAGTTTGAATGGGATTGCATTAACGCTATAGATAATTGAATACTATGTTTTATAATTCATGAATGTAGTATATGCTTTATTAGGTCTTACTTTCTTTTATAATGTTTTTGAGGAGGAGATATATATATTTCAGCACATCTGTTCCTAATTTTTTAATATTTTTGTGCTATTACAAATGGTATTGTTAAATTTTCCTTATCTGTCTGAGGATGGCATATAAAATACAATTTAATTTTTGTATATTAATCTTTACTAGTTACCTTACTGTGTTCACCCATTCTAATATTTTATAATTGTAGATTCTTTTGGATATTCTATTTATACACATATTTGTGAAAAGTTATAATTTTATGTCTTTATAATAATTTACTTCTTTCTTGTTAAATTTGTTAGAACATCTACTAAGCTACTGAATAGAAATGGCAGTATATATCCTTGTCTTAGTCTCAAACTTAATCTCACATTTAGTATTCTGTATTTTATCATTGATATACTAGCTGTGGTTGTTGTGACAAAGATACTCAGATGAAGGAAATTCTCTTCTAGTCTTACTTTTCTGGACACTGTTTTTATTTCAGTTCTCTTAAATGATATTTATACATAATTGAATTGATACATGTAGTCTATATAAGTTTATTTTTTCTGTATGCAGTGAGTTACATTTTGTTTTTTAACATCAAGCCAGTCTTATATTCCTAATTTGGTCACACATGTTACCTTATATATATAACATTGATTTTATCAATATTTTATTAAAGTTTTTTGAATCTGTGTTTATCCTAGATATTGGCCTATACTTGATCTTTCTAGTAATGTTAGTTTTGTGGCAGGGTTATGCTAGCTTTATAGAATGATTTTTGAAGTCTCCTTTCTTTTTCTTTTTTTTTTTTTAAGATTTTATTTATTTATTTGGCAGAGAGGCAGGCAGAGAGAGAGGGGGAAGCAGGCTCCCTGCTGAACAGAGAGCCCGATGCAGGGCTCGATCCCAGGAACCTGAGATCATGATCTGAGCCACCGAAGGCAGAGGCTTAATCCACTGAGCCACCCAGGTGCCCCTCCTTTCTTTTTCTACTTTCAGATTGTTTGTATTTATTCCTTTAATATTTGGAATAATAAGACAGAAATGCTCTTTAGTTCTGAGGTTTCCTTCTTGGGAAAGTTTTCAACTGCCAGAATCATTTCCCATTACATTTTACTATTTTTTAACTTTCCTCCTCTTCTGGTATTCCTATTATGTACACATTAAATCATTTGATATTCAAAAAGTAATTGAGTTTCTGTTTACTTTTTTTTTTTTAAAGATTTTATGTATTTGAGAGAGAGGCAGCGATAGCAACAGAGAGCATGAGCAGGGAGGAGAGGGAGAGGCAGGCTCCACTCCCCACTGAGCAGGGATCCCAATGACCATGGGATCATGACCTGAGCCAAAGGCAGACAGATACTCAACCGCCTGAGCCACCCAGGCACCTCCCCTCATTTACTTTTTATTCAGCCTTTTTTTGTTTTGTGTTTTAATGTCATTGTTTCTCTGGAATTTACTTTAGAGTATATTTAAGTTCATTGATCTTTGGTGTCTTTTTAAGCCCAGCTAGTGAATTTTTCATTTCATGTATTTTTCAATTATAAAATTTATGTTCTAGCATTTTGGTTCTTTTTTTTTTTTTTTTTGCTTTTTAAATTGTTTCATTTTTACAGTTTTCATTTCTCTCAGATTCTGTTTCCTCATTGTGTTCAACTTGTCCTTTAAATCTTGGACTTATTTATAATAATGAATTCCATCATCTCTGTCTTTTGCTTTTCTGCTTCTGTTGAGGTTTTTTTATTCTGCCCATCATAGGTGGGCATGTTTTTTTCGCATGCCTATTCATTTTTTATTTATGCTGGATTGGGTTTTGTTATTTTTATTTATTTTTGTTTCAAGTTTTAATTTAAATATTAGTTAACATAAAATGTAATATTCGTTTCAGGAGTAAAATTTCATAATTCATCACTTACATGTAACACTCATTGCTCATCACAATAAACGCCCTCCTTAATATCCCATCCCCCACCTCCTTCTAGCAACCCTCAGTTTTTTGTCTTTGTAGTTAAGAGTCTGTTTCATGGTTTGCCTTCTTTTTTTTTCCTGCCCTATGTTCATCTGTTTTCTTTCTTAAATTCCATATATGAGTAAAATCATATGGTATTTGTCTTTTTGTGACTGACTTATTTCACGTAGCATAATATACTTTAGCTCCATCCATGTTGTTGTCTTATTTTAGGTAATGTTGAATTTTGTTCTGGAATAGAATTAATTTACTTGTGAATATTCTTGAATCTTTCAAGACTTGCTTTCCAGCTTTGTTAGGGCATGTCTGGAGTGGTCCTTAAAACAAGGCTAGATTAGTCCAAAATCTAAGTCCTGGTCTTTTTAGGATTTCTACCAAATTTCCAGGGTGTTCAGTAAGGTTTCTCTACTCTGCCTTGTTAGAATTTGAGCATCTACATCAAAAATTAATGATGTACTATATGTTGGCTAACTGAACATAAAAAAAAAAAGAATTGGAGCATCTTCTAATCTTAGACAAGCTTTTGTGGTTGTTTAGATCACAATTTATAAGGGTACATGCCTTCCCTATTAGTTGTTCTTTGATGAGCCTCGTGGAATCTCACCTCCAAATAACCACAGCTTAGTATTCAGCCAAAAATAGAAAAGAAAAAACGACAGTCTTTTATACATATTTCTGTAGCTCCTTACTATACCACTCTCTTTTCTCCACAATGCTCACCACAAATTTCAATGTTCACTTTCAGTAACATTGAAACTCTCTCTTGCTTTAACTCAGTGAGGTGGCTTTGCCCTAGGACTCACCTTATTTCTGTCCATTTTCTTAAGTGTCTTATTTCTATACTGCC
Source organism: Mustela erminea (assembly GCF_009829155.1). NCBI lineage: Eukaryota > Metazoa > Chordata > Mammalia > Carnivora > Mustelidae > Mustela > Mustela erminea. Next base: position 78,193,597 of record NC_045615.1, read on the forward strand.
TGTTCTTCACTGCTCAAGTTTTATGGTTATAAGAGACTAGTCTGGTACCAGTTACTCAAAGCTGGAAAGCAGATGTCTTGCTATATGCATTTTGAAGCTATGGAATTATTAAATGGATCAAATTTAGTTGTTATATCTTCTCATGGAGTGAAGTCCTGTCATGAAATTTATCTCTATTTATGTTATCTCTATTTATATATATCTCTATATCTTTTTCTTTACGATCCCATTTTTAAATACATAAAGGTAGCTTTATTTTTTCTTTTTTTTTAATATCTTAATTTTTTGTGTGTTTTTTTTTTAGTGTTCCAAGATTCATTGTTTATGCACCACACCCAGTTCTCCGTGCAATTTGTGCTCTCTTTGATACCCACCCCAGACTTACCATCCTCTCACCCGCTCCCTTCCAAACCCTCAGTTCTTTTCTCAGAGTCCATAGTCTCTCATGCTTCATCTCCCCATCTGATTTACCCCAGTTCGCTTTTCCTTTCCTTTTCCTAATATCCTCCATGTCATTTTTGTGAGTGAACCCATATGATAATTGACTTTCTCTGCTTGACTTATTTCACTTAGCATAATCTTCTGGTCCCATCCATGTTGATACAAAGTTGGGTATTCATCCTTTCTGATGGAGGCATGATATTCCATTGTATATATAGGCCACATCTTCTTTAACTGTTTGTCTGTTGAAGTAAAAAAAATACTCAAACTCAACACCCAAAAAACAGATAATCACATCAAAAACGAGCAGAAGACATGAACAGACACTTCTCCAAAGAAGACACACAGTAGTTAACAGACACATGAAAAAATGTTCGTCATCATTAGCCATCAAGGAAATTCAAATCAAAACCTCATTGAGATACCACCTTACACCAGTTAGAATGGCCAAAATTATCAGGACAGGAAACAAGCGTTGGAGAGGATGTAGAGAAAGGGGAATCCTCTTAACATCGTCAGTGGGAATGCAAGTTACTTTGGAACTCTTTATTCTACAGGGAAACTCTGGCATTTAAATATCATTTAAAAGGCCTCTGTGGAGTGCAAGAATTGATTCGACCAACTATTAATGCCATTTGCAAGTTCTCTTTAAATTCTGAATCCCAGGAGTTTCACTGCCCTAAATTAAATCAGCCTACACCTGACTTAGTTTTCACCTTGTTGTCCTCAGTATAAAGCACTAACAGCTTCAGTATAATAAAACACATTTTATTCTCACAATCTCAGTGATGTTGAGATCTTAACTTTGATTTTAGGCCTAGAGGTAATGACAGGTGGTAGAGGAGAGTTCTGAGGAAAATTTCCCTTAATCTGTAAGTTACTGGAAGGTTTTTAAGCAGAAGAGTGATTTTTCTTCAAAAAGGATGCTATTAAAATGAGGTTGGCTCTGTCAATAGATGTTTAAAATTCTCGGCCTTCTATAACTGGCAAAATCTAATTTTGGTGGTCTATTTCTTGTGGCTATTTCTGGCATGATTAATATGTTTGAGCCAGAAAAGAGATGGCATACTCAGAACACATCACGGAGGATCTAATAAAGAGACAATTTACCAAACTATAATCATGGTACAGGGAAGCTGCAAGGGATAATGCAGTTCCCTGGAGCTAGTATTGGTTGAAGTCCCTAGGGCTGAAGGGAGGAGTGGAAGGAAAATTTAGCAGAACCTACAAGGAAAAAGTCTTGAGAGAAACTGGGTTTTTTGGTTGGGAGGTAAAGCCATCCAGAGACTACTTCACATGTTGAGTCATGTGACTTTTCTGTCATCTTTTCTGTCCCCCAGACATCCTACCAGAACTCCCCAGTAGTGGGAGCCATTGGAAAGCCAGAGGGCAGGGGAGAACTTTGGTATATGTTATACAAGAGAGCCTCCTGACAGCAAGTTGTAAGATGCTGGAGAATGGATAGAGAGGCACACCAATTATATGAAGTGTTTCAAGTTTGACATCTTGTTTAAGGCATAACCTGAAGAAGGAAAGTAGTGTGATTTGATGAGATTTGCTGAAACTAGAACTAAGGATCCAATCCGCTTCTGAAAGGAGAAAGCAAGAACTTTGAGAAGCCCATTTCCCTATTCCACATACCTCTTCAGGGGAAGAGTGGGTTTTGGAAGCATCTTAACTATCTTATGAGTTCACATGAGTTCAGAAATGTTTTACTCTCTGCTATTCCTAGAACAATAAATGGCTGGGCTTATTTTTATTCATCAACTTTATTAAATAATTTTATTAACTGATCTACATACATATTTAACAATTCCATATAAAAAATAAATACTTTGGGTTAAATAAGTGAGTTTTTAGAGCCCCTAGGGCTTACAAAAAGAATCTTAAAAGATCCATATTTACCATATGAAGTATAAGAATAATAATTACAAAAGGTAGCAAACCATACATCAAAAAATAAATATAGATTTTAAATATTTAAATAAATAGAAAGTCTGGTACATTTAAATAGGAGGTGCTTAATTATCAAGTCAGTGTTGAGAAGATGCTTTGACAAAAAGTAATCCATTTGTTCAGAAATTCTGTAATGGTTACTGTCTCGTCATCATATTCACATTTGAAACTTGTTTCAGATCCCTATAAAAGAAAAATTTTTTAATTTTTTTAGTTCAAGGTAGTTTCCCATATATACTTATTCCAAGTTGAGTAATTTATGACTGATGCCCTTTATTTTCAAGTATGTTTAATACATTAATCACATTTCCTTGAAATGATTGAAATGGTATGCCAAAAAATTATATGTTGATAACAAGTGATAGTAACATATACACTAAGATTTTCCTCATTTGTCAATTCTGCCCATCTCAGTGAATACAAGAATTCTTTTTCCTGGATTGTATACAGGTAAACATTTTAAGTAAAAACAGTTCTAGACAAATATTTTATTAAATGCTGCATTCAAAATAAAATTATTAAACCTCTCTTCCCGTGGGCATATATCTATTTATAGGTTACATGTATACAGTCATTTACATATTATACTTCTTTTTCAGACCTTAAACCTCCTACTGACTTTAGTAAATCTCCTCATAGTTCCCCAAAGCAAAATAGAACCAGCCCAGAGTAAGTTAGGATAAGCTTTTATTTGGAAAAAAATTATGTGAAGAACATTTTCATAAATTCTCATACCCATTCCCACTCCATGTTAGTATTAATGCAGGTAAGTTTCCCAAATTTTAAAAGTCTAAACATTAGAAATTTTGTTCTGTGGACTGACTTTTTTAGAAATTAACGTCCTCTGCTGGTAGGAGCTATTTCAACTCTGCCTCTAGCTGACAAAATATTATGAAATATAACAAGATAAAAGAGAGCACTTTTTCAAACTGAGGTAATTTCCTACCATGGAAATATAAACCTAGGAAGATAAGTATTTCCTTTAAATAAACCGTTGCAGTGTTATATACCCTCTTACATATAATTATTTGAATATTACAACCTCTTGGGAAGATGTAAATTTTTTAAATTAGCTTTAAATTTTTTTAATTTTAATTAAAATTTTAAAATAGCTGACATTTTCTGACTTGCACATAGTTTTATCTTAATTTTACATCAAGAATTAATGAGTTTTCTGATGGTCAAAAATTTTGTAACAAACCTTTGACATTGTTTTTATCTACCAATGTTTAGATGACATTGATTTCAATGTATTTTTTAAGTAGATTAAAAGAAACAGTCTACTAATACAATGACTTATTTGGAAACAACTGGAATTACATAATTTTAGAAACTTGGCTCTACTGTAATAAAAATTATGCTCTTTTGGAGGCCTATTAACTCATGAAATCTGTACTTCGTCAGATGGGATGAGAAAAGAGAGTCATGAATCTCTTCACATCACCCAAGTCTCTTGGATATTTAGTATTTCCTGTGCATTTAAAAATACTAAAGTTCTTAAAAGTATTATCTCTAAATAAGGAGTTAATTGTCTAGCCCACTGGCGATTTTAGTTTTCATTTTTTTTTTTAGGTAAATCTCTTAATCCTTCCACCAAATAATAGGAAAACTGCATTTTAAAATCCTTTCAGGTAATTAGATTGGATATTCCGGAAAATGATCTGAAAGAATTAGAAAATATGTAACCAAATCTATCCGCTTTCTGTGAAATTCAGTTGTCTTTTCCCATTCCCAGTTTTGTATTAATGTGACAAAGAGGTGACAGAGTGCTGGGTTATGGGCTTATCTCTAGGTGGATGGTAGGCAGAAACCCTCTAAATTATACTCCCCTGTTCCATAGTGTATCATCTAATATAAAAATGATACATGTTCACATTGGTCTTAAAATGCATGAGAACTTCACAAATTATAAAAATGTTATACCACTTTAAAATGATCTTCCATTTATTTTGTTTTCAGGAGAGCAAATAAAGTAATGCCTTACCTTTAGTTTCAGAAGTGTTACATTGATATTGCTCATTAGTTCCTTGATGTCTGTCAAGTGAAAGTTTTTGCTTTGAGCTAAATATAGCACTTCCTCCAAAAGTTTGAGTTCTTCTGCTAGACATTGAAGATGAGTCAATTCTGTGGCCTTGAATAATAATAAAAATAGTTGTCAGGTCAGTTTGCCCTAAAGGTCAGAACCAGAAATCAGTCTCTAGTGAGAATAGTTTTTGATTATTCTTCCTATTGTCAGCATTACTTTAAATATGGACCAATGTAGCTCATAAGACTGGAAAAACTGGAATTCATCTACCCATGTTTAGCATTAAATGTTACACAATGAGAGGGGCCTGGGTGGCTTAGTCAGTTAAGTGGCTGCCTTCAGCTCAGGTCATGATCCCAGGGGTCTGGGATCGAATCCCATGTTGGGCTCCTTGCTTACTAAGGAGGCTGCCTCTCCCTCTGCCCTTCCCCCGCTCATGCTTGCTTCCTCTCTCTAAAATGACTGAATGAATGAATGTTAAATGATAAGTCAATAATTTCAACTTAATTTGGCTTTGCCCAAAGTCAACATTTCTGTACCCAAATGCAAATCACAGATATAGGTAGAATTCTTTTCCCCTCTGTGTAGAAATTATTAGAATCAGAGCAGTCATAGCATGGAAGTATAGGATCACATTTTATAATTCTAACATTTAATCTAAGAGTTGAGAATTATAGAATGTTAAGGACAGAGGAGCTCTTAGATACTGTCACAATCCCAGCATTTTATAGATTAGGGAATTTTAACCATATAGTAATGAGTCTCAATATAGCAAGTCATATAAGTGTCCTAATTTTTTACTTTTCTATAAGTATATTAAGATGCATTAAAAAATTATGTGTCCCAACCAAATTAAAGAGTAGAATATTTGAAGGAATTTTTGGTGACCCTCCTGACTTAAACCTATATACTTCCTCACCCATGTGATCTGTTATAATGATAGTATTTCATATTTTTCTGGTACATTGTAATTTTATTTATTATAAATATATAATATATTACTTATTTCAGGGGTACTTGTGTGTGATTTATCAGTTTTATACAATTTACAGCTCTCATCATAGCACATTATAATTTTAAAGTGTCTACTCCCAAACAAGCCCATTTAAGTCTCACAGCCACCTCTTGAGATAGCAATGCAGTGCTGTTATCTCCATTTTACAAAGAAGGAAAATAAATCTCAGAAGTGTTTTCCCAAAGTCACATGATTAGGGAGCCAAGATTAAATTTTAGTTCTTTTTCTTTATAGCTCTAACATAGCATCCTTTGAATTAAATGTTTTTATAACTTCCTGAAATTTTTTTGCAAAATAAAGTGGTGGTAAAATGAGCAAATGAGTGGAGCTTATCACATTACTTTGGGTTTCAAGTAGATTTTGAGATGTGATTTAGAAACTGTTAGATTTCAAAGAATTTCACCACCCTCTAAATTATGCACGTAATCTCATGTTATCTTTCTAGAAATCTTTAAAGTGTGATTTAGGACTATACCACACAAATTTTACGACATTTCTATCCACTGGCCTTTTAACTTGTTACTACAAATTCAGCGCTTAACTTTTTGGAGCTGTTTTCCTCAGAAAACAGTCCAGTGTCTTTATGAAGCTAGAGTTAAGAGTTAACTTAAAGATACCACCAATCCATGTGGCTCTTAAGTTAAAGAAGCATCTCAAGTTATTTTCATCTTTTGAAAAAGTAGTTTGAAGAATAATTTCAGTTAATAAGAGGTCAATGAGATTACATCCATGACCTTTAAATTCCATTTTTTTTTTTTTTTCTGGGCTTGATTCACCCTGGGACAAACTCTTTTCAGCACAAAGTTATATGCATTCTCTGTTGACTGGCACAACTACTAAGAAACTTTATATTTCTAGTATAGCCGTAGGAGCTTAGATGATTTATGTTTATCTGAATATCCAAATGACCAAATCTTGGAAAACAAGTCATATAGCATCTTAAGTCTCTAGGTCTATTGGCATAAAAGATGTGTAAGTCCAAATTTTTACTTTATATTCTGAGGGAGAATTTTGTTTTTACTAATACCTAATGTTTATATGGTATTTATCCTATATCAGACACGATTTTGAGTACTTTGCATTTACCTGTTAATCCTCACAAAACTATATGAACTATAAATAACTATCATTCATATAAGTAGATAAGAAACTGAGTCAGAGTAGGCAACTTGCTCAAGGTCACAAAAGCTAAGACATAGCTGGGATTCCAGTTCAGATAATCTGGTCCTAGGGACCATGCTATTGGTCATTACTATGCTGCCTCTCAAAGGTAGGCCCTTAGGAATTTTTCCTAAAACGATGAAGGATTTTTAAAAATAGGAAATCAACTTTGATAATTTGCATGGTAAAATGATATAATCAAATATCTCTCAAGTTTTAAATTTTTAAATAAAAATAAGTCGATATAATCTTTTAAAATTGTCCCATCAATAAACTGGGAATATTATTCTTGTCTCTTCCCACTTCCTTTTCCAAAACACACGCAAATACATACAGAAAAACATATATGCAAAGCTATTTTACAGAAGCTTCCTTACCAAATTTTTTTTTAAATATTGAAGTTACTGATGCTTTTCAGATGAAGTGCTATTAATCTAATCAGTTACAAATTTTCATACAACTTTGAATTTTATTAAGACATAAATTGAATGTAGAAAGTACTTACCTTCTTGGGCATGTAGAATTTAAATGTGAGCATCCTGGGGAGTTTGAGGCTCTCATAATTCTGAGAAAGCATAATATATTTTCATTAAAAAATGAACTCCAGTTCAAAAAATTATATATAATAATTTTGGTAAGAAAGGGAATATACTTACATTAACTCCATTCAAGAGCAACTGTAAGTCCAGCAGCAATTGCTCCAGCTGTTGCTGTGCTTCCTTCGTAGAGCTTGAAGTAGTAGGTGCACTGTTTGCGACGAGTGCGAGAGTCAGTACGATGCAAGACAAGAGTTGCATTTTGTACATTGTGGCAGGAGTTGAGGTTACTGTGAGTAGTGATTACAGAGGCTGATAGGAAGCACTTGAACAAGAGAAGCAATTTATACTCTTAATTCTGGAAAAATATTTATGGGGGTGTCAAAATGTTTTACATATTACACATATTTTCAAAGATTCTACCTGTGTGGCAAAAAAGCATTACCTTTATTTTTCCTCTTCTGATGACTCTTTGGAATTTCTTTAAACCCCCATAAACTGACTGAATGGATGTAGGTAAAATCCCTGTTGGTTACATGAGCCCACACTTAGGTGGCTGTTGTAATTCATACAACTAACGCCTTCTGTATGAAACAAATTTTCCTCCCTCTTTCTTTAAGGGGGTGGGGATGCAAAAGTGGCTCATGAAAATTTTCTCTTTGTCATAAAACTATGGTGAACACGTGGAGCACTATGGTGTGGTGGACAAGAGTAAATAGTTGAAAAGAATAAATTTTTATATTTGTTGATTAAACAGGAAGAATACTGGTTTCCTGTTTAGGATGGTTTTACCTTTTGATCTACACAATGACTGAGCTAATGCATACACGATAGATTACTTCTTACACAATCAGCTAGAAAAATTAAGGCTAGAATGCATGAATGCTCATTGAGCTTGAGGTACTGTTTTATGCTATTTTAATTTGAATATTTCTTGTATCTATTTTAATCTCTTAATAGCTGTTGTACATTTTTTTAATGGGCATGATGTTTAACAAATACCCAGAAAAGGGTTTGCATGAAAGGGTACAAATGCTAGTTTTGGGGAGGAGGGTTTGGACAAATGTATTTTTGCTGCTTTATTATTTTTGCTGGGCATCAAGGGAATGTAAGGTGAGTTAAAATGTCACAACAACCAGGGTGGTTTTACTTCCTCTTGGTCTCAGGGATCAGCCAAGCTATTAAATATTTTTCCCACTTTATATCCATTTCACTTCTCTCTCTCTCTCTCTTTTAAACAGATTATTTATATTTCTTTAAATATAAGGCATAAAATAAAAACAATAGGGATCACCAAGTTTGTTTGTATCTTACTAACTGAAATTTCTGGACACTATTTGTACATACTTTAGGAGAAAGAGAATATGATGTGGCTAGCTTGAGGTGTACCAATACTGGCCTAAGTAGTGTGGCTGCGGCTGAGAAAGGCATGGTAGTAAATAGACCAGGAGGCTGAGGCAGGTCATGTGGTGGGGGTGTTTGTGTGGGCATGTGACTTGTGGAGTAAGAGCAGCCTCAGAGCAGGCATATTTGAGCTCATTTATTCCAAGATGATTCTTATTATACAGAGGTCAGAATTGAATGGACAGAAGTTACTTAAAAAGGGTATCCATTATAATTTTTAGAGCACCTTTTATGAAAAAATGAATAAAGTACTACAAACAACTCATGACACATATTGAGAAAAGGCTTTGCATCCAACAGTACAGATGCTAGTTTTATAATAGACTTTATATGTGCACTGTGTAAACCAGTTCATAAGTTTCAACTTGTTAAGTTTTTACCTCTTTAATAGACTTAGGTTTATCCACTACAGCATCTGGGATACTATGAGTGTAAAATAATAATTCTTAAATAAGATCAGATCAATATTCTGATATTAGAATATCAATAGAGTGGGTAGGATAATACTTAGGACATATGTTAATGTGTCCTCAGTATAATGCACTAATAGCTTCAGTATAATAATGGTATGGCTATATACTTGTAATTTAAATTGGAGAGAATTGAGGAAACCCTCGATGAGATTGCTTGTAACTCCTCCAATTTTACTACCTTATACTTTGTGTCTAGTCTTTAAAAAGACATTTCTCTAGCACCTCGGGTATACAGAAAGGGAGAGAAAAGAACAATGTGAACACACACAGTCTAGTTTAAACCTTATAATGAACTTGTAATGATTCCCATTTTGCAGATTAGAAAACTGAATCTCAGATACGTTAACTAATTTGTTGTATGTCATGAATCCTTTATTGCCAGAAAGTGGCAGAACAAGGATTCGAAACCAGAATATTCTGACTGCAAAGTCCACCATTGTATTCTTTCTTAATGAAACTGATGTGCATTATGAAAGATGTGTATATAGACAAGTGTAATCTCAGTAAAACATAAAAATTACTGCTTCAGGAGAAGTGGATATAAAGAATTTTGAAGAATCTGACTTCAAACTGGATTTTGACAACATGGTTAAACTGTAGATATGTAAATTTAGGATGAGGAGAGTGGTAGGCAGGAAAGGTTAACCATTCAAAGGAGCATTTGTACTACAAAAAAAAAAAGGAAAAATGGTTTGGTTTAGTACTATTTATGCATCAGGTAACATTCTGAAGAATATAAAATATCTTTGTAAAATTTAAAAACAAGCATTAAATAGTTCCTTAGATGGAAAAAAAAAATGAAGGAAAAGACAGATTAGAGATCAGTGATCTTTCAGAAAAGATTAGAGACAAGTTAGGAACAAATGACCACGATCTTTTCTTTTTATTACTAAAAAGTACAAAATCTTTCTCTGTACCTTTCAAATCAAACTAAGCATTAGTTCTAAGGGAAAGGCTATTTAATGATCTGTGGATCAACTTTGTTGTACTTGTTTTGCTTCTCTGAAGACTTCAGTATTTCATCCCAGCATCATCAGCTCAGACCCTTCCAGAATGGAAGAATTCAGGCCCACACATTTTTCTGTGTGGGGGCTTTTCCAATGAGGCCTTTGATGTTCTCATAGTCTTGATATTTCTAGTTCTCCAGCTATTTCCATTAGAGAATGGGTCAGTATATGGCTACATTGATGGGACCCTGTAGAAGACTGAGTTCTTGGGCCCTGGGCTTATCCCTATTATATAGCAGGCTCCATTATGAAGCTGAACTGCTAATTTCTTTCTATAAATGCTTGGGGATAAAACTACCATACACTGTAGCATACTTTCACTTTTTAACATGTTTGACACATCAGCTGGCTTCTCTGGCTGTAGTGGTGATAAAATCAGTAAGACTGCAGGCTACTGCAGTAGTCACATCCCCTACTTCCCCTTTGAAAATAAGATTCTATTCAATAAGAAGCTATTTTCATTGCTAAACATTGTTTGTGACTCAGCCTCTTAGACTCAAGAGTAGCCCAAGTTCTTTTAAAAGAAAAGCCCTAGTCTCTGAAGCTGCCTACCAAAGAGATTGGTCAGTCAGTTGCACACATTGTCCATTCATCAAAGCTGACTTTCAAGGACTCCACTTCCTGCAAGAAATGTTTTCTTCCGGACCCTTTCTCATTGCTTTATAAAACTTTAATTTAGACTGATGTTTCATGCCCGTATTAGTGTCTACAGGCCTCTTGGCTTTTCAAGACACAGTTGTCTCCCTTTGAAATTAGGATATTGAGGAATAATCTCCATACCATCCAGAGAATATTCAGCTAAGAGCTCTGTGCTTCCTGTGAAAACCTGAATTTCTTCAGGCATAGGCTGGTGCCCAGTCTTAGTCTTTATCAGACCTCTGGCCCTCTATGATGTGATAATACTGTAAATCTATCTGTGGATCACAGTTACGTCTCATTCATGTGTGCTTTTCTTCCATGTGGGCAATTTTAATATTCATAATCTTTTGGGATGGAAGAATTGTTTCCTTAGTACTTTTAGTTTTACAAAGTGTTTTCAAATTCATTATCTCATTGAGTCACATTTTACTGATAAGAAACTTAACATTTGTACAGGTTAAATAACTTGCCCAATAACACGTTCTTAAGGTAGTGGTGAAGTTAGAGCAAAACCCCAAGACTTCCTGACCCCTAATGATCATGTGTATTTCCGGTATAAAATAGTGATACTAAATTCTAGGTGCATTAGGCTATACAGAGAAGGCTGAATTAGTTTGTGCCTGCTATTTCATCTCATTTCACTCTATCAGTGATAGCTGATGAGTCAGGCAAGGCATCATCCACCTTCGCCTAACCAATACCTTGCCTGAGCAGTTTTAGGGTTTCTAAGAAGTTAGAGCAGCTTAATTCACACAGCTACAGAAGCTAGGTTCTCTCTCTCTCTCTCTCTCTCTCTCTCCTTCTTCATCTCTTTCTGGGGTCTTTTAAAAGCAGTAGAGAACTTGATGTTTCCTAACACTTCTCCTGTATGTGAAGTAAGAAAATAATTGCATCTACTGTGGATTTAAGTTGCATTGTACTTTTAGGAGTACAGTATTCTAAAGCTGACATGAGATATCACACACTAGGCAGTTGTCTGCGTTTGGCAACCTAGACACACTTCACTGCCTAAATGTAATGAGAATGGGAGGATCTTCCAAACCCTAGGAACTTTACTTTTTGTGTAAATATAAGATCCAAGTCAAGATACACAGCAGTTAGCAGAAGTAGAATGGGATAAGCTGACAGTAACAGCAATAGATTTCCAAGACATTTCAAGTCTGTAAAGCACTTTCACATCCATTTGTCTCCTCTTATGGCAGAATAGGTAAAGAAACATTTTCTGGTTATATGTATTTCACTAACAACTTTATTTTCTTTGTACATTAAGAATTAAGCTTGCAACTTACAGGTAAATATTAGCTTTCTCCTCTGCTAAGATACGTGCTTTCATTAAAATCTTCTGAAGATAAAATTATCTTCCTTTAAATACTTTCCCTGTCTAACTTTGTTTCTAAGTTCTCTGTTAAACATTTGTTCTTCCCTCTTCTACAGTAGCTTCTTTGGATGTATCATCAATAATCCATTGTTCCATCATTCATGTTAAAAGATAAAATGAGGTATATTTAAAAATTTAAGAGTTTGAACAAAAATCCATTTGAATTGGGTAGCATCCCATCTAGCAGATAGAAGGGAGCTCTGAGGAGTTGTACAAAATGAAAGACTTTTATAGCCAGAGGGAGCAAGGATGAGCAACTTATACCAAGCAAAAAAAGAAAAAAAAAAGTTGGTTATTACAAGGCTACTTTCTTTTAGAGGATGGCATGGGTCTGTCAGGTGGATTATCTAGTGATGAGCAGGCGATTCCTGATTGACTGGTTTAAGATATCATTCCTAGGAGAAGAGAAACTGTAATTAAGTCTTGGTTTAGTGATGTGGGGCTTAGCATAAGTGACTTCATTTTGGGTCTGTTGTCTTGTTTTTAACACTAATAATAATTTTTAAAGCTATAGCCTGATTTTTTGTTTAAAAATATAATATTATTATCTAATTTAAAAATAATGCATAATAATATATATATTCATTATAGAAAATTGGGGAACTACAAAAAAGCTAAAAAAAAAGTGAAAATCAACTGTAATCTTACCTTATAGAGGTAACTGTTGATATTATGTACTGGTATAAGTCCACCTAGTCTTTTTTTCTGTGTTATAGTTTTTCATGCTTATTTTTCTTTTAATGTGTTATAAATATCTCACATATTATATATTTATTTAAAACATTATGTTTAATAATTACATAAAATTATGTTGTGTGACTGTATTCTTTTATCAGAGTTTACATTAATTCCAGTTATTCACCATATGAACAGTGCTGTAATTCATTGAAAACTTTTGCACATAAATATTTGTGTACATTTCTAGTCATCCTCTTAGGATAAAATCCTAGAAGTGGAATTACTGGGTCAAAGACTATGAACATTTTAAGGCTTTTGATACGTATTCAGAAAGTTCGTAAAAAACTAATATTCCTTATCATTGGTATAAGCTTATTTTTCTGTGCTGCCTATATTGGTTCCATATTATCAAATACAGGAGGCGGCAAGAGGGAGAAAGGAGAGGATCTAGTGAAATGTGTGCTGATTGGTGGTTATACTAATATGCTGAGGTCCATCATTGGAACTGGGAGTCAGTCAGACCTGGGGTAGGAGTCCTATTTATCATTTATTGGCTGTGTGAGTTTGAACAAATTATTTATCTTCCCTAAGCATGTCTTCATTTTTAAAATGGCAATATGGACCTCCCTGGACTCTCATGTGTAACAAACAAGACAGCATAAATGAAAGCCCACAACACTAATCTATTAACTTGGAATGAATAAGTGATTCCATGATCTACCACCTTATCCTTTTCTACTAAGATGTTTAAAATGATGGGATTTCCTTTGTGTAATATCTTAATATCATCCAGGTTTGCTAATCTGCCTAATTTGAGGGTTGAAAAAGAAATAGGTGAAAACTTTACCATCCCAACATTACCCAAATTAAACTCAGAATCTAATTTAATTAACCAAATAATTTTTAATCATTCTGTGAGGTCACTAGAGATAAGGTCATTATTCCATAATATATCAGTCCCACCTAAGGGGACTCTGTCCATTGTAGAGAAGGAACAATCATTTGCCCTCTGCCCACCTAGGTGCTTGGCAGAGACCCCCCCCATAAAAAAAGATTAATAGAAAAATGTAATAATTTTAACTGCATACATGCATACCTGTGGGATCCCCACAAAAATATGAGACTCAAAGGGCACCTAAACAGCTGAAGCTTATATCCCATCCTGAGCTAAGGAAAGGGATGGAGGTCTGTGGCTTCAAAGGGGAGAAGGCAATTCATGAAAAGGTGAATAGAGGAAATGTTTGGGAAGCAAAATTACCTTGCCTTGTCATGCACTAAAGTCTCTCAGGTGAAGAACTTATCTCTGGTAATAGCTTTCTTCCTAGCACAGGCCTCTTCCTAATGTAAATTTCTTTATAAACATAGTTTTCCCTTATAAAATACTAGGTTCTGCTCTATTTTCAGAGCCTCTCCTGGGTCTTCAAGTTTTTCGAAAGAATCAACTCAAAATAATCCTGATGCCAATGAATCATATTTTGAGATGGTACATTCTGCTATTGTTTACCATCAAAATTGGCCTTTCCTGATCTGAGTTGAAAGACAAACTCATTTTTTAACACAACCAAAGACCAGAAAATTAATTTTTTAAAATTCCTTTGTACAACAAATCTCATGGAGAATATGGTAAATGGGTTTCTTCTCATGCACTGAATTATTAGCAGTGTATGCCTGGAATGCTGCACTGAGAGTAATTCTGTCCTCAGTGAAGAAACATGTTATGGATATTCAATCTGAAATAGGTTCTGGAATGTGGAGTAATAGCCTGGATGCTAGCTCTTTATTTCTGATATGCCTATGCTTTCTTTAGCCCAATTCTAGTCAACTATATTACTTGTTTTCAAGATGTTGGTAGCTGCGAAAGAAGTGTAGGAATGGGGCTGTGTGCAGAACAAATGATCACCAACAGTTTAAAAGAATAGGTCATAAGAGGTAGACAGAAAAATAGAAAATGCATAAAGTATTTAAAAAGTGAAATAAATATAGGAACCAAAGAAAAGCACAGCCTTCTGGAAACTTAGTATATGACCCAGTCATCTCATGTACACCAACAGGTCCTGAGAGTCCTGTGTAGTAGCAGAGTATAGTGACTAACATTCACAGTAATGATTCCACCTCCTCAAAGCAATGTTTAAATTATGTTTTGCTTTGTTTTTATCTGCTTTGTTTAGGAAGCCACAGTATGCCTAATATTTTGAGGAGAGATTTCCATTTCTAAAGGGTTAGATATTAGAACAAAAGCAGACGAGAACACATAATACATCTGCAAATCAAGGCAAAAAAACTATCACAGAAGACAGTAATGCTAGAGAAAAAGAGGAAATAAAGTAAATCAACACTCTGTCAGGGCCCACCCATGCAATCCATGGAGATGGGAGGAGGAGCCAGCCTCTGCAAATAAGATGCACCTATAGCTTCTAATACTAGGAACCAAAGAGAAAGCTTTCACACCACCTCATGGAAACTGGACTTTTTTACACTGGTAGAGCTTCCAGAAGTAGTTATACAGGTGGCTAATTTTAGAATCAAACTTGCCTCTTTTGTAATTTTTTTAAAGTTTGTAAGTAAGTACCTTTTTCTTCTCTCCTCTGTCTTTGATAAGCATCAAGCTAGTCTCACAGTATTGGGCAAATAATTCTGAACTACTCACCTGATGATATTAAGATTCTTGTAGAGTTTATTTTACTTCTTATGCCTAGCCTGTTATAGACCAACCTGTATAGACCTGTTATAGACGAACCTGTTATAGACCAACCTATATAGGTTGGTCTATACTGCCTTTTTATGTGTATGTGTGTATGCATCTGTAATTATTTCTTAAGGATTCAGGAAGATTTTTCTGTGGAGTAAAAATGTATTATGGGCTTTACAGCATTGACAAGTCTCTGGGATGTTTTCATCTGATTCATAAATTGTGAGCCATAGGATAAGGTTATTTTAACCTAGGAATAAAGTCTTTTAGTAAGCTTGTTGACAATTATTGTATCAGCTCTTGTATACAAATATGACAAAGCTTCTATCCATCTTAAAGGCACATAGTCATTGAAAATATCCATATTAATAGCACTCTTCCTATGCAAAATCAACCTGGAGAAACTAAGCCTTTTCTCAATCCCCCACCCTTCACTCTCACTTTTCATAGATTCCCAACATTGTCATTCTGCAAAATAGGGCAGTTCTTAGAAAACCATTTAGTTAATTTTGAAGTATGACGCATAGCAAGAACAACTAATTTTTTTTAACATTTCTTCTTCTCTAAGGTGAGGGAGTAAACCCTTGGAGCACTCCAGGGACCATCTAGAAGGAAACTTAGATGTTATGGGTATAATGGGCAACCTTACAGTTTTGTTATTCTGAGTTTGGGGTATGGCTTGGGGCAGCAATAAGAGTTCTCCAAGGAAAATACTTGTTCCGTTAAGATGCAGGTATAGTTCCTAAAAGAGCGGCTGCAGGTTTGTTGCTTCATAGACCAGAATGATGACATAATGTTTTGAAAACAGGAAGAAAAATAATGTTTAAGAATTTTACTCCTTCAAATGAGAAATCATGGTTGTTTGATTTAGAACTACCTACGAACAGGGTAAGAGGCAACATAAAAGTGCAAAAAATTATTGTTGAGTATTGAAAGAAAGTACATATATATAGGTCAGGCAAAAGATAACATGTTTTCAGTGTAGAATATACAGAAGACAAAAAATATTTGTTGTCTCACACTCATGTAATTGGAGATAACACACTCTTACTCCTGCATTCAGTTTCTGTGGTTGGCTATATAGTGGTGAAATTCCAACTATTAGAAATACTTAAAAAAAAAAAGGAAATATTTTTGTGTAGTTAAAAAATCAATGAAAGTTCTGTTGACTTGCTCACCACTACTTAGAATTAATGTAATAAAACCCTAGTATTTCTTTGATTTTAAGAGATTAATTGGTTGTTCTGTACACTATAGTAGGTTCTTGTGAAAATGGAGCCCAAAGTGATTAAATTTGATGGATCAAGCATTTAGGGAAGATTTAATATTTTATTTATTTTTTTAGATTTTTTAATTTTATTTGTCAGAGAGAGAGAGAGCGCGAGCGCACAGGCAGAGTGGCAGGCAGAGTGGCAGGCAGAGTCAGAGGGAGAGGCAGGCTCCCTGCGGGGCAAGGAAGATTTAGATTTAGACTGTATGGTACCATTTCCTAGGGAATATAAATTCAAGTGCCACACTCCACTGGTGAGGATAGAACTACATAAGGGTCACAGTTAGCTAGGGCATCGGAGTCTAAGTTAAAAGAAGAACAAGCTCTACATCCATCCCAAACTCATCTCAGACCAGTCTTATCAGGGCAGCTACAAGACACTAAATCACCTTGGAGCTTCCTAAATACTTTGCTTTCTTCAGGCCCAAAGGATTTTTTAAAAGTTACTCTGTTATTTTTGCTGTAGAGAATGATAATTTCATCCTAATATCCATTCTTCCCTCCAGCTTAGAAAAAGAATACTGCTTCTTAGTGGGATATATTGCTGCTTCTCAATAAAGATCATTTTCCCTACTTTCCCTTTGCAATGAAGTGTGGCCATGCAGATATAATGGCTGAAGCTCTAGTAACTCTTCTAGACCTTAAGGACAGGGGTCCATAATCTAGGTGTGTTAAAACTGAGAGGTATGATAATGATATTTTTATGTAGCTGCCAAATAAACTCTGATTGCTTAGTTCCTAAATTCTTCTATGTGAAGGAGAAACATATCTGCTTAAGCCACTGTTATTTTGGCCTTCTCATTACGGTTGACTCTTGAACAATGTGGGGGTTACGGGCACTAGCCTCTGCACTGTTGAAAATCCATGTGTAACCTTTGACTCCCCCCAATTTTAACTGATAGACTGTTTTTGACTGGAAACTTTACTGATAACCGAAACAGTTGATTAAAACATATACTATATGTAGTATGTGTTATATACCATATTCTTCTAATAAAGTAAACTAGAGAAAAAATGTTGTTAAGGAAATCATAAGGAAGAGAAAATACATTTACAGCATTATCCTGTGTTTATTTTAAAAATCTGATCTGTGCAATTTAAACCAATGTTGTTTAAGGGTCAACTGTGTATGCAGTTAACACTGAGTACATTAGGTCATGTTCTTTTTAGACCGTCATATTAGGGTTTTTTGTCTGCAAAATATTTAAGGTACATTATTGAACAACATCATGGGCTATAGGAGGACAAAAATAAGAAGCTATCCCTAGCCTACGTGTACAATTTGCTAGTTTTTACCGGCATAAGAACAGACAGATAGATCAATGGAATAGAATTGAGAGTCCAGAAAGAAGCCCTTAAATTTATGGTCAGTTAGTTTTTGGCAAGGATGCCAAAGGGAGGAAGAATAATCTTTTCAACATCTGGTACAGGGACTTGTTAAAAAAATTTTTTTTTAATAAATCACAAAAATACTGCATATTTATATGCAAAAGAATGAAGTTGGACCCCTACTTCATACCATTTACAAACATTAACCAAAACTGAATTATAGACCTAAAATAACAAAGCTCATAGAATAAAACATAGAAGTAAATATTCTTGACTTTGAATTAGTCAGTGGTTCCTTAGTTATGTCACTAAAAGCAAAATCAACAAAAGAAAAAATAAATTGGACATTATTAAAATAGGAAACTTTTGTCCTTCAAAGGACAGCATAAAGAAAGTCAAAAGATAACTCACAGAATGGAAGAAAATACTTGCAAATCATGAATCTTATAAGTGATTTGTATCCAGAATGTATAAAGAACACTTGCAACTCAACAATGAAAAGGCTAATAGCTTAATTTAAAAATGGCCACATGATTTGAATGGACATTTCTTCAAAAAAAAAAAATGTACATATGACCAAAAAGCACATGAGACGACGCTGAATATCATTAATCAATAGGGAAAAGCAAATCAAAAGCACAATGAGGTGCCATTTCATACCCATTAGGATAACTAACATAAAAAAAGACAATAGCTAGTGTTGACAAAGATGTGAAGAAATAGAACCATAATGTATTGCTAATGGGAATGTAAAAAAATGGCTCAGCTGCTTTGGAAAATAATTTGGCAGTTTCTCAATATATTAGAGTACTGTATGATCCAGCAGTTCCACTCCTAGGTATATGCCAAAGAAATGAAAGCATATCCAAAAGCTTGTAAACAAATGGTCACAGCAGCATTAATTAAAATAGTCAAAAAGTGGAAGCAAGCCAAATGCCTATCAACTTATGAATGGATAAATAAAGTGTTGCATATCCACCCAATGACATACTATTTGGCAGTGGATATACTGAAGAACTGATACATTCTACAACACAGATGAACCTTGAAAACGTTATGCTAATTTCTAGAAAGTGGTCACAAAAAGCCAAATACTGTATGATTCCATTTACATAAAATATCCAGGAAAAGCAAATCCATCATGGCAGAAAGTAGTTTACTGGTTTCCAGGGGCTGTGATAAGAGAGAATGAACAGTAAGTTCTAATAGGCATGAGGTTTCTTTTTGGGGTGATGAAAATGTTCTAAAATTAGATAGTGGTGATAGTTGCCCAATTTCATGAATATACTAGAAAACCACTGAATTGTATACTCATGGTGTATAGATTATATCTCAAAGTTGTTTTGTTTTGCTAGTTTCATAATTGTGGTTGAAACATATGCAGTATTCTTTTGGTTTGTGGCTATACTGAAATAAACAATGTCCCCGAATGAAACTGCATTTATCTCTGAGAATTGTGTATATAACCAGTATATGTAAAACAACTGTATTCTTAAAATTAAGAAGAATGAAATCAATAAATTAAAACTTAAGATTGTCATTATTATTTTTTCCTTTTTAAAAGATTTTATTTCCTTTTTTTATTAACATACAATGTATTATTTGTTTCAGGGCTACAGGTCTGTAAATCATCAGTCCTACACAATTCACAGCACTCAGCATAGCACATACCCTTCCCAATGTCCATAACCCAGCCACAGCATCCAACCCTCCCCTCTTCCCCTCCAGGAACCCTAAGTTTGTTTCCTGAGATTAAGAATCTCCTATGGTTTGTCTCCCTCCCCTTCCCATCTTGTTTAATTTTTCCCTCCCTTCCCCCTACAAATTCCCACCCTGCCTCTCAAACTCCTCATATCAGAGATATCATATAATACTTGTCTTTCTCTGATTGTCATTATTATTAAACAGTGAAAGATACTGAAGGGCATTCAATCACTACTCCTATTGCCAATTATCATCACCTAATTAAGGCCCACACATTGAGGTAGTGATAATGCTTTTTTCTTTGAGTAGCAAATGAAAATGATATCCTTTAACATCAGTATATTTGAATGTTTAAAAAACATATTTAAGATAAATAACTGTACTAACAAATACTATAGAAATGTGGCAATGGTTCCTGAAATGGTTCTATAAGTCTTCTCTGTCACTCATTATTGGGAATTCCATATTCTACTAACTGCTCAAAACAAAAATCTATGCAGTCATCTTTGTTTACTTTCTTTCTTTTGTGCTCCATATTCAATCTGTCAAGAAATCTTATTGGTTCTATCTTCAGAATTTATTGTCAATCCAGCACTTCTAACCACAGCTCTCTCTACCACTCCAGTCTAAGCAATTATCAGCATTTGTTTTAAAATTTCGATCATTGTCATAAATGGTACTCCTTCCTTCAGTTCTTGTTCCACTAAAAACCTCTCTTCACACAGGAGACAGGATGATCCTTCTAAAATATAAATCAAATTGTATCATGCTTATCAGAATCTTCAAGTGGCATCCCATCTCACCAAAAGTAAAAGCCAAAGTCATTAGTTGGTTTACAAGTTCCCCCTTATCAATAATATCCTCTCTCACTACTCTTCTCTCTCACTTACCTCCAGTCACACTGGCCTTCTTACTGCTCCTTGAACAAAACGGCATGTGACATCCTCATGGCCATTGCATTTGCTCTTCTGCCTAAAAGGTTATCTACCTCAAAATCCGCTTGACTTATTCCCTTGCCACCTTTAGTTCTTTGCTCAAATGTCTTTTCTGATCACCTTATTAATATTGACCTCCCAGGAACTAGATATCTCCCTTCCCTGATTTTTCCCCCTCTTATTAAACTGATAAGAACAGATACTACACTTGATCTTAGCCAAAAGGCCGAGAAGCGATTTATTCCCCCTCTTATTATCTCCTTCTAATTACATTGCATAATTTTCTTTTTATTCTTTAAATGTCTGTGTCCTCCACTTTAATATAAACCCTATGAAGGCAGGGATGTCTGTTGCTATCCCTAGGTGTTATAACAGTATCTGACACATAATTGTCATTCAATAAATATTTACAGTATGTCATTCTAAAGAATTAGGATGTTTCCTGAGTACGATGGAAAGCTACTGATAGATTTTATTTTTTTTAGCTATTGATAGATTTTGTATTTGCATTTTACAAAGATTCCTCTAGTAATATTATCGAAGAGAAATTGAAAGAGCCAAACACAGGAATGACTTCCTTTTCTCATGCCCAAATTTTACAGAAACACTCTATTTGGAACTGAACCTAGTTTAGGAACATAACATCATTTCCTTGAGAAAAGCCTTGATTAATTAAATAAAAGATAAAGTTGCATTTTATTTGCCAATTTGTGAACATGAGGTATAACATCAGGTTTGTATGTAAATTTATCATGTATTGAGAGATTTTAAATGAAGCAATGTTATCATATGTGGAATCAGCTAGAGTGTTCAAAGTTTTGGTAGAAAAAGTTGGTGTGGGGGAGAAAGATGTATGCAGTAATCCACCTGAAGTTTTGACACGAAACTATTTCATCATGAGTAAGCAAGGAAGTTGTTCATTTTTTTCTTATATTGGCCAAAAAATAGCCCTTAATAGATGGCCATTTTGTAGTGTTCTGGTTAGAAAAAGTAAACTTCTCAAATAGTTAAGTGCCTGAATTCTAGGAGAGCAGAAGAATGTGCCCTTATAATGAAAAAAAAATCTTTACTGATTTCTACTATGTATGATCAAGTGTATGTTCTGATTTCATTCAATGTTTATTTATAATCTGAAATGAAAAGTTGGTCCTTCCATGGAACTTTTCCATCTTAACGCTACTCTTCATAGTTATATGACGTGCTTTTATAAAGGTTTTTCTCTTTGTCATTGGGCCATATATTTTGAGAAAAATTGTGATATGTATTTATACTATGATAGATAAACTTTGTATTTCACAATTACCATAAACATTTAGTGTGACATGTAGTTTATTTCCTAAGAGTGTACTTTCTATTAATTTACATGTTGGTAATTTTTTGGCCAAAAAGAACTGAAAGAGCAGTTGTCTTAAATCAGATAGCTGAGTGAGAGACTATTTTTCCTGTTCCACTAAGCAGATAGCAATCAAAGGAAAACTTAGTTCCCCCATTTGTGGTATTTCTTCTTGGGTTTATTTTTTCATACCTGTCGTTCTTGGATTCATGTAGTTTACAACTTAAATAATTATTGCAAATATTTTTAATTTTGTAAGACACAAATGGCAGGATGGTAGGAGTAGATTCATGGATAAAAGAAAATGTTTATTAAGAGAAGGTTGTTTTAACATGACCAAGAGATGTCTGTTTTCAAATTTCCCAAGTTACATGGACTAAAGTTTGTGCTTTTAGTCACACATAAGAGTGATAAATGCAGAGAGAAAGGTCATTTTTTACTTACCCATTTCTGCTCAATAAAGTGTTTTGGTTGAAGTATTACTTCCATTTAATCAAATAGAGGCAAACCAATCTTTTATTACCTAGTTTTACCCATGAATATCTGCAGTTTTTGCAGAATTTTACAAATAAAATCACCATACTAAAATTTTTTACATTCTTTCAAATATCCACTCTTAACCATTCCATTGGATTTCAGTGTTTCCTTGGTCATATATACTGGGCTTAAAATTTCTATCGAAGTCATAAATAAATCAATAACTAGAAGCAATAGGTAAAACATGAAAGTTATATATTAAGTTAGTGGGAATGGTTAACCTCCCTCTGTCTCCAAATTTACTATGCAATTCAAATAATTTGGTCTACATCTCCAGATACAGTAAGAAAGCATGGTGAGGACGGCTAGGTTGGGGAATTGGCATCAGTGAGCCTGGTTTCCCTCTAGACTCACTTGTTCCCAGTTGTTTCTATTCAGGTGTTCAGCCTCAGAGAGATCCACTTTCTTTTCTTTCTTTTTTAAGATTTTATTTATTTATTTGACAGAGATCACAAGTAGGCAGAGAGGCAGGCAGAGAGAGAGGAGGAAGCAGGCTCCCTGCTGAGCAGAGAGCCCTATGCGGGGCTAGATCTCAGGACCCTGAGATCATGACCTGAGCTGAAAGCAGAGGCTTTAACCCACTGAGCCACCCAGGCACCCCAGAGATCCACTTTCTGATAAAAAGCAACTTTCTCTCCAATTTTAAGTCAGTATGAGATCTAAGATGGAAAAATAGAGATAAAACCCACAAACCCATGGCATACAATAGATACTTAGATATTTCATGAGTGAGCAGTCAATAGAAACAACCATTATATTTCTTTTTATTTTTTTTAAAGATTTTATTTATTTATTTGACAGAGAGAGATCACAACTAAGCAGAGAGGCAGGCAGAGAGAGAGGAGGAAGCAGGTTCCCCACTGAGCAGAGAGCCCAATGTGGGGCTTGATCCAGGACCCTGAGATCATGACCTGAGCTGAAGGGAGAGGCTTCAACCCACTGAGCCACCCAGGCACCCCAAACAACCATTATATTTTAATTCTGTCAGCAGTATGTATGTGACTCAAAAATCTTGTATAACTAGGGATATTATTTCAATGGGCAAACTTTATTAAAAAAATTGGAAAATTTTTTCACATTTTATGGTTGACCACAATAAAGATATAGCTCAACCAATGTGAACCTAATTTTTAATAATACAAATGCTTTCAGCCTTTAACTTTTTTCCTCACAAGTTTATTTTTTTAAGAGTATTTATTTATTTGAGAGCACATGTGGGAGGAGGAGCAGAGAGAGAGAGAGGGAGAGAATCCCAAGCAGACCCCCCACTCTGTGTGGAACCTAAACAGGGGGCTCAATTCCACAACCCTAGAGATCATGACCTAGCTGAAATCATGAGTTGGACTCTTAACCAACTGAGTCACCCAGGTGCCCCGTTCCACAACTTTATTGAAGTATAACTGATATACCAAAGAAATGTGCATACATATTTACTATATATAATTTTATGAGTTTTGACATAGGCATAGCCATGAAGCTATCACCACAATTAAAGTAATAAACGAATCTATCTTGTACTCTCCCTCTTTTTGTAGTAATAACATAAGATAAACCCTGTTAACTATTTTTTTAGTATACAATATAATATTATTAACAATAGGCACTATATTTTATAGCAGATCTCTAGAACCTGTTCATCTTGCACATACAAAATGCTGTACTGAAATCTGGAAGTATAATTGCTTCAGCTTTGTTTTTCTTTCTCAAGATTGTCTTGGCTATTTGGGGACCTCCATGGTTCTAAATGTGTTTTAGGATTTTTTTTTCTATTCCTTTAAAAAATGTCATTGGGATTTTGATCTTGACTCTATAGATTTCTTTGAGTAGTATGGCTATTAAACAATATTGTCTTCCAACTTGTGAACATGGGCTATCTTACCAATGTTTTGTGTCTTCTTTTACCATTGTTTTATAGTTTTCAGTGTATAAGTCTTTCACTTCTTTGGTTAAGTTTATTCTTAAGTATTTTATTTTTTTTATATAATTGTAAATGTGATTATTTTCTTAATTTCTTTTTCAGATAGTTCACTGATAGTTATATAAAATGCATCTGATTTTTTGTATATTAATTTTGTATCCTTTAACTTTACTGAATTTGTTTATTAGTTTTAATAGGGGTGTGTGTGTGTGTGTGTGTGTGTGTGTGTGTGTGTAGTCTGTAGGGTTTTCTACATATAAGATCATGTCATCTATAAGATAGACAGTGTATCTTCTTTTCTCAGTC
This sequence comes from Mustela erminea, assembly GCF_009829155.1. Lineage (NCBI taxonomy): Eukaryota > Metazoa > Chordata > Mammalia > Carnivora > Mustelidae > Mustela > Mustela erminea. The sequence goes on from NC_045615.1 coordinate 78,218,332, forward strand.
AGATGGCTTTTACTTCTTTTACTTGGCTAATTGCTGTGGTTAGGACTTTTAGTACTATTTTGAATAGGTGTGGGAACAATGGATATCCTTGTCTTGTTAGTGATCTTAAAGGAAATATTTTCAATTTCTCATTATTGCATATGATGTTATCTATAGCTTGTCATATATAATCTTTATTATGTTGAAATTCCTGTATATCTTTAAGCTTTCTGTTCCTTTTCCTCTCTCTCCTTTATGTGCATACTGTTACACTTGATGATGTTCCATGATTCCCTCAGGCTTTCTTTGTTCTTTCTCATTATTTTTTTCAAGTGACTTGGCTTCAGGTTCATGGATTCTTTCTTCCGCTTGGTCAAGTTGGATATTGAAGCTATCTATTGAATTTTTCTATTCAATTATTAAATTCTTGATGTTCAGAATTTCTGTTTAGTTCTTTTTTGTGGTTTCTATGACTGTTGATATTTTCATATTGTTCATATATTGTTTTCCTGTTTTGTTTAGTTATCTGTATTCTTTTGTGACTCACTGACCTTATTTGAGATGATTATTTTGAATTCTTTATCAGGAAATACATAGATTTTCATTTCTTTAGGGTTGGCTCATAATGATTTATTTTGTTCTTTTCTTGTGTCATATTTCCCTGAATCTTTACCTGAATCCTTGTATTTTTGCACTGGTGTCTTTACATTTGAAGAAACAGCCACCTCTCCCAGTCTTTATGTTTTGGCTTCAGTAAGGAAAGATTGCCATTAATCATTCTACCTATTTTCTTTGAGTTTTCTAAACCTTGTCTGTAGATGTTTACATTCCACCCCTTTTGTTACTTGTTGGAAGAAAAGTCTTTGGTGTTTTGTTCCATTTCATTTGTTTTGGTGTTTGATTTTTTGGTTATTGTTGTTTCTTGGTCTTTGTTTGTTTTTTTGGTTTGTTTTTAGCATTCAAGGATCAAAATTATTGGACTCTCAAAAAACTTAGAATATATGTTATAGACAGAGAAGTCCTCCCTTGGAAAAGAACTATATTTTGTTCCTTCTCTGCTATCAAATGAGCCACCTTTAGTTTCATTTTCTCTCTTATAGGCTTTTACTAAGGCAGCAAGAATGAGATGATGTATTCCAATATTATTAATTTCCTATCATTTCCTCAAATACTATAGCCTTAATAGGCATAGATCTGTCCCCCAAGATAAGACAGTTATACTCCTTCTCAAGCAAGTTTCTAGAACCTTTTCGACCAGGAATAATAATGGAGTGCCCATTGTTATTGGTCCCACTTTTCTCCACTCAACAAATTGTACATCACATTTTAGGGTCTGAAACTTAGAACACTTCAGTTTCAGGTACCAAATTCCATGTTAGATAGAATACTGCAGTCGTAAGTTACAGAAGCCCTGCTTCAAATTGGCCTGAACACCAAAGATATTTATTTCACCTGTTAGGAAGTCATAAAGTAGGCTCAATTTCAGAGCTAATTGATTTAGCAGCTTAGAGATGTCATTAAGCACCCCAATTCTCTGCTGCCATGGAGTTGGCTCTCTGTCAAAACTGATTACTCTCATGGTCATAATATGGTTGCAAACAACAGCTAGAATAAAATTCTTCCTTGATTATTTCTAGCAGGAGACTGAAACTAGACCTTTTCCCAGCAACTCCAGTAGGTCCTTGATCCATATTGGCTTAGGTCTACTCATCCCCCAATTAACAGTTCCAAGGGACATAGTCTTATCATGATTGGCTTATACAAATATCCTGAAATAAAATGGATGTTGGAACATTAGTTCCAATATCCTCTACAGCCTGGCCTTTGCCGGTGTATTCATATGCAAATGAAAGTCCTAACTTTCTAATATCTTTTCTCTAGCCAACTTTCTCCCTGTGCTCTCTTATACTGAGTCTTAGAGTAAAGACTCAGTGCATGAGTAGATACTGGCAGAAAAGTAATTTGAAAAAGCTATGCATCTGTCATTTTAGGTTGGCTTAAGTCATTGTCTGCAACCAATACTTTATTTATTTTTATTATTTATTTGTTATTTATTTTTAAAGATTTTATTTATCTATTAGAGAGAGAGAGATCACAAGTAGGCAGAGAGGCAGGCAGAGAGAGAGGGGGAAGTGGGCTCCCTGCTGAGCAAAGAGCCTGATGCGGTGCTTGATCCCAGGACCCTGAGATCAGGACTTGAGATGAAGGCAGAGGCTTAACCCACTGAGCCACCCATGTGTCCTGTATTTTTATTATCTATTTTGATTCCAGTATAGTTTATATATTTCTGTACTTGACTCAGTCATGATAAACGTACTCTTAAATCCCTTCACCTATTTCACCCATCCACCTTACCCACCTTCCCTCTAGTAACACTCAATTTGTTCTTTATAGTTAAGAGTTTGTTTTTTGGTTTGTCTTTTTTTTCTTTATTCGTTTCTTAAATTCCACATTTAAGTGAAATCATGTGGTATTTGTCTTTCTCTGACTAACTTATTTCACTTAGCATTATACTCTCAGTCTACCCATGTTGTTGTAAATGACAAGATTTCATTCTTTTTATGGCTGAGTCATATTCCATTGTGTATATATACATCACATCTTTTTTACCTATCATTTATCAGTGGACATGGGTTACTTCCATGATTTGGCTATTATAAATAATGCTGCAATAAACATAGGGTATGTATCTTTACAAATTAGTGTTTTCATATTCTTTGGCCAAATACCCAGTAGTGGGATTACTGGATCATATGGTAATTCTATTTTTAAAAATTTTTAAAATATTTTGTTTATTTCAGAGATAGAAAGAGGGAGCACAAGGAAGGAGAAAGGTAAAGAGAGTGGGAGAACAAACTCCGCACTGAGCAGGGAGCCTGACATGGGGCTTAATCCCAGGACCCCAGGACATGACCTGAGCTAAAGGGAGACAGTTAACTGACTAAGCCACCCAGGCACTCCTGGTAATTCTATTTTTAGTTTTTGAGGAATCTCCGTGCTCTTTTCTACAATGGCTGCCCCAGTTTGCATGCCCACCAACAGTGCATGAGAATTGCTTTTTCTCCACATACTCACTAAAACCTGCTGTTTCTTATGTTGTTGATTTTAGCCATTCAAATTTGTATGAGGTGATAACTCATTGTAGTTTTGATGTGCATTTCCCTGATGATGAATGATGTTAAGAATCTTTTCATGTCTATTGGCCATCCATATATCTTCTTTGTTCATGTCTTCTGCCCATTTTGATTTGGATCATTTGGAGGTTTTTTGGTGTTAAATTATATATAACTTCTTTATGTATTTTTGGATGCTAACCCCTTATTGGATGTATCATTTACAAATATCTTCTGCTATTCAGTAGGTTGTGTTTTAGTTTTGGTAGCTGTTTCCTTTGCTGTGCAGAAGCCCTTTATATTAATGCAGTCCCAATAACTTATTTTGTTTTTGTTTCCCTTGCCTCAGGAGACATATCTAGAAAGATGTTGTTATAGCTGATGTCAGAGAAATTACAGCCCGTGCTCTCTTCTAGGATCTTTATGGTTTCAGTCCTCATATTTAGGTCCTTAATCCATTTTGAGTATGTTTTTGTTCATGGTGCAAGAAAGTGGCCCAGTTTCATTCTTTTGCTTGTAGCTATCTAGTTTTCCCAACATCATTTTTGAAGAGATTTTCCCCATTGTATATTCTTGCCTCCCTTGTTGAAGGTTAATTGACCATATAATTGTGGGTTTATTTCTGGGTTCTCTATCTATTCCATTGATTTATGCATCTGTTTTTGTGCCAGTACTATACTGTTTTGATTACTATAGTTTTGTAGTATTTCTTGAAATCTGTAATTGTGGTACCTCCAGGTTTGTTTGTTTGTTTGTTTTCTTTTTCAAGATTGCTTTGTCTAGGGGCACCTGGGTGGCTTAGCCAGTTAAGTATCCGACTCTTCATTTTGACATAGATCATGATCTCAGGGTCCTGGGATGGATCCCTGCATCAGACTCTGTGCTCAATGAGAAGTCTGCTTGAAGATTCTCTCTCTCCTCTCTCCCTCTGCCCCTCTCCCTGCTTGTACTTTCTCTCTCTCTCTCTCAAATAAATAAATCTTTTTTAAAAAGATTGCTTTGGCTATTCAGGGTCTTTTGGGGTCTCATACAAATTTTAAGAGTGTTTATTCTAGTTCTGTGAAAACTGTTGGTACTTTGATAGGAATTGAATTAAATCTATAGATTACTTCAGGTAGTATGGACATTTTAACAACATTTATTCTTCTAATCTATGAACGTAGAATATCTTTCCATTTACTTATGTTATTTTAATTTCTTTCATCAGTATTTTTATAGTTTTCAGAGTACAGTTCTTTCACTTCCTTCATTAAGTGTATTCTGAGGTGTTTGCTTATTTTTGATGTGATTGTACCTGGGATATTTATTTATTTATTTATTTATTTGAGAGAGAGACAGTCAGAGAGAGCATGAGAAGGGAGAAAGTCAGAGGGAGAAGCAGACTCTCCAAGGAGCAGGGAGCCGGATGTGGGACTCTATCCCAGGACGCTGGGATCATGACCTGAGCTGAAGGCAGTTGCTTAACCAACTGAGCCACCTAGGCGCCCGTACCTAGGATTTTTAAAAAGATTTTATTTCTTTATCTGACAGAGAGAAAGAGAGCAAGAGTATGGGTGGCAGTAGAGGGAGAAGCAGGCTCCCTACTGAGGAGGGAGCCCAATGCAGGGCTCGATCCTAGGACCCCAGGATCATGACCTGAGCTAAAGGCAGGCACTTAACTACTGAGCCACCCAGGCCCTGGTTTTGTTTGCTTAATTTCTCTTTCTGCTACCTCATTATTAGTGTGTAGAAGTGCCATGGATTTCTGTATATTGATTTTGTGTTCTGTGATCTTACTGAATTCATTTATCTAGTTCCAGTTCAGTTTTCTGGTGGAGTCTTTAGGGTTTCCTAAATATAGTATCATGTCATTTACAAATAGTGAAAGTTTTACTTCTTCCCTGCCGATTGGGTTGCCTTGTATTTCTTTTTGTTATCTGATTGCTGTGGCTAGGACTTCTAGTATTGTGTTGAATAACAGTGGTGAAGGTGGATATCCCTGTCTTTTTCCTGACTATAGAGGGAAAGCTCTCAGTTGTTCCCCACTTAGGGTGATGTTAACTGTTGTTTTTTCAATATATGACTTTATTCTGCTGGGTTATGTTCCCTCCAAATCTATTCTGTGAGGGCTTTTATCATGAATGGATGTTATGTTTTGTCAGATGCTTTTTTGCAACTATGGAAATGATCACATGGTGTTTATCCTTTCTCTTGTCAGTAACCAACACTTTAATATTTCAGTAAAGCAGATGGACTCCTTATATCATTCAGGGAATATTTAAGGCTGAAAGTAACCCCAAAAGAATGGCTTAAGCAAATCACTTTGTGTCACATAAGAAAGCTGGACATATGTATTTGCTTGTACTTGCTCAGTAGCTTGACAATGTCAAGGTTATTGTCTATGATTTTCAGCCCTTTTTATATATGTCTGTCACCTCGTGGTTACAAAATTGGTGCTATAATTTCAGATATCAAGTTTCATTTAAAGCAGGAAGAAGGGGGAAATGTGGCCCTACTTATCTATAATTAGCAGAATTAATGAATGACCCATGGCCTCCCCTGGATGGTAGGTGACTAAGAAAAAGGGGTCTACATAAAACAAAAATAATGTCTTCTGCACACTGTTAACTGGATAATGTATATAAGCATATGTAATTCAGTGTAGAATAATTTGCTTTCTTTTTTTATTTAAATTCAATTAGCCAACACATAATTCATCATTCATTTTTGATGTAATGTTCAATGATTCATTAGTTGCATATAACATCCAGTGCTTATCATTTCTTCCAGAAAATGGAAATGAGTTACAGGTGATGATAGGCATAAGGATCTAGATATGTCCAATCTAGCTACCCTATTCTGTATAACTGCTTTAGGCTGTCTACCTGTGGCAGCTCTCCTGGACATGGGAGACTCGTGCTGTCCATGTCCCCCTGTTACCTTTTGGGCTGCAAACCAAACTTCTGGGTTCATGACCAAAAGAGCCCAGCTGGTTTGGTGAATTGAATCACAATGGAGTTTGGAGGAAGCTGTGGTTGACCTGCTTTTTACTATCCCACAAATAGCCTGATGATATATTCTCAAAACTCTTTCACAGTGCCCATGTGAGGAATAAGGGATTCCTTAAGTCTGTCTTTCTTCCTTTGTCCCCAAAAGAGGCCTTTTTTATTTTGGATTGGCAAGCTCTGACCGAATATGGAGAAATCGTTCCCTCATTACCTAAGCCTCTATAGTTGTCCTCATCCTTGTTTCAACTCTCTTATCTCCCCTCTTTATCTCTTGTAACTCACTAGACAATGGGTGTGAAGCATCCACAGTAGAGGGAGAAAGTATTATAGCAAAAGGGACTTCATTTTGTCCTTCATTAAGTCCTTCTTTGTTCCCACAGCATCTAGGAGCTGGATGCAGAAGAGGACAAGACTGGAGGACCTACTTCCCACACCTCCACCATTCTCAGGTTCATCCTAATCTGAACAGAGAGAAGATTGAAGCCCTTCTGATGACCCATGGAATCCCAGACCTCTTGGAACGAAGGCAGCAAGTAGGAGGTAATTGTCTTCTGTTGCCTCCAGTTCCAATTCTCTTCTCTGTTAGAGCAGCACTGCTCTCCTCTATATGGACTTCCCTTCTGAGCCTGCTTCTTAAATCCTATCAAGGAATTTATCCCTCCCACACTAGTGGTTCTGTTCTAAGGCAAATAAAAATTTAAAAAAAAAAAAAGCTATTTTAGATTTCTGAGTCTAGGGATCTGGCTAATGGTTTTTCTTTTTTTTTTTTTTTTTTTTTTTTTTATTTCCAGCATAACAGTATTCATGGTTTTTCATGGTTTTTCAAATTGGTGTTTGAAGGAATATGGTATATATTTTCATTTTTTAATGGAAACTGGTCATTTAAACATAGAAGTGATATACATGTAGAACATCAACACAAAAGATCCAAGCACAACTCATGAACAGATGTGGCTTACAAGGCAATGAAGATTAGGTAGTAGGACTTGTTCAGATCCAAAGAAACTAAGTGGTGACAGCATTTTACATGTACCCAGGACTCCCAATGCTCTTCTTTTCCAAACACTTCAGATTTTGGCAAAGGGGCTTAACTTTATTTTAGGCACTGATTGTTTGGAAGGACAAATTTTTTGTAAGGTTTTGGGTTTTGGTTTTTATTCATCTCAGTGCTGGGCAGATTATTGTTTGCTGTACTCAGAAGGAGCCCTGTGTTGGTTTTCTAATAGTCTCTCAGTGCTCTCTGTTTTGGGGGTGATACAGAGTATTCTTAGCTCTAAAACACATCCCTGATTTCCTGAATAGGGTATTGGCTGCTCAGGAATGATTCTTTTTTTTTTTTTTTAAAGATTTTATTTATTTATTTGTCAGAGAGAGAGAGCAAGAGCGAGCACAGGCAGAGTGGCAGGCAGAATCAGAGGGAGAAGCAGGCTCCCTGCGGAGCAAGGAGCCCGATGTGGGACTCGATCCCAGGACGCTGGGATCATGACCTGAGCTGAAGGCAGCTGCTTATCCAACTGAGCCACCCAGGCGTCCCTCAGGAATGATTCTTAAAAGGACTATAAAAGGGGAAAGGAAGGAAATCCTGGGCTTTTGGTATAAGGAAGTCACTGAAATGTTGATTTTTTAAAATATTTTATTTATTTATTTGACAGAGAGAGAGAGAGAGAGAGATCACAAGTAGGCAGAGAAGCAGGCAGAGAAAGAGGGGGAAGCAGGCTCCCCGCTGAGCAGAGAGCCTGATGTGGGGCTCGATCCCAGGACCTTGGGATCATGACCCGAGCTGAAGGCAGAGGCTTTAACCCACTGAGCCACCCAGGTGCCCCACTAAAATGTTTTAAATAGAGAAATTAATAGCTTTTTCTAGCTCAAGTATAAAATACAAATTTTAAGGGAGCAGAACTAGCAGTATATTAACTGGTTAGGAAGCTACTAAAATAGTCACATAAGTGACAGTGAGGGCAGTAGTAGTATGGATGGAAAACAGTATACAGATTTGAGGAATGTTTGGAAGAAAAGCTGATAATTGAATTAATATAGAGAGTGAATGTCAGGAATGAGTTCAGAATGACTCCTAGGTTTCTGGCATTGGCAACCTATGAATGTTATCCCTTTAACTGGAGTTTAGGGTTTGCAAGGAAGTTGTGAAAGGTACTTACTTAGTTTTGGACATTTTGAGTTTCAAGTACTCCAAGTATGCACCTTTGAATATATGCATCCAAGTTCAAATGTTATTTCTTCAAGAAAAGCTGCTCTGACCAGTTATAGCTCCAACTCATAACATCTTATATTTTTCTGTTGTGTTAATCAGTTTAAGGTAAGTAACTAGTTGTGCAGTTAACTGTTTAATGTAATCGTCAGGAGGACATGTTCTATTTCCTGGACTAGATGAGACCCCTTGCCATAGTAGACACTCAGTAAATATCTAGTGAGTGAATACTAGATGTTTCTCAATCACACAACTTACATATATAGAGCTGGAGTTTCTGAGAAATGAAGTACCTTATATGTGGTCACAAATTGAGGGAGTGTAGGTGTGCCAGATTTAGCAAATAAAAATACAGGATGCAGTCAAAATTGCATTTCAGATAAACAGCAAATACTTCTTTAGCATAAATATGTCCCAAATATTGCATGCAATAAACAACATATAGCCCTAAGTGTGTGGCATTTGATTCATAACTATGTGATTCTATAGTCTGACTCTTTCTGTTCTCCAACTAAGAGAGAATACCACTCCTACACTGAAAAACCTTGGTAGGAATTATACCCGCATCAGTCCTCTTCCCCGTTAATAAAAGTTCTTGTTTTGTTTCACTTTATGTTGTTTTTAAATTCTTGCTTTGATGGAAAGTAAGTCAGTTTATCCTGGATGCAGACTAGCAACTAATGGATTCCAAACATTTGTTAAAGTCTTTCTGGGAGGCCAATTATAAAGGTAAATTAAAATTACTTGGACTTTCTGAAAGATCAGATGCAGGGAAATGTGGTTAAAAGACTCTCCCTGAGTAGAAGCACTCCCCACCCACTTCTGTGGTATTTTGAGCCACTCAAGAGTTGCGGCCCCTATCAGATGACAATGTACGTCAAAGACAGTGCTTTATAGTTTATGCATTTCCTCATAGATGTTCTGAATAGCTCTGGAAACAAGATAACAATGTGGTTCTAGCAATTTTCCTGAGCGATCTTCAGGGCTGTCCTGTGTGGTTAATTTGATCTGTGGAGCTGCTGTGTTATGGGTAATTTTGAAACATGGTGTTTGCTTATCTCTTTCTTCCCTAGGTGACAACATTTAGACACTGGTTCAAGGGGCAGAGGACCTAGAAAGGCTCTTGCACAAGCTCTCTCTCCCTCTCTTTTTGTCTCACTATATGTATATTGAGAAACACATGTAAATTCTATCCTAGAACATAAATGGTTATTATCTTCTGAATAGTGTGATTTTGAAATAATTTTTACTTTTCCTTTATGTCTGTGTTTTTTTGAATTTTTGCATAAGCAGTATTACTTTTATAATAACAATAACAATAACAATAAAGACCATTCTCTTTGTAAGAGAAAAACATTCTCAGCTTTCCATTTATCAGCTATGGGTTATCCTCATATCTGATACTTTTTTGTTTTTTTCTCTTCCCTTAGGAAAGAATGATAAAAAAAATAAAGAAAAAAGAAAGAATCTACTAAAAGATTATTTAATAAAAAGCAAAAAAATCAAAATAGCTTTTTAAAAAGGAAAATATAAGATTGGTCATAATCATTACAGAGAGACAGTTACCTTTGATTTAAATTATAAGCGATGAGAACGTGTAAGTTCAGAGTCTGATGTACAGGCTCTTTTCAAAAGAAATTTGAAAGCAAATATTCCTAAAGTTTGATGTTTCTTAGTAGTAAAAAATTTCAGGGCAGAGAGCACCTGTTAGAACACTGAGCTTCAGGCATAAATACTTATTACCACTGACAAGACAAAGCAATTGTCATGATTCAGTTCATAACAGCTGATTCTTACCCAATGATATAGGCCCATTTTCTAAGTTGGTTTCTTCTCTCTGTGGCCATCAGGCTACTGCTACCATTTATAAGGATTCCTATCAAATAGCTTTATGAAACACATTTATCTATAGAAAACAAATAGAATGCAGAAGACCTGTGGGGTTGCATGGAACAAATGTTGAAACTTCAACTATATTTTAGGCTTTGTGTCCCCAGTCCTAGCTCTGGGGTATAAGCAGGGTCACAGTAACAGTCACAAAACAGTATTTCTCTTGCTTTGCTTCTACCTGCTTTGCAGATACTCCCAGCTAATTCTGAAAAGACCGGTGGGAGCTCTCTTGTGTTTGCTAACTTAGTCTCTGCTCCTACTTGGCATTTTCCATTCCTGCTCTCTTCTCCAGCCCACTATGGTGATATTCTGGAGCTGCCAATATTGTCAGGGCCCTATTGGCTTCTGACAATATTCCCTTCTCTCCTGATTTTCCTCTGGAAAGCACTGCATTGGGTTTCTTAAGGTCTATAAAGGTTAGTGAAATAACTTTTTTAGTTTTATTCATACTTTATTGTAGTCCCTTCCCCCCTAGACACTTGAAGTAAGTCCACGGGAGTTGGACTGAAAGACAATCTGAGTAGTAAAGACCTGGTCTACTCCATTCCTTGACTTCCTTCCCCATTGCCCACCTTGATCCTTTGTTCTTGAACCAAACTTGAGATTTGGACACTTGTGTTTGTTCGAATAAATTCTTTCTTTCCCAGAAGGTTCTTCAGTCCTTTAGGTAAATAAGCCCATTGTGGGTCACTGAGCTGGCATTCTAAATATACTCAGACATCTCTGGATTCTAAGATGAATGTGGCATAAGTTATCAACCCAATCTATTTTCTATGAATTTAGATTTGGGTTTCCAGATCTAACAAAGTGCTGTGGGATAGAAATGTAAGAACTTCAGCCAGCACTTGAAGTTGCCAGGATTTATAGGCAAGCACAGTGGGTCTTCTTTTTCCAGAGTCATTTGAGTGATCCCACATAGTTCTACAAATAAAAGGCACACAGATACCTATTGCCCCAGGAGAAGGGTGAAACAGAATCTCAATATAACCTGACCATAAGTCCTCTCTTAAGACCCCTTGATGAGCATGGCTAGTTGTTGTATGAGGTAGACAGATTTGCATAGATGCTAAGCAACTTCCTGGGAGAAAAACGGAGTGAAAAGCCTCTTAAAGTTCAGTTCACTAGAATCCTTCTGATGAATTTGGATGGTTCTAATTGAGATTTTCCAGCAGTTTGAAAGGATAATAGGTCCCCGAAGAAAGCAAACGATGCAGGATGAGGAGCCTGGTCTGACGCGCAGGGGAAGATCTGCACCACAGGGCTGAGGCTGGAAGGCCTCCCCAGGAAGTCCTGCTGGCCTAGAACTCAGTCTTTAGAACAAAGATTGTGAACGTGTGGATTGGCTTGTTCTCTCCTTAAAGCTCAATGTGGCAGTACTTCAGCCTGGGCATGATCTGGGGAAGCAAGAATGTCAGTTTACCAGGAGACAGTGCCCACTGACCTGTGTGAGATCCACAGCAGCAACCAATGCAAGAGTCTCTTCTACCTGGTACTTAGAATCAAAATTGACTTTTCTGAACTGAGTAGGCAATTGATATGGGTTGGGGGTTGAAGAGGTAGGAAGGGCTTAAGATTGAGATATTGGACTTGTTGATGACTTGAAGGTGATGCTAAAATAATTAATGGCTAAAATTAGAACATTATGACTGCTGTTGTGCTTCTAAACTAATAAAGCCAGTCGTGGGTCATACAAACAAACAAAAACAAAGCCACCTTTCATGAGTTTTAATAACAGAGACAAAAGGCTCACTCATTTTAAAATTTTTATTAGTTTTAAAATTATTGTCCACTGTAACTCAGGGCTCAAATGAGGTTGCAGATTATACTTTTAACTTTGCTTCTTAAAATATTAAATACTTCTGGGTTTTAAAAATAGAAGTTAATATAATTATTGGCCATACCCTGGTCTCTTTAATAAGGTCAACCTATCCACACAGATCTTTGGAACTAATCCTGATTATCTCCTCTTTGGTTATTTCCACTTACCAGTTTTTGCCCTGTGACTCCTGGCTCTTTGATTTGAGTCCATCTCCAGACCGCAGCCCTCCCTGTCTGCCTGGCCCTCCTAGACTGACTCCCGGTTCTGGGACAGATTTTTTTAGGGGGGCAGAGATATTCTCCTTCCGCCTTTAGCAAATACCCACCTTTCTTCTTCTGCCCTCAGCTCCTGCTCCTCACCTGCTGCTTTACCTGCAAACCCTAGGGAGAAAGCTAGATGTTTCCACTCTGCCTTTTGAATTATGGAACAAACATGATTTTTTGTGTAATAATTTTGAGATACACATTAAAAAAGTTTCCTTCAAATCAAATGTGAATTTTTGCCTTGGAGTACTCATAAGTACATTCATAGCTCTCAGTTTTTGACAGGATCATGATGATGTGGAGTTTTATGAAAGTTAAAACCCTTGAAAAATGGAAATTTTTAACAAGTTGCAAAGCATTATATCAAACCTTGGTATGTATTTCCCCTTCTGAAGAGGGAAAGATGGAGGTTGATTAGAGTTGATATAATGGAAAGAAATGCTGAAATCCTGGCATTAATTTTACCTTAAAAATCTGGAGTTTTTATTCACATCAACTTGATAATATAAGCAAAAGTAATGGAGAAATTTGCCCAAAACTTGGTCTTCCCACCTTTATTCAAATTACCATCTTTATTACTTTCCATATCTTAACAAGGGAAAAACTGAAAGTAAGGGAGGTGTGTGCTCCACAGTGACTGCAGTCATACCTTCCACCACTGAAAATGAGAATGAGCAAGCAATTTGTTTTTCCACATTCAGAACTTTATTTTTTTTAAAGCACAATTTTCAATGGCATGAAGATTAAAAGCAATCAACAAAGGCAAGAAAATTCACTGCAGAGGAAATGAAATTCCTTCTTAAATCATAAACCCAAGAAAACATAGCCTAATGGTTTGATCATATCAGGAATCCCCTGCCCATACTCAAAAACAGTCTTTTTTTCCCTGTAACACATCTTTTTAGTCATGCACAATGGTGTGTCTCATACACACAATCATGAATAGATTTTTAAAATCAAAGTCCTAAGAGGCTTGTTAAGTTAGGACTGCCTGTATATTTCTTTGAGAGTCATTGACAAGAATGATCAAACTACAAAAACTTTCTAAGATTTCAAACCTGAAGAGATCATGTTTAATTGCGGGGAGGATGAGTAGTAAGTAAGACAGGTCTAGTTTTTATCTTTAGCAAGATCAAGATGAGAAAACCGAAAGGAAGATTGGGTTGGGGTTTATGCAAACACAATTTCTTCCTCTCTACCCCCTTCCCTGCCCTGCCTGCAGAGAAATTTACCTCTCCCTTTCTCTATTCTATCCCTTCATTCCCAGACCACTGCTAGTCAGTCCAGGGAGATTCTAGCATTTTATATAAGTTTTAGATTGAATAAACAAGGTCAACATTTCTCAGAGTCAACTTGTAAAAGCAGAGTCTCCAAAATAAAAAATATAGTAAGACTCACTATTCTTTCAGACTGACAGGAACAGAAATAATTTGGAACTATGTGGCCATAACTATCAAGAAATATTTATTAGGAACCCATTTATATCTAAAGCTGTATTAAGTCAAATGTACAGTCCTCACTCTAAGAGACACAAGAGATAACAATAATAATGATAACCACTTAGCAAGTAATTACCATATGCCAGGCATTTATATTCTCATTCAATCCTTACAGCCACTCTAATAATTATACATTATTGTGTCTACTTTATGGAGAAGGAGCTGAAGTTAAGAACCATTAAACAATTTGCCCAACTTGCCCAATTTGTGCGCGTGCACACACACACACTGTCCTTTGTCTCCAAGAACATACTACTAAACTGTACTCTCCTTGAGCCTAAGTGAAAACTGAGCACATAAGACTGGAAATAGCCTCTTCCCACTAGTTTGCTTGATTGTAAATATATAAATGCATGGGGTCCTTGGATGGAGGGGGAAATAGAGAAAATTGTAAAAGCTCTTCTTTAGATGGTCCATGATACTTGATTCTTGGAATGACAACCTAGAGTGAAGTAAGGAGGAAGCAGATACTAAAGGAACTATAAAATACCTGTATAGTTTTTTCCCCCAGATGCATGAAGTTCACACAAAAAATATACTCTAGTTAAAAATTCCAAAAACACTGGGCACCTGGGTGGCTCAGTTGGTTAAGCAACTGCCCTTGGCTCAGGTCATGGTCCTGGGATCCTGGGATTAAGTCCCACATCAGATTCCCAGCTCCATGGGGAGTCTGCTCTCCATCTGACCTCACTCTCATGCTCTCTTTCACTCTGTCTCTCTCTCTCTCAAATAAGTAAGTAATATTTTTTAGAAAAATTTTTCAAGAAACACAGAAATGTATCAAAGAATCCCACCAGAGAAGATTGCTGGTAATGGTTTGTATATATTTTCCTGGATTTTTCCCACATATAAATATATAATTATTTTAAAATACGATTATCTAGGGACATCTGGGTGGCTCAGTGTGTTAAGCTGCTTCTTCAGCTCAGGTCATGTTCTCAGGGTCCTGGGATCAAGCCCCGCATCCGGCTCTCTGTTCAACGGGGAGCCTGCTTCCCCCTCTGTCTCTGCCTGCCTCTCTGCCTACTTGTGCTCTCTCTCTCTCTGTCAAGTAAATAAAAAAAAAATCTTTAAAAAAATAAAATAAGATCATCTAATAATATGCTACATGTTTTTTTTCACATCTTCATTTTTTTCCCTGGGAGTTCTCAGTATTACATTGTATGATTATACCATAACTAATTATCTAATATATCTGTTGATTTAAATATTTAAATTTGTTTTAAATTTTTCATTATTAAAAATATTCTATAATAAATATTTTTATATACACATCTTTTCATTACGTTTAAAATAAGTCTCTGGATGTGAAACTGTCAGGTCAAGGGAAAGGCATCTTTTAAAATTTGAACTGTCTTTTATTGTTAAATTACTAAGCATCTTTTCATATGTCTATTTGGCCACTTGTATTTTTCTTCTGTGAATTCCTAGTTCTTTCTTCCTATTGGAAATTTAATAACTTTCTTATTAATTTTGATGAATTTCTTATATATTAAGAATAGTTTAGCATTTGTCTACGTACATATTATAAATTTAGTTTCCTATTTTGTCTTTTTTGATTTCCTTGTTTTCTCCTTCTCCAGCTGCTCTTTCTCCTTTTCTTCCCCCTTTCTCTCTCTTCTCTCTCTCTCTGTATCTCTTTCTCTGTCTCTTTCTCTCTGCTATTAGAGGCTTGTAATTTTTTGTGTCAGAAAGTTTTTATGACCTTTGGACTCCATGTATTTATTAGAAAATCTTTTTATAGTCTCAAGAGTATATAAATAGCAATTCATATTTTCTTCTAGTACTTTATTTTTTTCACAAAGATTTTATCTAAGTTGAATTCATTCAAATTTAGCTAGGAATTTAGGTTTTCATGTAAAATTGTCTGTTTAAAATTTTTTTTTTATTGTGTAAGCCAAATAAAACAATGTTGGTGGCCAGATCTGGCCATAGACAAAGAGTTTGTGACTTCTCATTACAAAGATTCCACATAAGAAAATAAAGCCAGACTGTTTTCATTACATTGCTGATGGATTAAAGGAGTATATACAGTCTGTAATTAAATTCAGGGAAACCTGTATAACTAGCAGTTTGAAGGTAGCGACATTCAAGCTCCATCTCCTGAGGAAAATTACTTAACCTCTCTCTCACTTTCCTCATTTACAAACTGGAGATAAAAGGTTTCAGAGAGTGTAAATTGTGCTGTGGCCTTGTATGGGGTCTGGCACATGGGATAAGTCATTAAGGGTTACTTATTATGAAAGATTTCAGGGAATTACAGACCTGGTCTTGACCATTCTTAGCCATCTCCATGGCATCTTCTAAGCTTATTTCAGGAAGAACTGACTCCAGCGGAAAATCTGAGTCCAGTAGTGCTTATGTGTGTTGTATTAGTGATGGACTCCGGAGGAGATATGGAAAAAGCATGAAACATAGAATTTACTCTCAGTAAGTCTCCAATTTGGTTGGAAAAATTAGATTTTCATTCAGAAAACAAATGAAAACACAAATAAGGATGATATAATTAAGTACTAAATTGAAATAGAGATATGTTTTATGTAATTAAGGTAAAGTCGCAAGAGAAATGGGAGTGAAGGCCTTGAAAAACGCATAGGATTTGTTTGTGCTAAGAAAAGTGCATTCCAGGTTTGGGAAACAGCATGAACAAAGGCATAGATATGGATTCTGTGTGTCATTGTGCATCTCTGCAGATGGTGGGAGGAAGTGAGGAAGGCGTTGTGAATGAGGGCAGCGAGCAAAGGACAAGGCCAGGGCAGAATTGTTGGGAATATGCTAGAACAGACATGTTGAACTAAAAAAAAAAAGGGTTACAGTTGTGGGCTGAGCATTTTTGAGGGGGAATACTAGTGTCTGTAACAGTGTGAGGTTTGATAACCTGGGCTGATCAGTAACTGGAGACTGTGAGCACTCCCATGGAAGTTGAAGTTGTGACTATGGATGAGAATGTAAAATGAATAATGGCTAGCATCTGTTGTCACTAACATTATCCATAATACATCACTAACATAAAACATGTTTTCAAGAGCTTTTTTAAATCTTATTTATACTCTTATCACCTAACATTACAACTGTAATAAGTTAGGTGACATTCTTATTCTAGTTTTACAGATGAAAACATTGAGGTATAGAGAGCTTAGGAATTTGTCCAGGAAGAGGGAGATATCTTCAATAACACTAAAGGGTCTGGCACTTTGGAATCTTTAGAAAAGCCACTCATGAAATCAGTCCAAACACCAAGCTCTCACCCTTTTGAATGCACCTTAGGACATAGGTCAATAGGGAAGATGAGGATGGGATCATGGTGTCTTGGTGACATCTGCACCGTCACAATGTGATATATCTATCCAACAGCCTTTCAGAGAATTAGAAATTAGTGAAAAGATAAGGCTCACAGACTAGAGAAAGTCTATTCAAGTAAAAAAAAAAAAAAAGCATTCATTTTTGACTCATTGATTTTCTCTGCTCATTGAGTCATGATTGCTTAATGTTGCCAGGTGTTTCAATAATGCCCTCTTTCCTTTTTTGACTATTAGGTACTTTTTCTCACTTTTCCTTTTCAGTTTTAGGGATTTTCCATATTTTAATTCACTACTAAGAAACGGGGGGAGAGAGAACCATTGATTTTTGTAACTATTTAACACTTAGATAAACCAGTTCTCAGAGTAATCAAGAACCCTGTCCAAGAAAGCAAAGTTAATCTCTATTAGCAATAGAACTCAAATGTCTTATCATTCTTCTTTGGATCTTTATTATTCGAGAACTTTTTAAGTTATCAGTTTCTGGGATATTGTGTTATTTCTTTCCTGAGATCTAATAAATTCAGGTTTTATTTCTCAAGTCCCTAAAAGAAAAGGAAATCATTCTCTTGACACCCCTAGGTGAGTTAAGGGACCACTCCATAAAAAGTGAAAATGATAGGAAGTCTGACAGATAATTTGTCCTGAAGTTTACCTATTCAAAATGCAACTACTGGAAAACTCTTTCATATAATGAGCAGAAATTTATTTTTCTGGAATATCAACTCAGAAATCTAAGGCTAAACCAAATTTAGTGTTTTATAATGTGAATGCAGAATGAGCCTGGGATCCACTGTTTTATTCCAAGAACCAGAGGAGAATAACCTCAGTGACTATTTTAGATTACACTTCTTTTTCCTCATGTTTTCAGAATAGATAGTGACAGATGTTTCATATCTGAAGAATGAAGATCACTTCTTATCAATGCAAACAGAAACTCTGCTATATGTTGGGGTACTTTGGATTTTAGAAGACAACAAAGAAAATATACTTATTTATTTTGTGTGCCTGTGGCTTGCATGAAAACACCTGTCTTTGGTTTGTAAGAATTCATGAATAGATGCACATTTTTTGATAGATGATATATCAGCAAACTGTCGTTAGCATCTCCATTATAGATCTCAAATTTATCAACTTATTTTCAGCCCCACTACAGCCACCCAGGTCCAAGTCATGCATTATCATCTTTTTCCTGGACCACGATAATTGCTTCCTGGCTTGGTTTCTAGCAACCAGAATAATTTTTAAATCAAAATCCATTTCTGAGTTCTGTCCTGTTCAAAATCTCCCATGACCTATAAGATCCAGCCTACCCTGGCTTTTACGTACCTTTTCAGTCTTGTCTCATTCTACTCTTGCCCCAGCTCTCTGGCCTCTGGCTTTAAAACATAACCAAGATTGTTTTCCCTAATCTTGTTGCAGAATTGATTTCCTCTTCCTGGAAGACTGCCTTTCTTGTTCTGTACAGCAGCCTCTTTCTTCTCTTTAGGTCTCGGTTTGATGTCAGCACCAAAGAGAAAGCTTTCCTTACTACCTTAAGTAGGACCCACCATTTTTAACTCTGTTCTTTATCTTTTTTGTTTTATAACAATTATATTGATTTATGTTTGTATATTGTTTTTTTATATTACCTGTTTACTTTTTGTTATTTTTCTTTATAAAAAATCTGAAAGCTCTTTGATAGCAGGGACCAACTCTGTTCACTATCATACACCTAGCACCTTGGTACCATGCCAGGAATGTAGTGTATTCTGTTGCATATTGATTTCTGTATGCTCCAGAGAGAAACTGCAATGCATTTTTGCTAGTCATTTTTTTAAAATAATAGTTTGAGATTGGATTATTGTCAATAAGCTTGACTATGAGAAGACAACTAAGACTGGACTGGTAACTAAGGTAACTAAGACACGGTTTGTGTCATTTGACAGACTGGTCTCTAGGCTAAAATGTTAAAGTGCCCTGATTAAGCAACAGATACTTGCACCGGTAATAGTCCAATGATACATCCATATTTAGTTACCAAAGGACTGTGACAAAATCAAGTGTCTTTGGAAGAAGACAGATAAGATGAGGAAGGATTTAGAAAGCATAGAGTTATAGTAGAAGATGAATAGTGAAGGAGAAGAGAAGATGAAAATTTTAATGTCAGCCGGGGATAGAATTGTAAAAAAAAATGAAATTAGATGAACATCAAAGGACTGTTATATGGAAGAAATACTTATTCTAAATTGTTCCAGAAACAGAACTAAGATCAGAAGAAAATGTATTTCAGATCATCATAAAAAAGAACTTGCACAGCTATCCAAAAATAAAATAAACCTTCTTGTGAAATAATAAGCTTTTTTGTCATGACAAATAGTCAGGCGAGACCAATAATCTCTTCAAATGTATTAATGGGAGAATTTTACACTTATTGACTTGTACAAAATAAACCCTTGATTCATACTGGTAAATAATTGCGACTATGTAAAGTGGTGAATATTTTAATTAGCTTGATTGTGGTAATCATTTCACAATTTATGCATAGGTCAAAACATTACATGTGCACCTTAAATATACATAATTTTTATTTGTCAATTATGACTTCAATAAAACTGGAAAAATTTATTTTTGGTAAATAAATGAGTGTATTACTATGCAAGATTAGACTAAGTGGCCACAGAAGTCTAGAAGAATGCTGATACTCTTGATTTTTCTAGTATCCATTCTGCACCATGTGGGAGATACAAAGAGAAATCAACCCTTGCCCCTCGCCTTAAAAGTTGCTGAAAAGATAAAGGAAATGCTTGAAACAATGAGAAATTAAAACATTTTAACAGAGGATGTTAGAGAAGGTAAAACCCCTGAGCTGCTGAGTTTTCTTAGAGGAGTTGTATGAGTTGGTTCTTAAAAGGTTAAGAAAAACAGAATAAAGAAGATAATAGCATTTTAGAGAATTAGTACAGAGGTCTAGAGATAAAATTGATCGTGACATAAGGGACAGTGAGCAGATAAGCTTGTTAGAGTGATGTGTTCAATGAGTAAGAAATGAGGCAGTGGATACTTAGAAGCTAAACTGGGGAGTTAGGGCTTGATTCAGGGAACATGTGAAAGTTCTATAAATCATTAAGTAGAGATGGGTCATGATTAGGATGTGTGTGAGAAACATTCAACTGATAGATACATGCTGGACAAAATAGATGTGTGCTTTTCAAACTCCCACTCACATTCACACACTAAAATGTGTTGCATTGATTTTACTTGAAGATTTGGGGGAAAGGTAATTTAGCTTGTAAGTAATCTAGTATTTTCTTTGAAACAAATATGATAAAACCTGATTTCAGGGAAATGATGTTCTTGTTGCAGAATGGCCATAGGTTCTGCTCAAGAGTCCTGCTAGCTCTCTTGGTCTGTCTATGGCAGGTGGTCCTCAGATGGGGAAGTTGGAGCAGCTTGTGAGAGAAGGCAAAAGAGCAGAAAACAAAGCCCAATTAATAAACACTGAAAACATGCTGCTCTGGACACTTGTGCTAAGGGGTGGGGGTAGAGAGGTAAGGATGGTGCTGCCCTGCAGTAGCTGTTCATCTCCTGGGGGAAATAGATGTATAAGAAGATAAATACATTTTGGAAACAAATAAAAACCAGATATGCACAGATTGAGGCCCTGAGTAAATTAGAGGAAACAGCTAGAGAATATAATGGCAAATTGAATGCAGGGGCTAAAGGGGTTAAAACAAAGACCAGACCAATATTTCTGTCCTGGGAGACCCATAGGATGAAGTTACTTCTAACAGAAAATGTAGGTAGATATGTGATTAAGTGCCCAAAGTGGTGACTGTTACTAAACAACATCTGTTTAAGTACAACAGAGAACTCAAACCTAGGAAGAAAACAACACATGAAAAAGACAAACACCCACTTATAGATCTTGTTTGCACCCACACTGTGTTACCTTACTCTACAGCTCTCCTACTTACCTGTGTACATGAGCTCATTTCCCTCAATGGTTTTAAGGCACAAGTTCTGATATTTTGTAATTTTTGACTTACCCTGTCTATTGAGAATAAAACCAGTTGAAAATTCCAGAATAATCATTTCAGTAAAGAACCTAGAATCTCACAACTCTTGATAACAATTAGAATAAAGATCTAACCTATAGAAATAGAATGTACCTTGTTGAGGTTAGCACTTGAACTATACACATGACTTAGATTTTTAGTTTTTTAAAGAAGGAAATTATAGCAAATTCAAAACACAGTTTCTACTTTTCTTATAGAGCAGTGGTTTATATTCATAGAATTGAATTGAATTAAATTGAATTGAATTGAATACCAGTGGCACATTAGAAAATGAAGTCATTTGTTATTAATAATAGTTTTAAAATAATAATCACAAGTAATTAGCTATTGCTAGTAACTAACATTTCTTGAATGATTAATGTATGCTAAGCACTGGTGTAGCTCAGCAATTCTCACTTTTGGTGCAAGAGATGAATTCATTTAATTTTCATACATCCATATTTGGTGGATATCATTATTTTCTTTATTTGATAGATAAGGTAAATGAAGCAGAAAAGGTGAAGATATCTGTCCAAGGTAACATCATTAGAAAGTGGAGGAAGTTGGATTGCTTAAGAACTCTAAAGCTCAAATGTTTAAGCACTGTACTTCACTCTCTAATAATAATAATTTCAAATGATTTATATATATAGCCACCATATTTTGTTAGGTCACCAAATATGTGTTCACACACATTTATATTTATATAAGTAATATATAATATATTATATATAAAATAATGTTATATATAATATACTATGTGTATATATAGTATATATACTTAGAATATTATATATATACATATATACATATATATTATATATATAGAATATATATATATATATATAGAATATACTCTACACCATATATATAGTGTGGAACATATAGTGTTCCATGATGGGTATTAAGGAGGGCACATATTGCATGGAGCGCTGGGTGTTTTACTCAAATGAAGCATTTTAATATAAGGCGTGATATCTGTTTTCTCTAGCAGCTCCCAGACAAGGGGAGGGGGGTGGGACAACCAGGAGGATGTGCAAAGGAGTTAATGTACCACATGCCATAATACATATATATATGTATTATATGTATATATATATAATAGTTATCCCTATGTGACTCTCTAGTAGACAATTCCTTTGAGTAGGAGAGAGAGGGAGATAATAATCAGGTTATGTCAAGTACACTAGGAGTTCCACCCCATCTCAGGGAAGATCATGGGAGTATATGATGTCCTGATACATCATCTGGGTATGCATCTTAGTAGAAAAAAATTTTCAGACTTCTGTCATAGATCATGAATTGATGGTCAATTAAATTCTACTCTATGCAACATTTGAGAAAACTCAGAAATCTTTTATGTGTATTGCCGATAAACAATAAGATGAAATATTTTTGAGAAAATTATCCCAAAGGATTTCAAAAATAGGCCAAATATTAGATGGGTATTTCAAACTGTCAGCAGATCACCCACAGCAATTATTCTTTTGGAAACTCTATCAGACCTGGTTTATGCACCTTTACAGATTTACTCAGGCCCACCTGCCCTTTGGCTTCTTGCTTTTTGGTCAATGGAGGGCCCTGGCCACTACTGGGAAGTCATCATCTAATACCACCTTCTGTCACCACCTCCTCAAAGTGATTGCTGGACTCCAGTATGGTCTCTGTTGTGCCTGTTGAGAATGCAGATGTGATGTGACCAAACCTACACAAAATCTGGCTCCTCCCATCACTGTGGCCTCAAATGAATTTTTTTTTAATGTTACATTAGTCACCATACAGTACATCATTAGTTTTTTTTTTTAATTTATTTTTATTTCCAGCATAACAGTATTCATTATTTTTGCACCACACCCCGTGCTCCATGCAATCCGTGCCCTCTATAATACCCACCACCTGGTACCCCAACCTCCCACCCCCCGTCCCTTCAAAACCCTCAGATTGTTTTTCATCATTAGTTTTTGATGTAGTGTTCCATGATTAAGGAGGGCACATATTGCATGGAGCGCTGGGTGTTTTACTCAAATGAAGCATTTTAATATAAGGCGTGATATCTGTTTTCTCTAGCAGCTCCCAGACAAGGGGGGGTGGGACAACCAGGAGGATGTGCAAAGGAGTTAATGTACCACATGCCAAACTTTGACTGTTGAAGCATGGAAGATGGAAAGTGGTTGGCTGATAATTCCTGTCCTTGTTAGATTGTTTGAAAACAATATGGCTCCAAAGAGTCTGTTTGAAATATATCCTCTGTGACTGAACAGACATCAATGTTTTCTTGTGAAACTGGTCAGCTTGGTGAATACAATAGCTTATAGTTGCTTTCTGTCCTTCCCTGCTACACATTTCTTTTCCCCTCACTTTCTGCCCTAAGATTGTACCTCCAAATAAAGTCTTTACACATAAAAATTTTCTTCAGGCTCTATTTTCTAGGAAATGTAGGCTGGGTCAAACTAATTATTCACTATATAAATGGGTATTGATCTGATATACACATGTGTGTTTAGATAATCCCTCTCCTCAAGAAACTTTCTGCTCCTGAAATTGTTTTATTTTCCTATTTCAGCCATTTCCAAAATGTGGTTGTACATAGTAATGAAGTTATGATAAAAATTTTTAAATAGCTGGTAAATGAAGGAAGTTTGGGAAACACTTTAGAAACCTGTTAAAAAGTGAAATATTGCCATTTGTAGCAATATGGATGGATCTAGAGGGTATTATGCTAAGCAAAATAAATCAGTCAGAGAAAGATAAATACCATATGATTTCACTAATATTTGAAACTTAAAACAGATGAACATAAGAGAATGGGAGGAAAAATAAGTTGAAAATCAAGGGAGGGGCAAACCATAAGAGATTCTGAACTCTAGAAAACAAACAGGGTTGTTGAAGGGGATGTAGAGCGGGGAAAAGGGTGATTCCATGATGGGCATTAAGGTGGCCACTTAATGTAATGAGCACTCGGTGTTGTATGCAACTGATGAATGACTAAATTCTACCTCTGAAACTAATAAAAAACAAAAACAAACCAAAAAGCACAAAGTATTATGAAATAGAAGTGGTAAAAGTGGACATCCTTGCCTTGTTTCAGATTTTAGGGAGAAGGTTTTCAGTATTTCATCATCAAGTATGATATTAGATGTAGGTTTTTCACACATATTTTTATCAACATGTTCTCATCTATTCCTCAATTATCTGGAAGTTTTTATCATGAATGGGTATTGAATTTTGTCAGATGTTTTGCTGTATCTATTGAGATGATCATATGATTTATTACTTTAGTCATTTATTAACTTACATTAATTTTGAGGTGTTATACCCACCTTTCAATTCATAGGATAAACCTCACTTAGTCATGATATGTTATCATTTTTATATAGTACTGAATTTTATTTATTAATATTTTTCAAGGTTTTTGCATTTATGTTTGTGAGGGATATTGATCTATAATTTATCTTGTAGAATTTGACTGATTTTAGTATTACAGTAATACTGGCCTTATAAAATGAGTTTTCATGATGACTGTGGGAAATAAATGACTATGAGGGGAGTTAATTTTCTGAAACAGATTCTATTAAATGTTAAATAGAATTCTCCAGTGAAGGAATTGAACCTAAAACATTTTTATTGAAAGGTTTATAATTATAAATTCAATTTCTTTAGTAGATATGACTACTTGAGTCCTTTGGGGTTTGGGTTGAAAAATAAACAGTACCCCTCCTAAAAGTCCTGTGTCTACTATGGGAAAGAACCTAGGTCACTTTCTCTGTTGTTGTTAATTTTTTAGAATAATTTAAATTGATTAAATTTAAAGTATCTTTTGGATACATAGCTTGATTTCTTCCCTCACTTTTCCCCATACAATCTTATTTTCCAGTAAGGAAAATAGAAATTTGCTAAAAATAACAGCAAGGCTAAAAGAAAGTTCTCCAACTTCTGCCGTGTGGATTTTTAGAAAATACGGTATGGCATGTTTGTCAAAGGGAAATGTTGGTATCAGATTGGTGTCATAGCATAACTGCAGCTGAATGGTCCTGGGCAAGTTATTACCCATTCTGTACTTCAGCTTCCTCAAAATGGAAATGAATAGAAATGATGATTTCCGCTCAAAGTCACAGTGAGTTTGTGAATATAAAGTTCTTAATAAAGTGATTATAGGGAATCCCTTATGAGGCCATAGGTACAAGCTGGGAGAGACAACAGTATAACAGAAGTGGAAACTATGTGCAGTTGACCACCTCTTCATGTAATTTACTTGTGCCTTCAGGGCTGGATCCTGACTTGATCACATATGTACCACTGCTATCTGATGAAGGAATGCTGCTGTGCATGTCCAGGTCTGTGGTTTGGCAGGTCAGACAAAACCAGTTCATGAGAGGCAGTTCAGGTTACATGGATCAGTGATCCATGGTTAAGCATCTAGTTTCTATGAAGACTAAAAGCTGTTTCTCAGAAGGGAAGTAGTTATCTGCAGAGGATGGCAGGATTTTGCTCCAGTATGCCTGCACTTATAGGGACCTTCCAAAGGATCGAAACGGCATCCCTATCTGCCACTGACACTTCAAGCATCACTGGATCTACTGAGCCATATGATCCAAGTGGCAGAGCAGGCTTTCACAGCAGCCGGCCATATTGCAGAGTCTTCTCTTGCATTGAGCCTCACCCAAGACTAGTGGATTTTGGGGTAATCTGATAAATTAACGAATACAAATGAATGATCTGTTGCCTCCAAATCCAAAGAGATCCAGAGGCATTGCACCTATTTTTTTGGTTGTAGGAAGAGCCAGATCCATTAACTTATCCTTCACTTTAAAAGTGATATCTCAAAGTTCCCCACACCACTAGACCCTTAGAAATTTCACAGAGACCTCTGAAATTTTGTCAGATTTATTTCTCTTATTTTAGCATGCATGTATCTTACCAGTAAGCCTAGAGTAGTGGCTACTTCTTACTCACTAGGTCCAGTCAGCAAATGCCATCAGTGTAATGGACCAATATGATATCTTGTGTAAGTGAAAGGTGATCAAGATCCCTGCAAACTGAATTGTGACATAGAGTTGGAGAGTTGATATACCCCTGAGGTAGGACAGTGATGGTATATTGCTGACCTTACCTGCTGAAAGCAAGGTGACCCTTATTGACAGGGGTGGAGAAAGAGGCATTTGCTAGATCATTAACTGCATACCAGGTACTAGAGGATGTGTTAATTTGCTCAAACAATGAAACTACATCTGGTACAGAACCTTCAGTTGGTGGAGTTCACCACCTGGTTAAACTTATGATAATCCAATGTCATTTTCTAAGATTCATCCATCGTCTAAAGAGCTAAATAAGCTAATTCAATGGTAATGTGGTGGGAATCACCAC
The DNA here is from genome assembly GCF_009829155.1 of Mustela erminea. Taxonomy (NCBI): domain Eukaryota; kingdom Metazoa; phylum Chordata; class Mammalia; order Carnivora; family Mustelidae; genus Mustela; species Mustela erminea. The sequence goes on from NC_045615.1 coordinate 78,244,788, forward strand.
TCCTGCATGTCTCAAGTCCTTGATAGCATTATTCTCTGCAATTTAGTATTCAATGCAGTATTGCTTTTGGTTTATATTTTCATAGATAAGACAGTTCTTGTGGCTTCCACTGTTCCTTTTCCACAATACTAGCCCTCACTCCGTAGGTCAAAAACCAATGTGGAGATTCTGCCAACTACTAAGAATATCAATTCCAATTATGAATTCTGGAACCGGGATGCATCTGGGGACCCAATGGGCTCACTGTGAGATAGACCTGAGCTAAAACTCGTCTGACCTATATAAGGTCCTACTTTATGAACAAAAATGATATTCTGGGTCTTTTAGAATTAATACCAGCGCAGAGCCAATATGCAGTATTCCCTGAAATGTCTGATGATTTTCCTTTTCAACAGTGCACAGTTAATTCTGGTAAAAGGCCATGGATCCCTTTGGAGAAGGCTGGGAGAAAGATTGTCAGTATAAATATTTGGTAGTGTACCAGGGTCCTTCCTTAGTGTACCCAGCCTCTCTTCATTCAAGTAGTTTTAGGTAAGTATGTTGGCTCAAGTATGGGAATTGATTGAGGGGCTAGGACTCTGTTTTTATAATTCAGGTTAGGATTTTGTTCATTTAACCTGGAGTTTTTCTGCTTATACAGATCAGGGAAGAATTTAGTAGGCTTCCTATCTATTTTACTGCTGGAACACCAAGTTCAAGTAGCCAACTTTAAAGGTCTGTGCCAGTCAGACTATTTTGATTGCTGCTTTGACTCTGCGGTCTATTATGGCAACCACACTCACCTTGACTTTGGTGATTGAGTATGGTTACTTGGCCCCTGCTACCCCACGATCTAGTTTTTCTCATTGCACTTAGGTTTCTCAATTCAGTGACTGTAGTTCCCACTGTAAGGTCTGACCTATAGAGAAGCATGATCACAGGGCTCTTAAGGATGCTGGAACTCCCCTCATAGTCATTTATTTCCCACAGTCATCATGAAAAGTATGTCTTCTGGACCCTCCCAGTGTGTCATTCAAAAGATAAATCCACTTTAACATTTCAGTCTCCCTAAGATTTTGAATCCCTGCCTTTACATTAAACTAAGGCAGTTCTGATATTTCCAACTTGCTTGCAGGGGGCCACTGTTTGATCCGTGTTTCAGCCAACCAACCAAACTGTTAGAACCCCTTCTAACTCCCTGAATTGCAACATTAAATGCAGAATCTCTGGTTAATGAGCTGATATCTCATTTGGCCCAATTAAACTTGATGTTCCTTCCTCCGTTATCACATGTTCTTAATATTCATTCCTACGCATGTTTTCTGGATATCTGTCTGTATACATTTGAAAACTAAAGTAGTTCTTTTAAAGTGTAATATATCTCCTCATGGATCACAATTTGTACCTTATCTTTCTTTAGGGACTTTTTGGGATATGAGTTTAGTCATAGGTCTAGAGGCAAGAATGGGTGGTAGAAGTGGTCCAGGGGAGAATCAACATTGTCTTGTACAGTGGCTGTCTCAAGAGAGGCCATTAGAGTTTCCTTAGGCAATACAGGGTTAATCCCCTCAGACAAGGGTAGAGAGGCTACTTCTGGGAGAGAGGGGGCCTCTACCACTGACAAAACTCATCAGAATTTAGATAATTAATGTCCCCAGCTTCACCAGAAGTCTTCACATACATCTCTATTCCAAATGACACTATGGAATATCAGTGCTTTCTTTATTACTAAAAATAGAACCATTAACATCTTTAATCAGAATAGAGAACCAATTCTAGAAACCCTAGAAATAATTCAGAAAACACTTTCTTTACATTCTGTTTCTCTAGAACCACTCTCAGTACCAAAAACTGTTAGTCAGGTGTTCTCCATAAAAACAGGACCAGTAAGAGACAGATGGATAAATACACAGACTGATTGATTATAAGGAATTGGCTCACATAATTATGGAAACTGAGAAGTACCAAGATCTACAACTGGCAAGCTGGAGGCGCAGGAGAGCCAAAGTTTAAGTTTCAGTCTGAGAGCCAGACAAGATGGGTCAACATCCCAGCTCAGTCAGTTAAAAGCTCATTCTTACTCAGCCATTTTGTTTTATTTAAGTCTTCAATGGATTGGATGAGGCCCGCTCACGCTAAGGAGGGCAATCTGCTTCTCTGGGTCTACTGATTCAAATGTTAATCTCATAGGGAAACACCCTACCAGACACACCCAGAATATTGTTTGGCCAAGAATCTGGGCATCTTGTGACCATATAAAGTTGACACATAAAATTAGCCATCATAGCCATCTTGTTATTTTTATAAATGTTGTCTCTAATATTTGTAGAATAGATTAAATTCAGGTCCTCAACACTTCTCACCTAACTAATGGAACAAACTTAAAATGAACCTCATGATATCCAACTTCTTTATATTCATTCCTTATACTACCCAACATTATATTACATTTTTAGCAATAGTGTTTTCCACCCCCATCCCTTTGCCAAAACACTATAGCAATCTTCAGTGGTTCTCCTGGGCTGTAGGATTCAGTACAATCTCAGTAGTATGGGCATGAGGAAGTCTTGCTATCATCTTCCACTCCTCATCTCCTCATGGGAATGCCTACTCATTCTCCCAAAGAGAAATCAGTGCAATACAATAGATTACTAGGTTGAACCATATGAAATTGCTATCTTTGTGGGTAAAAAATGGTAACGTGGCAGACTATATTGCAGTTTAATCCAGTAATTTAAAAGGAGTATACCTGAAAACTCTCAAGAGTAGAGCCCTTATCTCATTCATCTCCATTTATCTAGTGGCTAGCATGATTTTGGGCACATCACAGGCCATAAGAAAATGTTTACTGAATTAGTCATTTTTATATTAAAGAACAAATGAAAAGTTTGGAATATGTAGTGAATTTTCATTATCTTAGATTTTACTCTGACTTTATACACATGACTTTACTTAAAAAAAATTAGAATTACATTCAAAGATTCAAATTTAAAACAGTTATTCTCATAGTTAAGAAGTATTTATAATTTACCTAGACATTTAAAAATATTTTTAGTCTGAATGGAAGAAAAAAATAAGAGACTACCTTAAATTTAACTTGAGCCAAGTTTTACTGCAGTCACTTGAAAAGTAGCCCACTGCTTGTGGCCAAAAAACTCCCTTTTGAAAATAGCTCTTGGGGTTTGTTGGGATTTTTGGGTGGCTTTTTTCTGGCTTCAGAAAAAATGCTAAAAATATAACTTATTGAACTCATGGGAAAAGTGAAACATTGTGATCAGATAGAGCCTATTCAATCCATGAATGCACTGGAAACAGCTTTTAATTCAACAGGAAATAGAAAGTTTTTCAGTAGAGGATCTTTCAGGGATAATTATAATCCCAATATAGAATTGGAGGGCTGGTATGAATTTTGGGAATCTACTTATCTATTCTTCAGTAGTACAGTGTTTACATCATCGCCAACAGGTAAGAATATATCCTATTTTTTAAAAAAGGTCTGTAAAGAAGTGGGAATTTAAAATCCCAAAGCCTCTTATAGACATAAATAGTATATCCCCAAAGGAATTGCCAGTATTATATCTAATTTAACATATGAAGTACTTGAGACATAAGTAGTCAATAATTACTGGCTGTCATTAAGTTTGCATAATTAAAATGATCAGAAAAAGACTAAGTGGGCGCTTGCTTGGTTAAATGACTCCCTTCAGCTCAGGTCATGATCCTGGAGTCTTGGGATCGAGTCCCACATTGGGCTCCCTGCTCGGCAGGGAGTCTGCTTCTCCCTCTGACCTCTCTCCTTTCATGCTCTCACTCTCATTCTCTCTCTAATAAATACATAAAATCTTTTTTAAAAAAAGACTAAGCATATGCCTGGGCTAAGAAAAAAAAATTCTCTTTATTATTTTTTTAAGATTCTATTTATTTATTTGAGAGAGAGATCACAAGTAGGCAGGGAGACAGGCGGCGGGTGGGGGGGTGGGAAGCAGGCTCCCTGCTGAGCAGAGAGCCTGGTGTGGGGCTTGATCCCAGGACACTGGGATCATGACCTGAGCCAAAGGCAGAGGCTTAACCCATTGAGCCACCCAGGCATCCCCAAAATTCTCTTAATTTAAAAAGGCAAAGTGTATATACTTATCTATGTAATTGCTTTGGAACTGGATGGTACATATGAAACACTAGAATATATGTGAGCTGTGCAGCTCCTAGTAGATGTCAGCTTAAATTCTAGCTCTCCTAAATTTCTTCTTAACATGAGGACAATTACACAAATTCACCTTGCAGGACTATTGTGGAGATTATATATATTATTTATAAAATGATTTGTACAGTGCCTGCCCATTGTGGACTCTTCACAAGTCGTTCCTATTAATAGTACTACGACTCAGTTAAGCATTAACACATGCTTGCAGAAAGAGTGAATGATGAATGCACTGTGATGAATGAATGTGATGATGTATCTGTGAAGTGATAAGCACAGCTCTACTGGGAAAGTCCCATTTCTAACACCATTCCTACAAAAGCTGGATATTCACAATTCAATAATGTGAAAGTAGATATTCTTCTATTTGAAAGAAGAGGGAACTACATTAGAGGATCACTGACAGCTAATCCTCTGCATCACCTAGGGAAACTTCTAAAAATACATGCTTGAACTCCAAATCAGACCTAGAAAATCAGCATCGCTGGGGGTAGGGAGAAGAGAGAAGGAATCTTGCATTCAAAACAAAACAAAACAACAAAAAAGCAACCTAGGTGATTCCCATGATAAGTCAGTGAGATGACCTCTCTATTCCCTTCATGATTTAGATTCTGTGATTCTAATCACCCCTTTTAAGTGACTCAGAGCTCAGAGTTTGTGAAAATGAATTTGTGGCTTCCTGTCTTTATGGTAGAGGGAAGTATCACATAATGAGTATTGTCTGATAGATTAAGGGAGATTTGTTACAACATTTTCACAGAAAAATGAAAAATTGCCTGATTAAACCCTTAAGCTTTTCTGCCATTATATTCTGACAAATAAAGTGAACAAAGTAGACTGGATTTTGACATGATGGATATGTGCCATAAAAATCCCTGACAAAAAAGGAAAAATATCCAGGGAATACTCAAGCAAGCTACAGTCCAGGGAGCAAGGGAGAATTAAGCTGAAGGTAATAATAGACATAGAAACACCTTGTTTTACCTTGTAACTGAACAACTGCAGTCTTGAGACTGAATCAATAAAGAAAAAGTATAAACCCTTTGCAGGAGGACCAGAGTGATATATTTTATGACTTGTGGAGCATGATTGTTGTCTGAGGCCCATATGGCCGAGGGGAATGTTGCTAAATTAGAGTTCACAAACGTGTTTGATTCAATTGAAGGAAGAAATCCCACGTAAAGTTTAGAGTGTGTCACAAACTTATGCAACAAATCATGACCTCCAGGATAAATCATTCTTCTATGGACTAAGGACAAATTTATATTCCCAGCACTGTATGTATCTGGCTTTCAGAAAGGAACTAGTGTTTATCATGGCTGTTCCAGAAAGCAGGTAACATACTCAGTGGCCTCCTCACTCTGGGAAGGAAATGAGAGGGTAGGCTTTTACTCCTGAATTGATTACAGACAGAGGATATAGGCAGCTGATGATGCCACCACCCCTTATAAACATTTGCCTATAGCGTTGATCTATACGGAGTCAGTTCCTTTGAACCTGGAGTGGTGCTGGTCACACCACGCACTAACCTTGGGAGTAAGTAGGTTTCTTGAAGAACTCAAGTCTTAATAAAACAGTAAAACCATACCATGCTTTCAACCAGGAGTGTAATTTTTTAAAATTCTCATTAATTTACATAATTCTAGGATTCTAGCTACTGGGGCATTAACATACTTTGGAAAGGGCAAGTGCCATGTAGGGCTATCTCAAGGACCCTAATCATTAGAAAAGCCAATCAATTACAAGGTAGAAAGAAAAGAGATTCTTAATGGCTGATTCTTAAAGCTCTCAAGTATTTTCTGGCCTTACAACTGTACACAATCTCATAGCTAGATAATCCTATCCTGTCACTTGTTAATCCATGTCATGGTGACCTGTTTCAGGGTTGATAAAGTTGAGGTTTGGAGGCCAATGGTGGCTTCTTTATAGGAGGGAGGTCTCAAGGACTCCATATCCTGTCCTGTTTTTAACTGTCTGAAATATATTAACCTATTCACCCCTGTGTAGATGACACAGAAAAGGAAATGATCAGGTTTTAGACTATTTTTAACTTTCTGATTCATTCCTGGTCTCAGAGATCTGTGGGTGTTTACTATAGATTAACAACTTTCTTTCATAAAGTAATGCCCAGGAAACCTCTTCTTGGACCACACCCAGGTACAAATGGTCTCATAATCCTCTTTTGCATCAGTGCATTTGATTGCCTTCAAAGGTGAAGAGAAATTCCTCCCCAGGAGCTAACCGCTAACTGGAAAGGATTCTTGATTGCTAATGAATATTTTCCACTTAAACTCCTAGATTCAGGGCTGTATTTTAAAAGACCCACTTAATGGAAGAACTTAAGTCTAGTTGTAGAGTGATTTGGGGGAAAATTAACAAAACTGTGTGCTTTCCCGGAGTGTCATATCTGCGACAAGAAGGGAAGGGGGAGAACTGTCTTTCTTGGAGTTCTGCCTTTGTGACAAGGCAGTGGGTTATAAAGTAGTCCCAAAGTACTTGAATCAGCAATTCTAGCAGTATTTCCTGTCTACAATGAAATTAAGATAGTTTGTCTTATAGGCTTTCTTCACTTTCTCTTTCTTTTTCACACTTACACTGCATTCCTTTGTTTCACTGCATTCCCCCATCTGCTTCTTATCCCATTCCCTTTTTCTCTTCCCCCTTATCCTTTAAGAACTTCTCAGATGGGGTGTGGATGGGGATGGTAGGGAAAAAAAATATTCATCCTACTTAAAAGCCAGATGGGCTAAAGTCAGGTAGAGTTAGGGATTTCTGTTTGTTTGTTTTGTAAGTTCGAAATTTCTAAATGTGTTGGGGGGATTGTGACTATGGAAACCCAGTCAGATCTGTTGTGCTACTCAGAAGTTGTTGCAAGTTTGCTGGTGCTGTTTTCTAAAGTTTGTCTTTTTGTTGAGTTCAGTTTGGGGTGCACTTGAAGGTCATCTGGCACTAACTTGAGGTGCCACTAACTGGGTCTAAATAGAAGGTCTGGCAAAGTGAGTGGTAGAGAGCTGTGTTGGCAGCAAACTGACGTTGCATCGACTTGTGAAAACCCAATCTTCTTTGTACAAATGAAAGAAGAATCCATTGGAAACAATCTGTTAGATTTACCCAACATGCATGAGGGTTTCAGTGGTAGTCGAGTCTTCACTACCAGAAAATGCTATGTAATTCTTGATTTCAAAACTTGTATCCTAAGATGGTCTATGACATGATTTTACTAATTAAAGGACAAATTGGTGTCTTTTGGTGTATGAATTACAATATGGTGTATGAATATAATTAGTGTATTTATTACAATAGGGCATTTGACTGATTGACCCAGTTCTTGAACACTCCTTACATAAAGAACATCCTCCACTTTTATCCCACCTGCCTCCACCCCCAACAGTAGTTTTTGCATCCACAGAAAAGCAGGAGAATTTGGGAGGTGGAGGGGGTTTGACCCACAGAAGAATAAAGAAATTGAGGAGAATGGAATGATGATATAGCTTCTGTCCTCTGCCGAGCTCCTAGAACCGGGCTAGATATTGGGATGGATGCGGTACTTATCCTCTCCCACCCTTTGGATTAAGAAGAGAAAGCCAATGATAGACTGAATAGACTGAGTGACAAAGCACACCAAGTTTTAGAGAAGACTCTTCCTTTGTGGAGCCCCTATCACTGTGCTGCCTTCAGAACTGGTAGCTTTGGGAGCACTAGAAGAGCACCCTTACCATGGGCCTTGATGTTTCTCATGAGGGACTACAGTGATGCTCCTTCCAATGGCCCTCTGAACTGTGGACAATGTGGGAAAGTGTGGCAGATCTTAGACAGACACATGTGAAGTATACCTCTCAGTTAACTGTGGGAGATGTTGAGGGGAAACTGAAATCTGCAATCAAGTGTAGGGACATAGTAAAGTTTGGAGATTTCTGACGAAAACTGATACATGTCTATTAGGAAAAGCAGAAGTAACCTCTATATGACCCTGTGTGTGTGTGTGTATGTGTGTGTGCGTGTGTGTGTGTCTGGGTATATAGTGAAGGTAGCCAGGATTTAATATTTAGTATAATCACAGTGAGAGGCATCTTTATTTTATGTCAATAGATTTTTTTTCTTGGCCTTCTCTTTTCTATATAATAAAATATCTTTCTTAATCTGATGGTCAAGAACTGGTGGAGACTAGGTCTAACTATGACATTGTTTACTATAAAGAATATTTTATCACCAAAATTAATCTAAGGAAAAACATTCTAGACCCAAAGATATTTCCTTGTTTTCTTCCCCTAAAGCTTGTAATTAATATACTCTGATCTTGCTTTAGTTTACCCTTTTTTTCTGGTAAAATGTAAGTATATGAAGTATAGGACATTTAAAATTACGGAAATTTAGAAAGAAGGAAAATATCACAAATTCTGTACTGCCATAGGCCTGTTTTGGAAATCACAATCTGTACTTTCAGGATCAGAGAAACGGATTCCAATTCATTCACAGGTGAGGACCAGACTTGCCCTCCATTTATTTATAGCAGAAACAAAATTGAAGCAGGATTCCAGTCTGCTTCTAACTGCATTTTAATAATGGTTTTCTGGAGACAAATCCTTGGAGAGCACCTACCTTGGGGAGGACAACAAAGGAAGCTGTTGGAGAGCCACTGTAGACTCACAGGGTCCCTGCTGTAATTTGGGCTTGGATGGGGATTTTAATTAACAGGGTTTGGCAAAGAAGGCATAGATGAAGGAGAGAAAGGTGAGAATCAAAGAATCCCTGGCAAGAAACCTCAAACCATCTGTTTCTTCCCCTGTTTTCCATGTACAAAATATAATATTAATTTTTTTAAGATTTTATTTATTTGAGAGAGAGAGAAAACATGAAGGGGGTGGGGCAGAGGGAGAAGCAGCAGCAGACTGCCTACTAAGCAGGGAGCCTGATGTGAGGTTAGATCCCAGGACCCTGGGAGCATGACCTGAATCAAAGGCAGATGCTTAACTGACTGAGCTACCCAGGCGCCCCAAAATATGATATTTCTGTTCTCCCTATTAACATTCAGTCCAAAAGAAAATATCAGAAAAATTAATTTACTCCAATGTAAATGTAGTATCTCTCCTAGAAAGTTACAACTGTTATTTATTTGTTTATTTATTTATTTCCTTGCTTGTTTGCTTACTTAGTTTTTAAAGAGGAACTGAAGATGTAAGAGAAACTGAAGATGTACGTCAAGGGAATTTATTTCTAATTGTGGAGTTTCCAATATTACTAAATAAGATGAAGAAATATTGACTAAGGGGCTATGGCGTTACATTACACTGAGAAGGTAATTATCTGAGAAGTCCAGGGCAATCTTCAGACATCCCAAACCGTAAATGAATTCAGAGCACTCTCACGGATTTTATTTCAGATACCAAGCATAGGCCCCAAAGTGACTTAACTAGACTGAAGATATCCATTCAGTCATTCAATACACACTAAGCACACAGTATGTATAGGATTCAATCTTAGACTTTGAAGAAAATAAAAAATTTAAATTTTATCCCTAAACATATACAGAAATAATTTTAACCAAAGTTAGAAAGTGGTGGTATCTTGAGAGAGGTTCAGGAGAGAGGTTCTTTAAAACAAAACAAAACAAAACAAAACAAAAAACAAACAAACAAAAAAAACAAAAAAAAACCTGGAAGGTGCTAGAGAATATTATTTAGAATAAAAAAATGTCAGTGGAGATAGGTTGATTAAAGGGTCAAGAGAAAGAGATTTTTTTGAGAGAATGATGCTCCTGGGATCAACTTGGCAGAGTAGTTGGGAAAGAAACATAAAAGAAGGGTGTTGGGGGGGGGGGTTGAGAGGGAAGGAGGGAGAGTGGAAGGGAAGGAGAGAAAGAAATACTTAGAAAATGTGAGATGAGGGGCACCTGGGTGGCTCAGTGGGTTAAAGCCTCTGCCTTCGGCTCAGGTCATGATCCCGGGGTCCTGGGATCAAGCCCCGAGTCGGGCTCTCTGTTCCGCAGGGAGCCTGCTTCCTCCCCTCTCTCTCTGCCTGCCTCTCAGCCTACTTGTGATCTCTCTCTCTCTGTCAAATAAATAAAATCTTTAAAAAAAAAAAAAAAGAAAAGAAAAAAGAAAATGTGAGATGAAAAGGAAGAATGCATAGGAAATTTATATTGAGTAACCTTGGTCTACATTAAGTAGAATAGAAATCTGTTTATTGCGAGTGATTATGGCAGCAGGGCTTGATAGAAATATTTAGAGTAATTGTCTAGAGAGGTATATCAATGCATTTATAAAAGAGGGAGACTTGTCAGTTATCAGTGAGGGCCCAACTGGGTAGTTTCATTGTGGATCCATTCAGTCCAGGTCTGTGACTTTATTCTAAGGTTGAAAGCAAGCACAGAAAGAATGGATGGGGACTTTAACCTAAAAAGGTTTGACAAAGAAGGCACAGGTGGAAGAGTGAAAGGAAAGAATCAAGAATGGCAGTAGAAACATTACTAAAAAGATGAATGCCAGAGGATTTGGTTGGAGGGGAGAAAATATGTGGAGCTGCAACAACCAGAGGATTCTAAAGGACCCAGTACGGACTGGTACCTCTCCCTGACACATTCATCTAATCTCTACCTAGTGATCTCCTGCACTCTGCCCTGCAAGTGAATCCCTTTAAATCTAAACTTCCTTGGTAGGAGAGGAGGTGGGTGAATGTGGTGATAAGGCTCCAAATGGCAGAATATTAACAATGCAGTGGCTAACTTATAATTCAACTAGACTTCTTATTCTTCATGGAAAAAAAAAAACACTTAATTCTTTCCTACTTAAATTCTTTAAAAATGTTAAGGCAAAACAAAGAAATGTATCTATATGAGTCATATTGCTAAAAAATACAGAAAAGATGGTTAAATAAATAAGAACAGGAACAGTTAGGCACTTTACAAATTCTTAGCTGTCATCAATTATTATTTAATCTTATCCTGTTTCTCTGAACTTGTATAGGTTTCTTTTCTGGTTGCCTTGGATCTTTATACTTAGAATCAAAACCATTCCAGAATTGAAAAGCATATGCCAGGAGTAAATACACCTATCGTTTTTATTTTGTTGTAGGCTTTAACTTCCCTGAAATAGGAATTTTTTTTTTTAACTTTTGGTTGATCATTTCTTTGTGTCCTAAAATGAAGAAGAAATCATTTTTCTCCATTGCTACCTCTGAAGGAGAACAGGTGAAGTCATTAAGAAAACCCTGGCTTTCTCTTTGGTTAACATTTTCTAGGGTTTTTTTTATTTCTTTCTTCTTCTTCTTCTTCTTGGGAAGGACATATACTTCTGTTCCCATCTCCCAGTCAACATCTTCTGCTGGTTATCCCCTTAGGGATAGCTATAGCTCCACATCGATGGATGAATTCTAACGTAGAATTTTGGTTGTAAAGTTAGACTTAACGGAATGTATCTTTTAACAAGAGAATTCACCACGCTTTTAAGGCAGAGCTTAAGCTCCAGGTAAACTTGTGGATGAATTACTTCTACAGCCATAGACCATTTAGGAATCAGAGGCTCTGGGGTGCCCTAGGACAGAACTTCTGGAGTGTTGTTCTTGGCCCCAGCTCTCTCTAGCTGATTTAAACAATGGTGTGCACTCATTGCCCATCTCCTGCTTTAACTACTCTGCCATGCCATGCCTCAATGTGGTCTTCTCTGCCATACCCCTGGTGCTTGGATTGATTGATTATGTGGCCAACATTTAAAGGAAACAGTCTTTAAAACAAATTCACTTAGAACAGCCAATAAAAACGATAAAGATCACAACTAAAACAATCGCTTTTCCCTGGAAAGTAACAGACAGCTATGAGCCTGGATCTTGCTTTCCTCACCTTGTCTGTGAACCTAAGCTAGGTCCCAGGGAAGTCCCAACTCTATCAGCAGCTCATGGAAAATCCCAACGCTATCAACAGCTCATTCCACTTTCTTCCCAGTATCACCTTTAGAAGGAAAAGGAGTGAAGTACTGATTGTGTCAGCTTTGTAGAGTGAAATCACTTTGAGGGGATGAAAGCAAGGAAACACTTTGTGCCCCAATATTTCTTTTCTCTTTTGGTCTCAGAGCAAGAGTCACCTCACTGTGAAGTCCACCCACCAAGGGGACAGGATTGGTACTGCTGTGAAGACTCCTCCACAAAGTGGTTGGGCTTCTCTAGTGCTCTGACCTTGGATATACTGAAGTTGGAGCTGGGTGGGCACTGAAGGTTTAGAGCTGACTTCAGGTCAGCTTCAGGACAAGAATGTATAAAGTAACAATGGCAGGAGTTTGTGGCTAGAGCAGTGTCTCAAACCTGTCTGCACTTCAGAATCACCTCAGGTGGTCTCAAGAAAATTTAGTAGCTGGGCCTGTCTCCTGACACTAAATTAATACCCAGGGAGCAGTGTCCAAGCACTAGTGTTTTTTGGACAGTTCTCCAGATGATTCTAATGCACAAACACTGTTGAGAGCCATTGACCTAGAGCTTGGATATCTTGAGGGCCTCACTCTCATGTCTGTGGCCTGCAGCCTACTGATCCTACTGGTCTCAGAGCAAGCAAAGGTTAATCTTTATTTGAGATGTAGTCACTAAAGTGCTCTTGACACTACCATTCCCTTTTGTTTGGTGTGAGCCACAGTCCATCAGTTATTGAGGGGTCACGGATTAATCATTCAGTTTACAGAATTCCTGTATTGTCTATTTGAAGGAGGTTTTGAAGTCAGCCTATAGGGTTTCAATCCCAACCCCACTACTTACCAGCTTTGTGATCCTGGGTAACTTGGTTATAACCATCTCAGTGATTATGCAACTATAAGATTGGGAAATGATAGTATCTTCCTTCAGTTCCTGTGTGAGTGAGTGTGTGTGTGTGTGTGTGTGTGTGTGTGTGTATTTAATGAGTTACTGTATCTAAAATGCTTAAAATAGTGTCTGACATAGTGATTACTCAGTAAATCACTGAGGGTGATTTACTGTTAGGGTTTTTTTTTTTTTCTTTTAATCATTTTATCACCAAGTCTCATTAGTTAGAATCAGGAGCCCACATTTAATGACTACTTGTCTTAGTTAGGGAAGTATTGCAACTAAAACATCTTCTATGGCTTCCATCTAGTAAGAAGCACATTTTTTTCCCCTCGATTATGCATGCAAACAATGTTTCTTAAATATATCCATTTTTGTAACCTAATCCAAATACATCCAATATGATTTTGATTTCATAGGAAAAGTATTGGTCACTAACCCAAACTAAAAGTATTTCCGGTGTAATTCCCCTTAGACCAATGTTTCTCAACTTTTTAAAAAATATATTTATTGCCTTTCTTCTTGGAACATTCACAGATATTTTCTCCTAGTTGCTTTCCGCATGAAATTTTAATACCGAAGATATATGATATGTATGTTTACATAATGTATATAGGTATGCTATACACATTAAAAGTAAGATGTTTTGCCTCTGTTGGCAGCATGCTTTATCCAAATCCCCCCAAATGTTTATGCCATTCTAATGCCACTCAGCCTAAGGGGAAAAGTGACAGATTGTTAACTGGAAAGGAGAGAAACAAATGACCATTTAAATACATTGATAGGAACCCTCCTAGTGCTGTAGATGGGATGCGTTTAAGTGAGGAGTCCCAAGGTTTACCCTGCCTTTCCTTCACATTAAATATTCCTCTGCCAACATGATGTGACTTTTATGGCCTGGCAAATAAGAAAAATCACAGGAAGAAATGAGAACACCCTTTCCCTTCAGAAAACCAAGCAAATGTTCTAATTTCTTATCCCTCAGAAAGAAGACATATGCTCATTCTAGGTCTAAGAAAGCAATGAAACCGACTAATGAAAACACAGAAAAGGTTGTGACAAATCAACAGACAAACTAATCCCTCCTATTATTTCAAAATCAAGTGACTTCTGGGTGGCTCAGTTTGTTAAGTGTTTGCCTTTGGCTCAGATCATGATCCCAGGGTCCTGGGATTGAACCCCATGTCAGTCTCCCTGCCCAGCAGTGAGTCTGCTTCTCCTTCTCCCTCTGTGTGCTCATGTTCTCTCTTCCAAATCAATCAATCAATTAATCAATCTTTTAAAAAATCGAATGACTTCTCAGGCATATTAGCAATTGATTTCATAATATGGCCATATATTTTTAGATAAATTTTTCCTATAAAGTGTTCATTGACTTTGCAATGATAACTGAAAACATTTAAAATAATTGAAATATTTATATAGTTCTCAATATAATACTCCATTGGTTTTGAAAACAAACTTAAATTTATTATTAAAATGTTTTAATTTTGGGGTGCCTGGGTGGCTCAGTGGGTTAAAGCCTCTGCCTTCAGCTCAGGTCATGATCCCAGGGTCCTGGGATCGAGCCCCATTTTGGGCTCTCTGCTCAGCAGGGAGCCTGCTTCCTCCTCTCTCTCCCTCTCTCCCTGCCTGCCTCTCTGCCTACTTGTGATCTCTTTCTGTCAAATAAATAAATAAAATCTTTTTAAAAAGTTTTAGTTTTAACAAGTAATAAGAAAGTATTCAAATTATAACCAGTATATGTAAATATGGGACATTTGGCACTGTGGTACTACAAATAGAATTTACTGATTTTCACATTTCTTCATGCTTTGAGGGATAAGTAAATTTGAAGAATGCATATTAGTTTTACTATGATTATAGAAGGTGTTTCGAGGATCAATTGGATCTCATATAACTAGTTATTTAATCTTCATTGAGTTGTAAAATGCTACTTGATGTGTCTGTTAATCATGGGTCCTAAGAATACTGACTGTATTATAAAGGATCATTCAACATGTTTTCGCAAACTTAAAATAGAAAGACAGGTTTTAGTCTTTTCCCATGTAGGAGAGAGTGGAACATTTTAAAATTGAGAAACTTAAAAAGAATTCCAAGATAAAAGAAAGCGAGACTTGAAATTTCTAAGTAGTTCTGGGTCTTTTAGTCACAGTCCCCAAGTCATTTCTCATAAGGTGCTTTTATCTTTGGTAAATATGCCCCTGCTTACATAAGAAAAAATATTATTTAAGGTATTTAGGAGTGCAAGGGTTTAATTTAGAAAATTGATAACAATTATCAAATAACATTTAGTACAGAGTCTGCCCAAATTAACAGTATCATGTGCTGTCATCACTGAGGTGTGAGGCGAGTCCCTCAGAGTACCTTAACTTCCCTAAGCCACAGTACTCTCTTCTGTAAAGTATTATAATAAAATATCTCTCAAAAAGTATGTTATATGGATTAAATGAGATAACATGTTACAGCGGTTTAGGAGTCTCCCTTTGCTTTGCAAGTATGAAGAATCATTGCCAATATTATTGTCGTTGTGAGCTCAAGTATCAGGAAAAACACAGAATCTCTTGTTCAAGCTCTGGGTCTACTTGTATGTTATCACTTGTACTTTTTAAATATGGGTAGTCTCGGGATTTTCTCTGACTGTACAGAAATGTCCATTGATTGTATTGTGATTGTACTCTGTTGACATTTCCTATTTACTTGTCTGTATCCACTAGTAAACTATAAGTTACTAGACAGGCGCTTTAACCAGCTAAGCCACGGCGCTGGCAAACTATAAGTTAAAAAGGCAGCTTCTCTATCTCATTCATTTGTCGCTCTACACCAACTCTAGCATATGAGTTAGCACCCAGTATGTGCTCAATAATGTGTTGAAGGGATACAAGAATAGGGGAAGATTATACTTTTATTTCCTTAGGTAGAATGTTTTTCCCATGTGGTTTTAAAACCTGCCTCAATTGTGACCTGAGACCGCCATGACTCATTTGGCCTCCCAACCAAAAACACCAGGAGTGCTAATTACTGTAAAAGGCAATGTCTTCAGAAAGAAAAGTTGTCTACCTACAGTAACTAAACAGAAACCACCTACCATCAAATTTTATGTTGGTTCATGAACCACCAAAGAGCAGGAATTTTCCATTCCCATCTAAGAAGACTGCTATTTAACAAATTGTCTAAATCATTTTAGAAGGTGTTATGACTGGAATAAAGAAAGTGATCTACCATATACTCATTAAAGCTTTCTTGAGCCTACAGTATGGACTACAACATGCTAGGCACCCTGTAGGTTATAAGAGAAATGAAAGACTCCAGTCTCTGCCCTCAAAGAACTTGCTACCAGGCCAAGGAGATAAGTCCATACTAGAGAAGAGAGGACTGATTCAATAGGGTCTCAAGGGACAGCGGGCATATGAATTATTGACCCTTGGCCAGTTCTGGGAGGACTTGCTCCTGGAAGGAAAACAATTAACTCTGTGTTGATTTTTTTTTAAACTTTAATCTTAGAATTAAGAATTATTTATTTATTTTATTTTGTGAATGGGCCATAAAAATGTCAAGGTGGCTTCAGAAGAAAGAGCATACTAAATTTTTATATTTCACTCTGTACAGATATTTCCATCTTCTGCATAGTACTATAATTAAGAAAATCCTTTGACCCAGGGTCCTTCCTAATCCTCTTTCGTATACTAGTTCATGAACACAAATTCTGACTTCAGGAAACCAATGAAAGACTTAATTCTGGGGCACCTGGGTGGCTTAGTCGATTAAGCCTCTGTCTTCAGCTCAGGTCATAACCCCAGGGTCCTGGGATCAAGCCTCACATCAGGGAGCCTTCTTCTCCCTCTTCCTCTGCCACTCTCCCTGCTTGTCCTCTCTTTAGGTCTCAAATAAATAAATAAATAAATAAATAAATAAATAAATAAACTTTTTAATTAAAAAAAAAAAAGACAATTCTGGCAGAACTTGAGGTGGAGGAAAAGGAAAACTGGGTACTCTCATGCTCTGCAGGCCTTTGTTTCTCTATGGTGTTATCTCTGTTCCATCTGAGGACAGGGTAAGACAAGTGGGAACAACAGAGGGCAGTGTGGCCAGGCTAAAACAGGCTGGCTAGGTAAGAGGGACTAAGAGCTACTGAGTGGGGATTCTACTTAAAGGTTAAAAGCCTGAAACATGATAGATTCTTGGAACAGTGTGATAGTGATGGGGACAACATGGATAGGTAGAGACAGAGTGACAAGTGGTTCAAAATCAAGGCTAGGTTAAAAACAAGGTATTGCCAGTAATCTATGCTACAGCAATTGGATTGGAGCTAGGCTTAAGCATTTTCCTTGAGCTGGTCACCTTTTCATAAAGGAAATGTTTAGGTGAAGCAGTGACCAGGGGCTTCATGCATGGCCTGTCCTGTCCTGGCCAAGGTGTAAAGGGAGCCAGCCATCCTGGGATTTGCATTGCCTCTGTATCAGTTAGGACTGCTTTCTTCCTCATGTGTCACTTCATGGTTATAATGTGGACACTGGAGTTAAGGACATCACATCCTTATTCATTCAAGACACAAAGAGGAAGAGGTTAGTGTCAACAGATTTTCTCTAATGTTTTTCTTGCCAGAATGCTATCACTTGGTAATGTCTGGGGTTTCTAGCAAAGAAGGCAGGAAATAAACTTAACTTTTTCATCCTCTCAAATAAATAGAGTCAGTAGAGATCTGGATTTGGGTGTGGAGAAATCAACATTAACTGTCATTCACAGGTTCCAAAATAATCCTTACCACTTGTTTCCTTCCTACTCTGTCCCTCATGACAAGGTTTTTTTTTTTTTAAAAGAAGACAATGCTCAAGGATGTTTCTAGTGGAAATAGTTAACAAATTCATTTAAGTTCTCAGCTGGCATTCACCCAATCTGCTCAGATACCCAGGAAACCTGTTTCTTTTGTTTGATCACCTTTCATTCTTGTAGATGTTTATCTTGTCCCATTTCTGATTCCAGCTGCAGCCATGGTGGACACTTCTATGTATGCCACTAAAAATCATCCACCTCAGACACCCACCATAACCTCTCCATTTTCCTGCCCCAGGGTTTTCATCAAATCCAAAAGAATTCATTAGCCCATATATGTGAGTAGCCCAGAAATGCAAGAAAGCTTATTTTCTTGGAGATAACCCTTTTCCAGGGGCAGACAGGAGTCAGTAGACAATGCCCCAATCTACTGCACTTGAACAGTCTTGAGGAGCATTCCATATGCTTCTTTGAAGGTCCCAGCTAGTTGAACATGGTAGAAACCACTCCAGCAAATCCCTCTTACCTGTTTGTTTTCTCCATCTGCCTAACACTGCTTTCTCCAGCACTCCTGCTTCTTGGGGTCAACACATGGAGATGTAAGGAGCCCTGCATCTACATCCTTGTCTCAGGCCCTGCTTCGGCAGGGGGACCCAAACTAAATCTCCTCATTGGAACTGTGTGATAATAATTTTTACCTTTTGGCATTTCCACAGTATCCTTCTTTTTACATAGTACATTTTGAGGGGAAGCTAGGCTTGATTTCTCTACAGAAACTAAAAATCTAGATATGTGAACAATAATTCATTATACAAATGTAGCCATGCCATATGTCTTGGGAGAAACAAACATATCAGAGAGTATTCTTCTCTCAGAATTGCTTATTGGACCAAGGAATTGACTGATTATTATAAATGTGTATGTGTCTAGGAGAATCAGCAACAAAACCAAAGCATTTACAAAGTAGTCACTGTGTCAAGTATCTGGTCCAATGATATGAGCTGAGGATCCACAATCAGACATGATTGCTGCTCTCAAATCACCCATGGAGTGGAGGTAGGGTGTGGGGTGGTCAGGTAAACAATGATCCATGTGGTATGTGTAATAAGGATCCACAGATCTTGGTGACTGATGAAATGGGGAATGGGAACAAAAAAGACATAGGGATCTTGGATCCCTATTCAAAGCTTTCCAGCCTGGGTGACTGGGTGGGTGGCACAAAATTAACCAAGATAGAAAATGCAAGGGCAATAACAGATTTAAAGAGAAAGATGACATGTTGAACTTCAAATATCTGTAAATTATTCAGGAGAAGATATCTAGTAGAAGGAAGTATAGGTCCAGAGATAAGAAAGAAATCTAGATTGGACTGCAGATTTGGAAATCATTGATGCATAAAGTTAATGTTATGGAAATAAATTAGATCAGCAGGAAAAGAAAAGGGAGAAAAGCAAGTGGAAAATTAATCGCAGGAAACAGCAGGACTAATAAAAGGGTTAAGAAATAGGAACTAGCAATAAGACTGAAAAGGGTTGACTAGAGTAGGAGAAGAATCAGATGGGAGTGTTTCTCAATTCTTGAAAGCCAAGGGAGAAGTGCAATTTATTGTGCCTGATGCTATGCTACAGAGAGATTAAGCAGGATGGATAAAGACAAGGGCCTTCAGCATCAGTGACCTTGGATATCAATGGAGTGGACAAAGGACATCTGGTATGTTATTTTACTCACCGCAGCCTGTATCTCCTTAGTAGCCATAAAAGAAGGGCATTAACATTACCATCTAGAGCCTCTACTTATAATCCCAGCTTCTTCTGACAACCAGAAGCAGATTTCTTCACTTTCCTTTTTCCCCTCTCCTTCTCCTTCCCAAACATACTGAGATTTATCTTCTTCCTATGTGAAGGATAGTTCTCTCCTCCCGCACATTTCTGTTTGCCATATAGAAGATGCTGCTGTTTCTTGGCTTTTTTGTACACCAAGTTGCGGTAAAAATAACTGTTATATGAACAGAAATTCTCTGAGCTGGTAGACAGCTTCTAATTTGTATTAATGAATTTAGCAAAAAAAACCTCCTACTGCACCATCACTCCACCCAACAAAGCCATGTGGCACATGCCAGATCATTGGGCTAAAAACAATTTGACTAAGAAGAAAATTGGTAAAAACCCAGAACTGGTTGCAAAACTGTATTTCCAGTCATTTGTTTCACATCTTTTTAGGCACTGATGCTTATTTTATTTTGTAATAACAAACAGGCTAGTTTGTTATTGTTACAAACAGACTGTAATAATAAACAGACTGGTCCTGCACTTGGGGAGGTTTACTAATGCAGAAATTACAACAAAAACCTGATTTTTTTTTCAAAGTGGTTATGGGAATCACCTAAAAACAGAAGTAAATCATGATGTGAAACATGAAATGAGTTACAGTAAGCTGCTTAGCCCACAGGCCGTAGATGCTGAGAGGGTTTGGGAAACTGCTTTATGTGAGCTGGTTGGGTGAGTAGTGTGTAGAAGCTGGCTTGGTGATTTGGTAAGATGATTATATCTTTGGTTCTAGACATAATGAATCTGAGATAGGTCTGGTTAAAATCTAGAGAATCCAGAGAAATGTTTGGGTGGAAAAGTCAAAAAGGAATGCATAAATGGGAAAGGAAAAACTGAAGAGAAATAAAGCTGGAGATTTGAGAGGTTGTGCATGCAAGTGTGGGATTGGGTAAGATTACCAATGCAGAATACAGAGGGAGGTAAAAGAAGGTTTGATGAGACTGCTAGCTACCAACCCAGCATCTATTCCTCTATCTTCCTTAGTAAGAGAAGGCAAACTTTTAGCTGAGTACATCACCTCCTGAAATAAAAGACCGCATTTCTCAGTGTACCATAGAGCTGTTGGTCACATGACTAGTTCTGGCCAATCACTTTTTGTCATAGTGTTGCGTGGGACGTCAAGGACAGAGCAAGTCCTCTTTATCCAATCCTCCTTCCTGGTGCTTGAAATGCAAAGGTAATGGCTAATGCTAACAATCAGGTTGGTCATGAGGTGGCCTTGAGGAAATCACAACAGTAGAGACACATGAATTTCTGTTAACTTCCTAAAGCTGTTACATACCAGCTCTGGACATTCTATAACTAGATTTTCTCTTATTGGAGAAAACAAACCCTTGTGTGTATAAACCACTATAGTTGAGTCTTTGTTACTTTCAACTGAATGTAATTTAACTAATACAAACACGGGGTAAAAAAGGAAAGAAGTTCTGAAGAAAAAGACAAAGAAGCCAAAATTAGAAGAGTAAGAGGAGGATTAGGACAGGGTATATCATGGAACCAACGGGGAAGAAAGAGGAAGACGATCAACAGGATTAAATACTGAAGAAAACGATTATATTTCTTTGTAAGCTCATTAAACTCATAGTGAGGAAGGCAGATTTATTTATTAATGATAATGGAGTATGTACCATTTATTTAGTGTTGCAAAACACCTAGAGCTTACAATTTTCTATTTTTCTAAAAGACTTTATAATACATCTCTCTTTTTTTTAAAGATTTTATTTATTTTATTTGACAGACAGAGATTACAAGTAGGCAGAGAGGCAGGCAGAGAGAGAGAGAGGAGGAAGCAGGCTCCCTGCTGAGCAGAGAGCCCGATGCGGGACTCGATCCCAGGACCCTGACATCATGACCTGAGCCGAAGGCAGTGGCTTAACCCACTGAGCCACCCAGGCGCCCTATAATATATCTCTTAATTGTCTTTCACCTACTGCCAATCTGAGCCACAAAACTTTATAAATTGTATTTTGTGTTTAAGTGTAACAATGATGACTACATTATAGAATGGAAAGCAGCAAAGATGTGGCAAAAAAAATCTCTATGTGCAAAATGAAATTTAAAAGTCTCTAAAGAGGGGCGCCTGGGTGGCTCAGTGGGTTAAGCCTCTGCCTTCGGCTTAGGTCATGGTCTCAGGGTCCTGGGATCAAGCCCCGCACCAGGCTCTCTGCTCACTGGGGAGCCTGCTTCCCCCTCTCTCTCTGCCTGCCTCTCTGCCTACTTGTGATCTCTCTCTCTGTCAAATAAATAAAGTATTAAAAAAAAAAAAAGTCTCTAAAGAAATTAGTGTAGTGATTTCCAATGGGTTCTGAATTATACAATAGTAGTAGATTTTTGTTGTTGTTGTTTATTTAGTTCTCAGTGTCTTTATTCTGAGACAGGAAATTTATATCCATCTTAATGACAGTGTTCATCATTATTGATCCATGCTTATTTGTCTCAAAATATAAATGTTGTGTGTATTTGTTTATATTTATAAAACTATCATCACAGATTTATTCAGCAGGCATAACAGCATTATTCTTCTCCCATCACTGCCCCCGAATACTGTATCAACTCTCCATCTCCAAAGTCTGAATAATATGTGAGGCAGATTCTAATCTTTTTCAGTCATTTTGGGATAGTAGAACAATTCCTATTTTCCACTAATAAGGACAGCTTAGTCTAACATCAAAATTTAAATCTTTCATCCAATTAAACCTCCTCCTACCTGCCAGCTTGGAATTGACTCATGGTTTTAAACCAACCACGAGGAAGAAGGGAATGAGATAATCTTCTCTTTCTCTGTCCTTTCTCTCCTCTTGCAAACACACATTTTTGCTACACTTGGCTCCTTCAGGCCAGGGAGAGAAGAGGGCCAAGAAGTAAAGCATAATGCTTTAACTAGTTGGTGCTGCTGACTATATTGTCTCACACAGGGATTCAAATACTGACCATTTCGTGGCACACATTAGTGAATTCCTCAGAGAACTCCACTTGCCCTGGTTCTTGATTTAGGTGATTTCCTCTCCCTATGACCTGTTGTGATATCTCATCAGCTTCTATCCCTGGTGGTGACCACATGTGACCTTGTTCTGCCATGATTCCCTCACTCCAGTGGACAGACTTTTGGGTTGGAGCCCTTTAGAAATGGCTCTTAATGTGACCATTCCACCACCTATTCACCCAAAACTGGCCTGACGAACATTTGGCATCTTTGCTCTGCCCAGTCCTACTGCTGCTTTCTCCTCTTGTCCTACCTACCCTCTTCGGCTACTCTTTTTTCTTATTCACATGTGCCCCTAAGCTCCTGGGAGCACACCTGAGTTTGATCCCAAAGCTCATCCACCTGGGCACTCTGGTGTTAACAGCACATGGCAAGTACTAAACCAAGAGATGTGGGGTCAGAGAACCTGTTCTATTCTGGCAGGTAACACTTGCCTCTAAAAAACTTCTTTTGAGGCCTCCCAAATGCACTTAGGGAACATGTAGCTCATATCTTTCCTCACACGGAGAATAGGGGAAATACCTTCTCTACTATGAACTCTGCATAGAATTCTCTTCCTGGGGAATTCTTAGTTTACTTTTATACAGTGTGTTGGGGGTGTTGGGGGTAAAGGTCACTGAACTAGGTTGGATGTTTCTCAGCAAGTCATGCTGGGATTTATCTAGTGACTATTGAATGTAGCTTTGTATTTTAGCTGCAATTTCAAGGTAAGGGGAAATGTTCTATTCCAAAGCCTGCTACACTTGTGTTTGAGGGTGTGCAGTAATTTTTATGGTACGCATAAAATGAGGATGTTGAATTAGTTCATTTTCTAAAGGCTCCTCTGTCAGTAAAATATACTGGGCTTTATCTGCATTCCTTTATTTGAGAGTCTAGCTTTTTGAGAAAATAAAAAGTCAGGAAGGCCCAAAGGCCTCAGAACAAGTAAAAATAATATTTAATAACACACACACCGCATGAGTACTTTATTTAGTAGAAGATTTCCTTGGGTCTCTCCTCAATGCCCAATTATTCTGACTCTTTCATATACTTTAGCTCAGATTAAGTCATTGAATACTACAAAATTACTGTTCTTTTGTTGCAAACAACTTAAGAGTGCTTATCAATTAGCATGTTGTTCATTACAACTAAAAATATAACTCAAATAGACTTTGAAAATAAAAAAAAGTACTGTACATGAAAGTGACATGTCTACAGGCTTCAGACAAAGTGTGACCCAGGTTCTCACCAAGGACCTAGTTTCTTTTCTTTTTTTCCCGCATGGTTTTGGCTTTATCTTAAATCTGACTTTCCTTACAGTTGTAAGGAATTGTCAGAAGCACCTGACAGTTAAATATCTCTTTTATGTCCACTGGCCATCTTTTTTGCTAAGTCCTAAGAATAAGAAAGGAAACTTTTTTCTCAAAACCTCCTAGGAAATTCTTTTAAACTGAATTAGAACAAATGAGGTCATGTGCTCACTTCTGCATCAATAACTCTATACAGGAGAATGGGGTGCTCTGATGGGCTTCAGTCTGGGTCCACTCTGAAGCCAAGGATTAGGAATGGCTCTAATTAAAACATATAACTGGAAATTAGGGGGCACCTGGGTGGTCATTACGCATCTGCCTTCAGCTCAGGTCATGATCTCGGTATCCTGGGATCGAGCCCCGCATCAGGTTCCCTGCTCCGTGGGAAGCCTGCTGCTCCCTCTCCCATTCCTCATGCTTGTGTCCCCTGTTTCACTGTCTCTCTCTCTCTCAGTCTCTCTCTGTCAAATAAATAAATAAATAAATAAATAATCTTAAAAAACAAAAACAAAAAACATATAACTAGAAATTAGGGGAGTTGTTAGGGAGGAAGAAATAAAGAATAGATGATGAGAAGCATCAACAGATGTCCACTATACCAACTTAGAAGGGGAAAGCAGAGATTATTATCAAAATTTGGTAATGTCTTATAGAACCTAAGCACAGGAATGTTCTGGACCTCAAGAAGGAATGGAATTGGTAACGAGAAGTTCTTTGTGAATCCTTGCACACTTTTTCACTGCCTCTTATTTCTTAAGCATCTACTTTACATAGGGTTTAGGGTACAGGCCATATAATGGCTTCTCATCACTCTCAAGTATATGAATTACAATCACAGACTCACAGAGAATTTAACACTCACTCTGGTTCCAGACTCCACATTCCCTGGGAGGGACCATTGATCAGCCTAGTCAGGTGGGCTGTCCATGCAATCAGCTGTTTCCACGCACTAGGTTATTATAAGCAAACTTTGCTTCTTCTAGGATCCTGCTCCTTTGTATCGGGAAGAAGTTGAGGTGACCACAGGGAGTTAGGCACTCTTCACACGATGTGTCTACCACAGGTAGTATATGCTCAAAACAGGCACATCACTGCAACCTGTCAGCAGCAAGAGAAAGAAAAAGAATTTACAAATCAGACACAAGAGTTTAAGAGTATGGATATGCACCAAGTCAGTTCTACATGACCCAATAGTCTATATTCATGATAATTCTGGGTCATTTAATGTGACACTGGGTCCACTCTTCTGGTTAAATTGAAATTTTACCCTTGTGGAATAATGTGTGGCCATTGTTATCTAGTTAGTATAACCTACAGCTTCCCTATTCCGTCTTTGTGGTTTCCTTAACCTCTATACATGGGTGAAATTAATTGTTAAGATTCCCTTCATTGTATGTATCTGCAGTTATTTCTGATAACAATTCTGAACCACCACAGTTGTTTCTGACGTGAGTTCTTTCAACAGACATTTCCCTCTCACTAAACAGAAATGCTTGATGATGATTTTCCTCTCACTAAACTGTATGCTTGCCTTCTTCCATAATGTGTGCAATTTTTTTTACATAGTATTGACTGAAGTGATGAAGATGGGTGTTATTTATTTTAGTTTCCAGAGGAGAACTTGTCATCAAACTGTTTACAGATATCATTATTCCCAAGTTTTGGTCACAAAACTGAATATATCTACTGAATGGTTTCTCTATGCTGAAGTCTGGTTCACTTGAGAAGTAATGCCATGTCTGTTCTGAAAGACCCTCAAGCACATAGAACTGGAATAAAATAAGAGAGACTTATTACCAGAGAAGCTAAAATAAATTGTACTCATCTATCAGTGTAGCAGGAATGTTGAGAAGTTAGATCCAGGACCACCTCCCTGAGCCTCTGTCTTGTCTTTCCTTAAATTGGTCTAGATTTATATTCCCTTCTGGAGACAGGGCAGCATCATGGTTAGAAATGCAAACTCTGGAGTCAGAAAGGGTGGTAGCATTAAGAACATGGGCTGGATTAGAATCCAATGTCTTTCACAGGGAAACTCAAGGAAAATTACTTACCTTTCCTCACTCATTTTTTTCTTTATATAAGAGTTTTAATGTTAGTAAAAATAATACCTACCTCATAGGGCACCTGTATAAATGCAGTGCCCATATTTAGTGCACTCCCCCCATAACCTCCTTTTGTATTCTTTACTAAACTGTTTTCTTTTTCTTGTCTTTTAGGGAAAGAAAACCATTTCATTGTTGAATAAACATTAAAACTGAATGCACATCACAGGCAATCTGCTGAAAGATTTCAGAGACAGAAAGATCTCATCCCCAGTTACATACATATCTTTAAGATGAGCCATAACTAGTCCTCAAGTAAGACAGTTTGATAGTGCCATTTGCCACATGTAGTTTATCCTAACATTACCTGGTAAGTAGAGTGATGCTCTGTGCTAGCTAATTGACTTTATCTGAAGGGAAAAAAAAAAAAAACAACTTCCCATTTTTACGGCAGGAGATGGTGTTGTATCTTGGAATAAGGCACCCATCTAAGCTATGTTCCTATCCTCCCATAGAACCTAGGTGACAGAGGTGTTTGTATCCTTTGCTCTGCCCTTAATTACCCAGCAACTTGACCTTTTCAATATTTTTTTTTTCAGGAAGTTCAACTTTTTTTTGAAAAAATTGAGATATATTGGCAAATAGCATTATAATTAAATTTAGATGTACAACATAATTCAGTATTTGTATGTATTGTGAAATAATCACTGCCATAAGTCTAGTTCTTCCAATCTCACTGAATCTTTATATACCAATGTAAGATATCTGAAAAATTTCACCATACTTGAATATCAAATCATTCTTATTTTCTTTTTCAAATATTTCTCAACACTTTTTTCTGGAACCATCTACCTTAGTGAAATCCTAAGTCTCTTCGTCAGTTCAGGTTTCTTTCTGAGGAGCAAAGGCCAAATTCCTTGGTAGTGACTGGTGCTTTCTTCTGCTCTGAAGAAGAACTGCTGGCCTATTTTTTAGCTCTGTTTTCTGGGAAATGCCTAGTAATCCTCTGGTCTTTAAGGGCTAAATAGTAATCACAGTTTGAATTAATGACTGCGCAGTGGCTATGTGTATCATAATACTTACCCTCCTTTGCCAGTACCTTTATTGATAGTAACAAACTCTTAAAAACAAAGCAAAGCAAATAGTATATGCACATTTTAATAGAAGATGCTTAGGGATAATGGAATAAAGCCCCTGCCCCTGAGGCAAGGGCTAGGAGTCACTTTGTTCCCTGTAGAAGCTGGAGCCTGTCAAAGCTGCTGTAGAGGGGTCTAACAAGAACCCCAACACACAGATCAAATTCCAAGGGTCTTTATTTATAACAAAGGGGGCACTTACTGAGCAGACTGGAAGTACTTCTTACCCAGAGGACAATAGCTTCAAGTTCAGAGAACCCCTTACCTTGCAAAACTGACAACACTATCTGAAGGGGTTTAATTCTAAGAAATACTTCATTATTAAAACTTTGTGGCTTGTACCCAAAGAAAGCTGAAGTGGAATATAATGGCCTCTGGGTCTGTATTTTGATATATACGTCATAGCACCAACTGTTGTTAAATGGCATCTTACAGTAAAGAGGACTTTGACAGAATCCAAGACAGTCCTATTTATTAAAACATTGATATGAATGTAGATTTACAAGTGGGAATATCACCACAATTTAAGTTTAAAGTGGAAATGTAAAAAAAAATATCATGGAGAAAGACAAGTTTATGGAATAATTTTATCACTAATACTTCCTAGTCTAGAGCTGCAAACCCCTTGAGCCAGTTCCTTTAACTGCACTGCTCCCTGGTGGTAAGATGGTTTAGTACAACGACAGAAAGAGGCCGGTTGGGAATGAAGGAAAACAGGTAAGACTGCAACAAGGCAAGGGACAACAGGTCAGATAAGAAATAAAATGGAAAAGTTTGCTGGAAGAGTAGTCAGAAGATCCCGCCAGTGAGAATGTTGGCGGTAGCTGTTGGGATCTTGTAGGAACTGCTTTTGCTGCTCATCTGTTTTTGTCAGCTCTCTTGAATTCCTTCGATTTTGCTTGGTTTGTTTTGTTTCGTTTTGCTTTGTTTTGAGGCCTTGTGAAGGGTCGGTGTTGTGAGAGTGAGTCACACTTCTCAGCCGCCACTATCCTTGTGCTCCCTATCATCCTGGAGAAGTGTGGCCTAGGAGTTTGGATGATACTAGTCCACACACGGACACTTGGCAGAGGAGATGGCAGAATAGCTCAGTGGCCCAGAAGAAATTCCTCTGGGGAGCATTTTACTCTTTTTACTACCTTGGAGACTGACAGCCAAATGAGGGCCTTGGTGCTTGTTTATAATTTATGCCTCTCTAATTTCCATGAGGTGAGGAGGCCTGTCATGAAGATCACAGTTAGAGAGATGCTTGGAAAATAAAAAGGAAAACTAACAATGCTGAGGAGTAAGCACAAAGTTCAGGGACAGAGGCACCAGGTGATTGTCACAACTGAGCATTGCATTTAGCTCTCAATTTCCTCCTAGCTAAGGAAAAACTGGAAATACAGGAAATAATAGAGTGTGCATTACACGAGAGGAGGAAATACAATGTCCTTCACATAGTTTCTGTGACTGGTTGGAGTTTTTAGCTAATGCTGTGGTGGGAATCATTTTACCATATGTATGAAATCAACATGCTGGACACCATAAACTCACACAATGTTGTTTGAAAATTCTATCTCAATAAAACCAAGGCAAAGTTTTAAATGACTCAAGATAGTTCCTGACATTAGATTCCAAGAGGAATTTATCCTAGAAATTTTAGACTCATAAATAAACACTGAACTGTGAGGCATCCAAATGCAGAGTCGATTCTCTTCCAGAAGGGCTTGCAGTTAGTTACTGGGTGTAGTTGAGTACTTGCAGTGATGAATAGTTCCCATCTGTCAGTGTTTCCTAGCTTCTGGTGGGACCCCTAGTGGTCCATGGAGTTATTGCAAAGTGTCCACGAATCTAGCTTCTAAATGCATAATCTCAGGAGGGAAAATTAATGTTTTGTGCAAACGTACTAATATTTTTTAAAAATGTAAGGATGACTAGAACTAGCAAAATATAGATATATGTAAAAGAACACTGAGTTCAAACTAGCATTTCCTCATTATATATTTTCTTAGTTAGATTCTACTAACAATACAATTGTTAAGATTTGATATTACAAGGGGGTCCTTTTGCTTGACAGAGTTGTGAACCATCACTGGTGCAGATGGTCTAGATGGTGTTACTGCTCTGAGCAGAGAAGGCAGACTCTCTACCCCACCCCCAGCCCTTCCCTAGTCACTGCTCTCAACTGTTTTTCATGTTCTGAGATGAGCTCCAAGAAAGGCACCCATGTGTTCAGATGCTTGGGGCTTTGTTCAGTAATCAGCTTTGTGGTTTTAGGAGGCCCAAAAGAACTTCAGGGCTTTCCACTCTGAACCCTTTGTTCAGGAAGCTTAAGAGACTTGTTGTGGTTTCAGAAATGACATGCTTGAAGTTCTGGAGTTGGCACAAACTACTGTTCCTGCTCAAACGGATGGTAGGAAGAAAGGCAGCCATAGGGGCTGGTGGCCCAAAAACTGAAGCTGTGGTTATCTCCACAGACAACAGCTCTTTAGCAAGCTTGCAATTGCTTCATACCCTTTCATGTGGGCAAAGAAAAAACTTTATCAGACAGAGAGTCTCTATTCTCTTGAAATGCTGGGCTGAGAGGAGAGGAAATTGGGCAGCAGATCGTGGCAGAATTTACAACAGGGAAAATCACGTCTCTGTTGAGTTCTTCCTTATCACAGGGACAACTCCACGCCCCTGGATGCGTCACCGACGCTTGAGTGCTGGCTGACGCTCAGACTGCAACATTAGGACCCCTGAGAGAAGAGGGCAGAGCTCTCTGAAGCAAACCTGAGGTCTTAAGCCACTGTACTCTGGATCGCCTGTCTTGGCTTAGCTGTTTAAGGGCAGAGGCCAATGGCTGCAAGATTCCAAAGCTAAAATGGGCACTGCAAATCCTTGTGAGAGAAGCATTGTTACACAGAATTTCAGCTGTTGCAGTTAAGACAGTGCCATTAAATAAGCCATCCAGTCACCACCGAAGGACAAGCTGGCACATTTGTTAAGGAGACTACCAAGGTCACAGTTTGTATGTCTTTAGTTATAACTCTAAGGGCACATATTGAATCTAGCCAAAAATGTCTTTCCTACTATTTATCATAACCCCTCAGTTATACCATTGGAAATTTATTTCTTCAAGTCAAGAGTCTTTCAGTCTCTCTTAGAATACAAACATTCTGAGGCACGTGGGTGTGCAGTCCATTGAGCAGCCGACTCTTGGTTTCTGCTCCGGTCCCGATACAGGGTCATGAGATTGAGCCCCACATCAGGCTTGTGCTCCATGAAGTGTCTGCTTGAGTCTCTTGCCCTCTCCCTTTGCCTCTCCCTGCCTCTCTTGCTCTTTCTCTATCTCTAAATAAACAAAAATAAATCTTAAAAAAAAATACAAACATTCTGGTGGGTATATCTGGTAGGAATAGGGGAAATGACTGGTGTCTGAAGTTGAAGCAAAGTGCTGGGAACAGAATGATAAAAGAAAATGAAAAGGCCATACAGAATGTGCTTATAGCTTGGAAAGCCTAGAATAGTAACCTGTGGTCAGAAATAAGTGGCTAAATGCAAAATCACAGCCGGGCAGAGTCTGACTAGCTCATGGCCCAATTTCTCAGCTCCCCCTCCTTTCTTCCTGGGTCCTCCTCCCCTCTTGCTGACCTAACTTCAAACTATAACCTCTTCTTTTACTCCCTTTGCTCCAGCAAAATTGTCATACGAAAGCACTAAGCCAAGGAAATACTCACTTGTATCTTGATTCTATAGGTAAGGAATTCCACTTCTGTTTTCCCATATAAAAGAGAGCTAGTGCCATCATGGTTCCCTGATGCTAAAGTAACAAACAAACAAAAAAGAACATATCTTTCTTGCTTTTCTGAAATCTGGAAACATTTTAAAATGTATATATTTAATATGGGAGTGTTTCTTTATATATATATATATATATCCCAAAAAGTTGTTATTAAATACATGCTGTATCTTCTAATTAATGGTCCCATAGAACTACAAAATATATAGTTTGTTTTTGTTTTGCTCTTTCTCAAAATTTAATGTAAGGAATAAATGTGATAATTCTTGTGAAAACTTGGCAGTATATCAAGGTAGACAATAGAATGCCATGAGATTTTTTTTACTAGAGGGTCTTCTATCTCTTGAATAATGGTTCAAATGATTCCCAAGGACATCTTGTGCAACAGACACATGAGGCTCTCTTTCTTATAGGCACAATGTTATAAGATTGGGTTCTATTATTAGAAAATTCTTTAATATCAGAAAAATATCCTTATTTAAAAAAGAGAGAAAATACTAGTATATGTTCTTATAAACATTAAAAGTAAACATAATATAAATTACATATATTATGTATATTATATACATTAATTAATATATATTAAAAGGAATCATTAAAAGATGTTCCTTTAGGGATTTTTCTGCATGGTCTGGGTTGACCAAGACTTCTTTAAAATATGAATCCAATGAAATTTTGATAGGAAATGTCTTTCTATTTTCCTAAATATCCCATAGAAAACATAGTTGGTCTTGATTACTCTAAGACTTGTTAAGGGATGACGATTGTTTTAAGGAAGATGGCTGTTGGGCTTCTGGCAGACCAAGATTTGGGTATAGACCAACCTTGTGGTACCTCCCAATGGTATCAGGTAAATGGCCCCTGCTCTTCTTCTTGGTCTATTGTTTAGAAAATTTTTATATAGGAGATATTCTCTCTTAAGTCTCAAACTTTAGGATATATAGTATCAGGGCTACTAGGGGTCTGATTGTGGACAGCATTTTCAGATTCCAAGAATATGGTTTTCCCAAAGTTAGATGTAAATTCATGGCAATCAAGATTAAAACTTAGAACTGTGTCCTGTGGGGATGGATAACATATTTTTACAACCAAAAATATGTTATTTGTTGAATAACTGCTCTGTGCTAAGTTCTATATTAGGCATGAGATATGCAAAGATGAATATGTATTGTTATAAACTGATAAAAAATATGATAAGTATATAAGCTAGAAATTCATAGAAGAAAATTACATATGGTCAATAAACATGTAAATGTGTGTGACTCACTAACAATTAAAAATATGTAAGAGTCTCGGTGGGGAGTCCTGTGCTTCCAGATGCAGGTGACCATGTGGCAGCCGCTGGCTTGAGCAACACTGTGAGAAACACTGTCAGATTCTTGGACAGCCCCACCTACCATTGCTGGACTACAGATGCTACTCCCAGTGGCAACTTTTGAAGATGTTTCTATTCCTGAGAAGCTCAGGAAGCAGTTTTGCGATCTTGGCACTTGGTGGTGGTTACCTCCACTGGGGCCATTTTGAAATGATGCACCTAACAATGAACACTATATGGACCCCATAAATATGTTTGCCATATGGAGAGCATCAGCCCCTTTTAAGCTCATCATCTGCAAGGGTATGAGACAGCACATGTGGGAAGGCAAAACTTCTTTTGGCAGCAATGTGATTCCTGTGAAGGTTGGCCATCTCATATGGAGATGGGAGGGCATTGCAAATTCAAAGAGGTACAGGTTTCCTTGATCAGGTTGCCCACAAATTGCCCTTCTCATTGAAGGCTGTGTGCACAAGACTCTCGGGAAGATGTGGAAAGATCAAGAGGTATGAGAACAGAACAAACCAAACCCCTGGATTTTTGAGCATATAGCCACTGCCAAAGCTGGGGGTATGGAAAGTCCTAAGCCTGTATAATTTCACCCAGAAGGGGAGGTCCTGGGACAAATTCTATATGCCTAAATGTGTGTAGTGAGAATGTAAAAAATAAATGTACAAAGAACACCGAGAGGGAAAGAATCTACATTTTTATTCCCCTCAGCCTACCCTTAAAGTCTTTGGGTAGCTCAAATATCTAACCAAGGAGCAGCATATGAATAAATTATTTCTGAAAAACTATACGATTTCTGTTGATTTTTAAAATCTTTTTCAAGTTTTAATTTAAATTCCAATTAGTTAATGTACAGTGTAATATTAGTTTCAGGTGTAGAATTTAGTGATTCATCACTTACATACAACTAGGTAATGCTCATCACAAGTGCCCTCCTTAATCCCTATCACCCATTTAACCCAACCCCTCACCCACCTCTCCTCCAATAACCCTCAGTTTGTTCTCTGTAGTTAAGAGTCTGTTTTCTCATCTGTCTCTTTTTTTCCTCCCACTACATTTATCTGTTTTGTTTCTTAAATTCTACATATGAGTGAAATCATTTGATATTGTCTTTTTCTGACTGATTTATTTCACTTCACATAATACCCTATAGCTAAATGTCATTGCAGATGGCAAGATTTTGTTCTTTTTTATGGCTGAGTAATATTCATTTGAATACACACACACACACACACACACACACACACACACACACACCATCTTCTTAATCCATTCATCAGTCAATGGTTATTTGGGCTTTTTCCATAATTTGGCTTTGATTGTTAATACTGCTATAAACATTGGGGGTGTGTGTATTCTTTCAAATCAGTGTTTTTGTATCTTTTGGGGACATACCTAGTAGTACATTTGCTGGATCATAGGTTAATTCTATTTTTAACTTTTTAAGGAACCTCCATACTGTTTTCCAGAGTGGCTGCCCCAGTTTTCATTCCCACCAATAGTGTAAGAGGGTTCCCCTTTCTCCACAGTCTCATCAACACCTGTTGTTTCCTGTATTGTTAATTTTAGCCATTCTGACTGATATGAGGTGCTATTTCATTGTAGTTTTGATTTGTATTTTCCTGGTGATGAGTGATATTGAACATCTTTTTATGTCCCAGAAAAAGGAGAGAGAGAAAGGGGGAAGAAGGTTTATTTGAGGAAACTATTGCAGAAGATCTCCCTAATCTGGGTAAGGAAATAGACATCCAAATCCAGGAGGTACAGAGAACTCCCATCAAAATCAACAAAAGCAGACCAACACCAAGATGTAGTATAATTAAATTTCCAAAATATACTAATAAAGAAAAAATCATAAAGGAGCAAGACAAAAGCAGTCCCCAACCTAGAAGGGAAGACTTATAAGACTAACTGCATATCTCTCCACAGAAACTTGGCAAGACAGAAGAGAGTGGCATCATATATTCAACACACTGAATAGGGAAAATTAGCCAGGAATACACTAACCGGCAAGGCTTTCATTTAGCACAGAAGGAGAGATAAAGAGTTTCCCAGAAAAACAAAAGCTAAAGGATTTCATGGCCACTAAACCAGCCCTGCAAGAAATATTAAAGGGAACTCCTTGAGTGGGAAGGAAAGACCAAGAGCACAAAGACTAGAAAGAAATAGAGAAAATCTCCAGAAACAAGGACAAAACAAGTAATAAAATGGCACTAAATGCATCTATTGATAATTACTCTGTATGTAAATGGACTAAATTCTCCAATCAAAAGATATAGGGTATCAGAATGGATTAAAAAAATAAGACCCATCTATATGCTGCCTACAGGAAACTCATTTATTTTCTTTCTTTCTTTCTATTATTTTTTTATTAACATATAATGTATTATTTGTTTCAGGGGTACAGGTCTGTGATTCATCAGTCTTACACAATTCACAGCACTTAGCATAGCACATACCCTTCCCAATATCCATCACCCAGCCACCCCATCCCTCCCACCCCCACCCCCCGCCTTCTAGCACCCCTCAGTTTGTTTCCTGAGATTAAAAGTCTCTTATGGTTTTCTCCCTCTCTGGTTTCATCTTGTTTTGATTTTCCCTCCCTTCCCCTATGATCCTCTGTCTTGTTTCTCAAATTCCTCTTATGATATTTGAGATCATGTGATATTTGTCTTTCTCTGATTGACTTATTTCACTAGCATAATACCCTCTAGTTCCATCCACATCGTTACGAATGGCAAGATTTTGTTTGTTGATGGCTGCATAGTATTCCATTGTGTGTGTGTGTGTGTGTGCACACACACACACACACAAACACACACACATCTCTTCTTTATCCATTCATCTGTTGATGGACATCTAGACTCTTACCATAGTTTGGCTCTTTCCATAGTTTTCCATAGTTTGGCTATTGTGGACATTGCTGCTATAAACATTCGGGAGCATGTGCCCCTTCGGATCACTGCATTTGTATCATTAGGGTAAATACCCAATAGTGAAATTGCTGGATCACAGGGAAGCTCTATAAGAGACTCATTTTATACCTAAAGACCCCTGCAGATTAAAAGTGAAGAGATAAAGAAACATTTACCATGCAAATAGACATCAAAAGTAAGCCAGAGTAGCCATACTTATATCAGACAAACTAGATTTTAAACCAAAGATTGTAACAAGAGATGAAGAAGGGCACTATCTCATAACAAAGGGTTCTATCCAACAAGAAGATCTAACGATTGAAAATATTTATGTCCCCAAGTTGGGAGCACCCAAATATATAAAACAATATCTTAAAGTATATTATACTTACATTAAATAAAGTTCGAGGATTACCTCAGGAAAAAAATATGTATCTGAATTAAAATGAGAAATCACTCTTTTCCTTTTTTGCTCGGTTTAAAAACAATAGCTATATCCACTGTTAGAGAAAGTGTGTGTTTAACTTTCCTATACTGTTGATGAAATGCAACCTTCTAGAGGAGGTGTTCCAATTTGGCAAATTGCATCCAAAGAAAAATGTTTACCTTTAACTTTACAATTCCCATTTGGGAATTCAAGCAAAGGCAATAATAGAAAAAGGCTCTCAATGATATGTATATAGATTTTTGCTGCAGTATTTTTCATAATAATAGTTTCATATGAGCCTTGTTTACAGAATTCTTAAATAATTTATGCTATAGTCTTTCAGGGGATTATTGATTATGTATTTCTATGTTGGAAAGCTATCCACAATATATCATCAAGTAAAAAGAACATAATACTATATACAGACTCATCCTATTCTTGTTTTCAAAAAAGTATACATACTTATATGCATACTAAGAAATTAAGAAAGATCCTCCAAGATGAGAAATGTGGACCAATCTTTCATTTCTTTTTTATACTTCTCTGTATTCTTTAATATTTTTGCAATGAACTTTAATTACTTTTATTATATGAAAAAAGCTACTAAAATATCAAGCAATCTGCCCTCAGGGATATCACATTTGTATATGCTGGCATAGTTTTCCAAGCGAAGTAAAAGTTATCTAATAATTCTAGAATTTTCAGCACTGGCAGAGCTAAGCTGTGAGTTCACCTCTCTTTTCAAAACCCAAACTCCAGTTCCAGGAAGAGAGCAGGAGATCCAGACAAGTCTTGCCTTCCTGTGCTCCAGTGAGCCAGCCTCACCAATCTTTTTCTCAGCATTTTTCTGCTTATGGTAAATCAGATCCAAGTGATGTTATTTTCTGGAGAAGGGGAGGAACTGAAATTAATCAGAAGGTTCCCAAGTTCCAAGCACTCTCAATTACTCATATATCCTCCACTGATGAAGTCAGTGTTAACAAAGTAAGTGGCCTCAAATTGACAGAATCATGCTTCAAATCTAGTCCTCTGATTCCAAAACCCATGCTCTTTTCATGGGTTCCTCAATGTCTATTTCTGTGTATTTGTGTGTTTTCCAACATATAGATTTCTTCTTTAGTATGAAATAGTTTGTGCCTAAATGTTTGCACTTAATTGGGTCTTCCTTTGAAGAGGTCTATAGTGGGCACATTTCTTTCATGCCCTTGCTTTCTTTAACTGGCTAGAGACCTGCACAGTCCACCCATCCATCCATCCATTCTTTCATCTACCTATCCTTATGTATATCATCTCCATTTATACATTCTTCCATCTAGTATTTGTTAAGAGCACTATAGTTTAGAGTGTAAAGGCATGGTCCTTAGAATCAAATTGGCTGGCTTCAAATCATAGCTCTACCATTTACCAGATATAAGACCATAGACAAATCACTTAAATACTTTGTGACATTTTTTTCTGTAAATTGGTGATAATAACAGTATTTATCTCATAATGTTGTGCACATTAAATGAATTAATTAATCTAAAGTACTTGAAGTAATGCCTGGCATGTAATAAATACATTTACATCATGATTAATATCATGTGCCAGGCCCTGGATATTAAAATTTCAAAGTAGAACAAAATAGGGTTTCTGCCTTGAAGACTAGATTTTAGTCTAGAGGAAGGGATGGGTACATGTATGACCAAAAGCAGAGTTCTGTCGGGACAGCACTGGAGAAGGTGGGCATTAAGGAGGCTTCCCAGAGAAGAGATTGTATAATCTGAAGTCAACCACGTAAGGTGGGAAAGGCAAGGAAGAAAGCCTGGAGGCAAGAATGTGTGCCAAGCTTGAGGCACCCAAGTGGTTCAGAACAACTGAGGTGCAGAGTGCTAGAGGGTATGGGAGAGATTGAACTGGAGAGGGGAGGTCATCTAGCTCTAGTTCTTTGAAAACTTTTATAGAAGTGCCTTAAATTAGTGGAGCTCACTACACCCCTTCTCCTTTACTTGTATTTAAATCTTTTTGCCCTTAATAACAACACCTCAGACCTAAAAGATAAGGTTGGAGGTCATGGGTAAAAACTGTCCTTTCATCGTGCTTTCAGTTTCTGGGATGAAATGACTAGGTCATACCTGTTATACCTGTGTCTGGAAACTTCACCATATTTAGAGTCTCAGACTGTGGGAGTGGGATTCACAGTGTCCCCAGCTTTGGGGGAAAATGACTCCCCAGCCATTTGGGCTTAGCAGGATTTTTGGGACCAGATGCCTCTCAACACAGACAACAAGGACATATACTGGACCCACACTCCTGCCTTCAGTGGAAATCATAGTGTGTCTGGCAGGCTGATCAGCTTAAGCAGGCAGATTTATTTTATAATTCTTACATTGTCTTTCTCAACAATAATTATGTTCGAAAAAAGCACTTGAGTGCTGAAACTCCCACTGACTAAGATTTTTATGACTGTCTTGACTTCTGAAGTACTACTCTCCTTCTATTTCTTTATTTGCCTTTAAAGTATTAAGTGTTAAAGTGTCTTTTGATTATTCAGGTTTTTTTTTATTAAAGATTTTATTTATTTATCTGACAGAGAGAGACACAGCGAGAGAGGGAACACAAGCAGGGAGAGTGAGAGAGAGAATCAGGCTTCCTGCGGAGCAGGGAGCACCATGCGGGGCTTGACCCCCCAGACCCGGGATCATGCCCTGAGCCAAAGGCAGATGCTTGTGACTGAGCCACCTAGGCACCCCTGATTATTCAGTTTTAACTAATCACAAAATTTATGTTTTCTTAAATTTTGTCTTCAATTCATTTCTTAGATGTTCTCTATGAAATATGTGTCTCTTGTTATATTTTGAAATTCTCTTTAAAAGTAACGTAAAGATGCTCACGGGACTGGTTGCCAGTTTCCAGAGAAGGTTCAAATCTTGTTACCTAGATCTTCAAAAGGATTTCTGTAGATCTGTCACAACACCTTCAGTGTTTCTCTGTTGGCTTCTGCTCGCTTTCTGTTTTTTGGTGTAACATCCTCCATAGGGTATTTTTGGCAGCAGAGCTTGTCTGAATCAGTCTCCCTTTCATTTCTGAGGCAAACCAGTGATTCATCTTTGGTACAGGAGGACTTTCACAAACACAGCTATATTGTTTTGTATAATTAAGGTTTGAGTTTGGGAGACAGATCAGTGGGAACTGTCTCAGGGGCATTCAGTTTCCAGTTAGTTCTTTACTGTTGCTCCTGTCAATGGTACCAAGAAGAGTGTGAGTGCAGGTGCAGGTCTTCTGGGCCTGATTTTTGACACCACCCCAGCTCAGAAGGCAATGGGATGGGTGGAGGAAGAAAGGCTGGAAGTTGAAACTTTAAGTGCTTTAAAGAGTAATAATATCATATGTGTCCTGTATCCTGAAAAGGGCACAGGATCCCCTATATTATATTCCTGCCAAAAGGATTTTAGCCTAATTATAAGGAAATAATCAGGTACATCGAAACTGTGAGATATTTTGCAAAACAGCTAGCTTAGAATTCTCAAAAAAGTCAGTGTAATTAAAAATAAAAGGTTGGGGGGCGCCTGGGTGGCTCAGTGGGTTAAGCTGCTGCCTTCAGCTCAGGTCATGATCTCGGGGTCCTGGGATTGAGTCCCACATCAGGCTCTCTGCTCAGCGGGGAGCCTGCTTCCCTCTCTGCCTGCCTCTCCATCTGCTTGTGATCTCTCTCTGTCAAATAAATAAATAAAATCTTTAAAAAAAATAAAAAAAAATAAAAGGTTGGGGAATTATTCTAGAATTATTCTAGATTAGTTAAAAAAATATGCCAGCAGCATCAGCATCACCTAGGAGTTTATTGGAAATGCAGAACCCCAGGGGCCACCCCAGAGTCAAAATCAGAATTTGGATTTTAATAAGATTCCCAGGTGATTTGTGTACACATTCAATTCTGAGAAGCCCTGAACCAATGTACAATTCATATTCAAATTTCCCCCAATTGACCCAGTAGTATCCCTTTTAGCTGTCCCCAACTCATCCCACCCCAAATTTCAATCTAACAAGTATCACACAGTGCCTGTAGTTGTCAGATCTCTTTATCTTTTAATCTAGAACTGTGGCTCTCAAACTTAAAACACAGACAGTCAGATTGCCATCTCCTAAGGCAAGGGAAACAAAAGCAAAAATGAACTATAAAAACAAAAATAAAAAGCTTTTGCAAAGGAAACCATCAACAAAACAAAAGAGTAACCTCCTCAGTGGGAGAAAATATTTGCAAATGGTATATCCAAAAACAGGTTACTATCCAAAATATATAAAGAACTTATGCAACTCGACACCCAAAAAAATCTGATTAAAAAATGGGCAGAGGACCTGAATAGATATTTTTTTCCAAAGAAGACATACAGATGGCCAACAGGCACCTGAAAAGGTACTCAACAACACTAATCATCAGGGAAATGCAAATCAAAACCACAAGAAGATATCATCTTACACCTTTTAGAATGAATAAAATTAAAAAAGACAAAAAATAACATGTGTTGACAAGGATATGGAGAAAAACGAACACTCATACACTATTGGCAAGAATGTGAATTGGTATAACCACTGTAGAAAACAGTATGGAGGTTCCTCAAGAGTTTAAAAACAGAAATACCATGATCTAATAATTCCACTATTGGGTATTTACCCAAAGAACACACAAAAAACCCTCATTTGAAAACATATATGTACCTCTGTGTTTCTTGTAGCATTATTTATAGTAGTCAACATGTGGAAGCAAACTGTGTCCTCTGATAGATGAATGGATAAAGAAGATGCAGCATATATATATGCAATGGAACATTGCACAACCATTAAAAAAAATGAGATCATGGGTGCCTGAGTGGCTCAGTTGGTTAAGCAGTTGCCTTTGGCTCAGGTCATGATCCCAGGATCCTGGGATCAAGCCCCACATAGCGCTTCTTCCTCAGTGGGGAGACTGCTTCTCCCTCTCCCTCTGCCTGCTGCTCCATCTGCTTGTGCTCTGTCTCTTTTTCTGTGTGTCAAATAAATAAATAAAATCTTTTAAGAAAATGAGATCATGCCATTTGAGAAAACATGGAAAGACCTAGAGGGTATTATGCTAAGTGGAATAAGTCAGACTGAGAAAGACAAATACCATATGACTTCACTCATATTTAGAAACGGGCAACAACAACAACAATAAAACAAATGAATCAATAAAGAGTAGAATCAGACCCATAAATAATAAGACAAAGGTGGTTGCCAGAGGGGATAGGGTGGGACATTGGGCAAAATGGGTGAAGGGGAGTGGGAGATATAGGCTTCCAGTTATGGAATGAATAAGATGTGAATATAAGATATAGCATAAGGAATACAGTCAATGATATTGTAAAAATGTTGTATAGTGAGAGATGATAGCTATACTTGTGGTGAACATAGCATAATGTATAAGCTTACTAAATGCCTATGTCATAGGCCTGAAACTAATGTAACATATGTCAACATACTCAAATAAAAAATTTTA
Source organism: Mustela erminea (assembly GCF_009829155.1). Classification (NCBI taxonomy): domain Eukaryota; kingdom Metazoa; phylum Chordata; class Mammalia; order Carnivora; family Mustelidae; genus Mustela; species Mustela erminea. The sequence goes on from NC_045615.1 coordinate 78,285,715, forward strand.
AAAGGTAAAAAAAAAACAAACTTAACATCTTTACAGGAACCCAGGTAGATCAAAAAATTCTATAAAATTCAGTGTTTCTGTGGTGCATTTTAGTGGAAGTCTTTGTCTTATCATTTTACACTACGAAAAAATAAGCCTCTTCCCAAGTGCAGTATTTCAGGAGCTATTTATTGAGCACTTAAAGTAGGCATTGGATTCCAGGACAGAAAATACAGACAAGATTACTGCCGCCTAATGCATAGGGTGCAGGGTGGGAAAACGTGGGAATAACTGGTCTACATTACAGCTCTGTGTGAATGGTTTAAAGAAAATAGTATATCAAAACAAAGAATATTCGTGAAATTCTTTGATTATACTAATAAAAATTAAAAATTTAAGAAAAATAAAACAGATTCCACACGCCCTCTGACTCTTACATACACCATCTGAGAGTTCCTAGTGGTAATGTCAGATGCTGCTGACCCTGGGACAACATTATGGGTAGCAAGGAATTAAATAATAATATCAGGGCAATGCTAAATTTCTAAGTGTGATAATTATGTTTCCTTTGTTTTTGAAGATTCTTGATGAAGTATTTAGATATATGGTGTCATGATATCTACAAGTAATCTCGAAATATTCAATAAAATAAGTAAATAGCTATCTGGATGGATGGATCATGAATACATAGATGAATGGATGGATGGGGAGATACATGGATAGATCTATAGAGCAAAATCAACAATCAGTGAAATAGATGAACAGTGAGCATAGTGAACAAAAGAAATAGCAAGGTAACACATAAACTGTGGGGGAGGAAAACTTTCTTTGCCCTTTTAGATTTATTACCTGGGGCTTTGCATATTATCTTAACAGAAAAAAAAGGCATACAAATTTTATTTGATGTTATTTTTTGATGGGACATCATGGTTTTTCTGGAAAAGAAGTGAGGACTCAAAGAAGGAGATAGGACTGAGAGCTTCTATACCATTTTTTAACAAAGAATGAGAAATTATGGAGATGTGACATGACAAAGGAAAAAGTTTTGGGCTTTCAGCAGTGGCAAACTGTGGGAAGATAGATACATGGAGGAAATTAATGAGACACCGGAATCAGGTTTGACATCCCAGTCAGGTTTGTTTGTACAAGTCTACCTTGGGGATGGGGGATTTATGGCAGCCCTTATTTCTCAGTACTTTCTGCCTTTAGTCAGATAAGGAAATATCTGGGGAGGGTTCTTTATAGATCTATTGATTCTCAAATATTTTCAGTTCAAAATAATCCTTATGCCAAAGTGGTAGCGGGGTTCAGAATGCACTAACCGAAAATACGATACCTTGGCATACTGATTATTTGAAGCTGGAGAACTTTGAGAAATGAAAGGTGCAGGAAAAACTGACTTCCTCCATCACCCCTGAATCAGGTCTTTTTATTTTCTCCCCCAAAGGGTATGTACACTTATAAATTTATTTTATTTTATTTTTATTATGTTGTTAGTCACCATACAATATATCATTTTTTTAAACAGTGAAATTATTATTTTTTATTATTATTATTATTTTTTAATTTTTTATTTTTTATAAACATATGTTTTTGGGGTACAGTACATCATTTGTTTTTGATGTAGTGTTCCATGATTCATTGTTTGTGTGTAAAACCCAGTGCTCCATGAATCAGGTCTTAAGATCCTCACATGAGAAGTGTCCTCCTCCTCCTAACTGGATGAAAGGAGTGTCCTTATTTCCCAAGATAGAGGGACACTGAGAGGAATCTGAATCAACAGGCCTTGCTAAGTTTTCGCCAGTGTACTGCCTTAGTTGACGCCATTCTCCCCTATCACATTTTCTCATGACTCTCCACACTCCATCAAGCCTAGTAAACCACTCCTTTTGATCTCATTTCCTCACACAAAACTTATCTCACAGAATTTGTATGCTTTTCTCTGTTAATCTGTCTTTTGTTGGTCTAATTTATAGGCTGCCAGCCAGTGAACATATGGAAGGTGGAAGAAAGCATATTTTTTTCCCCTCTCCTATGGTGGCATATTTTAGAATAGCATAATCTGATCTCCTTCAAAACAAAAAAATGTTTACATCGAGATAGCTTTTAGTTGTCCCTATGAAGAGTATACCAGTGTGGAGTGTGGTAAGAGCAGTCTTTGGGCAGGTCTGATATGTACCACAAAGGCCACTGGATGAGTAGAATATGGTGTGCAGCTCAATAACTGGCCTTTATGGTTTCAACCTGAAAAGCTGAATGATTTTGATAGATAAACACTTATAGATAATATTTTGTGTCATAAGGACTAAAAGGAGTCACGACCATGTTGAACTGATTTATTTGATTAATATTAAGTCTCCAGTCTGTCATCCAACATCTTTTACTATTCCTATGGAATGTCAGGAATATTTGACCCTTGCCATCTGTGTCCAACCAGCAATCATCTCCAGGGGCCTAGAGCAGGAAAGACCTCAATCTCTGGGAAGGGTGGTTCAAAGTACCCCGGTTGAGGTAAGAAAAGAATGCACATTCTGCTGCAGGTAATGCTAAATTAGAGACCTGTAGCCTGGTTAGGTCACTCAGGCTCTTTGGGATTCTGTTTTCTTATCTGCAGCCTCACCATTAGACTGGAGCAGGGATTTTCAGACTTTGCTTTGTGGAAATTTCAGAGCTTCCCTGAGGAGAACTCAGGGACTGCTGGAAAGAGTGAGGAACACATCTCAGACAGGGCCGGGAGGCAGTCCCTCTCTGTCCCAACCACACCTGTGAACCATGCTCCTCTGCACAGCAAATGACATACCTAATGGACATTCTAGGTTATCCATTGGTGAGTGGGACACTGGTGAGTGGGACACTGACAGGAGGAATGGGAAGGCAGGGTGGAAAAGAATACAAAGGAAAGAAAAGTCCTCTTCAGGGACTGGGAAAAGCACCAGAAAGCCTCATTCTCGTCAGCATTTGTTGAGTGCATCCTGAGTTAGGCCAGATGGGCTACATAAGGACTGAGGAGGAGGTGAAAGCAGCACAGGGTCCAACATGACCACCTAAGGCTCCTTAGAGGAGATATTTTTCAGTTAGTTCCCAAAAAGGAACCCTGATTCTGAGGCTGGCATATGTCCTGCCTTTACCCTCGATGGCAATGAAAGAGAACTCTCCACATTGTCATTTTATTTTTTTTTTTAATTTTTACATATTTTTAAAATTTCTTTTCAGTGTTCTGTTCCAAAATTCATTGTTTATGCACCACACCCAGTGCTCCATGTAATACATGCCCTCCATAATACTCACCACCAGGCTCACCCAACCTCCCACCCCCTGCCCCTCCAAAACCCTCAGATTGTTTTTCAGAGTCCACAGTCTCTCATGGTTCTTCTCCCCCTACGGTTTCCCCCAACTCACTTCTCCTCTCCATCTCCCCATGTCCTCCATGTTATTTCTTATGCTCTACAAATAAGTGAAACCATATGATAATTGACTCTCTCTGCTTGACTTATTTCACTCAGTATAATCTCTTCCAGTCCCGTCCATGTTGATACAAAAGTTGGGTATTCATCCTTTCTGACGGAGGCATAATACTCCATAGTGTATATGGACCACATGTTCCTCATCCATTCATCTGTTGAAGGACATCTTGGTTCTTTCCACAGTTTGGCGACTGTGGCCATTGCTGCTATGAACATTGGGGTACAGATGGCTCTTCTTTTCACTACATCTGTATCTTTAGGGTAAATACCCAATAGTGCAATTGCAGGGTCATAGGGTAGCTCTATTATTAATTTCTTAAGGAATCGCCACACTGTTTTCCAAAGCAGATGCACCAACTTGCATTCCCACTAACAGTGTAAGAGCGTTCCACTTTCTCCACATCCTCTCCAACACATTTTGTATACTCTTATTAATTTTGGCCATTCTAACTGGTGTAAGGTTGTATATCAATGTGGTTTTGATTTGAACCTCCCTGATGGCTAGTGATGATGAACATTTTTTCGTGTGTCTGTTAACCATTTGTATGTCTTCATTGGACAAGTGTCTTGTTCATGTCTTCTGTCCATTTTTTGATATGATTATCTGTTTTGCATGTGTTGAGTTTGAGGTGTTCTTTATAGATCCTGGAGATCAGTCCTTTGTCTGTAGTGTCATTTGTGAATATCTTTCTCATTCCGTGGGTTGCCTCTTTGTTTTGTTGACTGTTTCCTTTGCTGTGCAGAAGCTTTTGATCATGATGAAGTCCCAAAAATTCATTTTCGCTTTTGTTTCGTTTGCCTTTGGAGACATATCTTGAAAGAAGTTGCTGTGGCTGATGTTGAAGAGGTTACTGCCTATGTTTTCCTCTAGGATTCTGATGGATTCCGGCCTCACGTTGAGATCTTTTATCTTTGTGTATGGTGTAAGAGAATGGTAGAGTTTCATTGTTCTACGCATACATTGTCATTTTAAATGCCTTGCAAAGCTCTGTGCTTCAGTAAGAAACGCCAAGTACCCCATAGCACCAGGTCAAAATTGCCATAAATTGTGAACCTGAAAGAACAGGTACCTTTGTTGGATCATTAACTTTTGCTTATGTTTAGATATAATATTAAGCAAACAATTTTACTAGTGAGTTGTAGTATTTACACTGACCATTATTCAGATGCTTTAAAATCACCTTGTCACAGCAGACTGTCCCACCAGTCAGGCCCAGGTCTGTAGACTGCTTCCTGTTACAGTAAGAAATGACAATGCTAACTAACATCTCTTGTGTTTAGCATCTGCCCTTACCAAAACCACTTTCATACATAGTTACTGGCAGCTTACTAGTCATCAAGATGTAAATTTTAGACTAATCCTTTGAAAAATGTAAATAGCATCATATTAGTTATTGTTTCAGGTTTAGTCCAGTAACTAGTCCTAGTTTACTACTTACTCAACCAGTCATTATGCCAGGCACTAGAAAATAAACCTTTAACGTATTGGAGCCCCATAGTCTCAAATGTTACAATAGGTAAGAGCTTGATATTATATTTCTTTAAAAACATGCATACACACACTGAGAGAGATGAGCCTCATATTAAAGATTTCTTGTGGATTTGCATTTATCCCCACTACCTTCTCTGCTGCTTCTGGTTATACTAGCCAGTTCATGGTCTAAGGAACTGAGCCTTTCTGAGCCTTCATTTCTCATTTGCAAAATGAGAGGGTTGTAAGCTCCTGAATGGCCATCTTATCTTTGGTCTGATTCTATGCTGTGTCTTCATCTTAAAAGCTCATACCCACCCTCTAGACCATTTTTGTCCCACAAAAGACATTTGGCAATGTCTGGAGAGCTGTTGGGTTGTCACAACTTGGGGTGGGGGTGTGAATGACATCTAAGGGATAGAGGCCAGGAATACTACTAAATGTCCTATAATGCACAAGGCAAGCCCTCCCAACAAATTATTATCTGGCCTAAAATGTCCATAGTGTCAGGTTCAGAAACCCTCTTCTAGACTGGGGAATTTCTGCAAATCCTTGAGTCTGCAAGATATATGTCACTTCCCACAGGATACCTTATCTAACACCCTAAATTGAACATAAAGCTATCAGAACACTATCCCTATTGAGTTGTAATTGTTCTTTATCCATTTTTCTATTTAGGAGATAAGGTTTAGTGTTTTATGTCTCTCTTGAGCTTAGCACATAATATAGTTGAACAAAGAAATGGATGGACAGATGATTAGTTAGCTAAGGCTGTCATAATGAAGTACCACAGACTGTGTTGCTTAAACAACAGAAATTTATTTTCTCACTGTTCTGGAAGCTGGAAGTCCAACATTAAGTGTCACCAGATTTGGTTTCTTCTGACGCCTCTCTCCCTAGCTTGCAGATGGTCATTTTCTCATTGTGTCCTCACATGGCCTTTTCTCTGTATATATGTATAAGAATCTCCTCTTATAAGGACAACAATTAGATTGGGTTAGGGCCCCCCTAATTTTTAACTTATCACCTCTTTTAATGTAATCCCCTCTTTCAAGCCCCTGACTCCAAATGCAGTCACATTCTGAGCTACTAAGACTGAAGTAGTTAGGACTTCAACATATGGATTTTGGGAGGGATATAAATCAGACCATAACAGATAGGTTTTATTATTTCTTACATTCTGAGGTTCAGCTCCATAGGAATGTGTGTCAGTTGAGGAAGAACAATTCTCCTGATCCCTTCCCAATTCTGATTTTTCTTCCATAATCTCCCCACCTTCTTCCTCCAAAATCACTAACAGTTGTGAGATCAGAAAATGAAAATCACCTGTTGTAACCTTGTAGCTAACACCTTTACGCAGGTGACCAAAGGCAGATATCTGTGCCAGGTTGGATTCTGTCTCCCCCACCAGCAACCTGAATGATCTTGGGCAATCTTAGTTCCCATTCTGAAAAATAGGACAATTTTTATACCAATCTCTTTGGGTTAGTGGCAGGATTCATCATGATATTACATAAGATGTACCTAATACAGCGCTTGGCACATAGTGAGGATTCAATAAATGTTAGCTTTATTTGACCATTTTGGGGGGGTGGCAGTAAATTAAACTTTTTTTTTATTACAGTCAAGTTTTTCTTTCTCCTTAGAAAACTTTGATCTTTGCAAGACAAAACATTTTTCTTTCAAATTTTTCCTTTTAGTTGACATTGTAGATAACTTGAGAAACCTGACTGTCATTGAGTTTTTACTCACAGCTCTGACCCTAGTACCCTCTGTGCCATCAACTCTCCAAAGCTAGTGACAGGCTAATGGAAAATGGGACTCAGATTTCCTCTGTCAACCCTGTCATCCCCTTCACCCATCCCAGAATCCATACCTGCATTAAACTTGTAGATCCTACTCCTTTACTACCACTTAAAAATTTCTCTTTCCCTACAGACCTCTCTCCACCTTGGCTGGAATCCTCACTCTTGTCTGGTGTCACTTTAGAACTCAACTTCCCTAACCTTTGATGAGTTCCTTCACACCCATTCCCTACTTTGCTCTTAGTTTGATCTTGCCAACAAAAACTGCCTCACTAGCTTACCCTAGTTTTCAGGATGAACTTCAAATGTCTTAATCCCAAAGCCCTTTCCAAGTTGGCCTCTCCCAGCCCTTCCTCTTTAGCACTGTGCTATGTCACACTTCTGTGCCTTTCCACATACCACACTGTCTACTTCCAATCTCCTTCTTCCATCCTTCACCTGGCCAAATCCTACTTGTGCTTCAAATATCTACTTCTTTCTGAAGACTTTTTACTCCCTTAGCTCCATTTGTAGTTATTATTTATTCAGGGAAGTTTGAATACAGTGAAATGCACAGATCTTAAATGTCTAATTCAAGGAGGTTTAATAAATTTATACATATTCATGTAATCTCTACCCCAGTTGGGACGTAGAAAATTTCCTTGTGCTCCCTCCCAGTCTACCCTTACCCCACTCCCCACCATTGCTTAGGCAACCATTCCTCTAATTTCTATCACCACAGATTAGTTTTTGCCTGATCTTAAACTTTATATAAATGGAATCATATGGCATATACTCTTTTTTCTATATGTATGTGGGTCTATTTTTAGACTCTGGTCTATTCCTTTAATCTATTTATCTATCTTTACACCAAATACCATATTCTCTCTTTTTTTTTAATTTTTTATTTTTTATAAACATATATTTTTATTCCCAGGGGTACAGGTCTGTGAATCACCAGGTTTGCACACTTCACAGCACTCACCAAAGGACATACCCTCCCCAATGTCCATAATCCCACCCCCTTCTCCCAAACCCCCTCCCCCCAGCAACCCTCAGTTTGTTTTGTGAGATTAAGAGTCACTTATGGTTTGTCTCCCTCCCAATCCCATCTTGTTTCATTGTATTCTCTTAATTGTTATAACTGTATGTAGGTCTTGAATTCATGTTATTCTGACTTTCAGCTTTGTTCCTCAAAACTGTTTTGACTAATCTAGGTATTTTGCATTTCTATATAAATTTTAGAATCAACTTGCCAACTTCTACCAAAAAAATTTCTGTTGGGATTATAAATGTGATTGTAATTGCACTGCATTTATAGAATTTTGAATTGAATTGGATTGAATTTTGAATTGAATTTTGGAGAAAATTGACTCAGCAATATTCAGTCTTCCAATCACGAACATAATATACTTCTCCCTTTATTCAGATCTTTTCAAATTTCTCTCAGCAATGTTTTGTAGCTTTTATTTATTTTTTTAAATTTATTTCTCTGTCAGAGAGAGCATAAGAAGGGAAAATGGCAGGCCGAGGGAGAGCAGGCTCCCCAATGAGCAAGGAGCCCAGTGTGGGACTTGATTTCAGAACCCTGGGATCATGACCTGAGCTGAAGGCTAACGCGCAACCGACTAAGTCACCCATGTGTCCTTGTTTTGTAACTTTTAGAGGTTTTGCGTGTCTTTTATGAAATATGTTGCTAAGTATTTTCTAATTTTGATGCTATTATTAATGAGATTAAACATTTTTTAAATCTCAGTTTTTGCTGTTGGTATATATAGAATTGATTTTGTATATTGACCTTATATATTGAGATCTTGATAATTTTATGTTATTAGCTATAGTTTTTTTTAGATTCCATTTTTTTAAATATAATCACGTCATCTGTAAATAAAAGTTTTGCTTTTTCTTTCTAATATTTGTACTTCCTGTGTCCTTTGTCACCTTATTATATACTTTTTGGACTTCCAAAACAGTTTTGAATAAAAGTGAGAGTAGACATCTTTGTCTTGCCCCTGATCTCAAATGTTAAGATAATTAAATGTAAATTAAATTAAATGTAAATCTTTTTTTTTTTAAAGATTTTATTTATTTATTTATTTGACAGAGAGATCACAAGTAGGCAGAGAGGCAGGCAGAGAGGCAGGCAGAGAGAGAGAGAGAGAGGAGGAGGAAACAGTCTCCCTGCTGAGCAGAGAGCCCGATGCGGGACTCGATCCCAGGACTCTGGGATCATGACCTGAGCCGAAGGCAGAGGCTTTAACCCACTGAGCCACCCAGGCACCCCTTAAATGTAAATCTTTAATGTTCACCATTAAGTTTGATGTTAGAAGGAGGTTTTTAAAAATTGCCTTTTATCAGACTAAGGATGAGTTTTTTTCCTATTTTAGTTTGCAGAGATTTTTTGTTGTTGCAAAATCATGAATAGGTGTTAAATTTTTTCAAATGCTTTTTCTGTATTCATTGAAGTAATAGTTTGCTTTTTCTCTTTTATTCTATCATTATGGCAGATTATATTGATTCATTTTTGTATGTTAAACAATCTTTTCATTCTTTGAATGAATTACAGTTGGTCATGGTGTAATTAATTTATATGTATTTCTGGATAAAATGTACCAATTTTAAAGCATTTGTTTTATCTATGTTTATGAAGGATATTGGTCTGTGATTTTTCTTTTCTCAAAAGTATTTCTGTCAGGGGCACCTGGATGGCTCAGTTGGTTAAGTATCTGTTTTTGACTCAGGTCATGATCCCAGGGTCCTAGGATTGAGTCCGGAATCAGGCTCTCTGCTCAGTGGGGAGTCTGCTTCTCCCTCTCACTCTCCTCCTGCTTCTCTCCCTGGCTTGTGCACTCTCTCTCTCACTCTCTCTCTGTCAAATAAATAAATAAAATCTTAAAAAAAAAAAGATTTATCTCAGATTTTGGTATCAGAATGCTGTCCTCAATAAATGAGTCTGGCAGTATTTCCTCATCCTCTGTTTTCTGAAAGAGTTTGTATAAACTTGACAAAATTTCTTTCATAAATGATTGATAGAATTCATTAGGAAAGCCTTCTGGTCTAGAGTGGTTTTGTGAGATACATTTTTATTATCAATTCCATTTCTTTTCTTTTTAAGATTTATTTATTTATTTGCAAGAGAAAGAGAGAGCACATTAGTGAGCAGTGGGAGAGACAGAAGAAGATGGAGACAATCCTCAAGCAGACTCCCTGCTGAATGGGGAACCCAATTTGGGCTTATCCCAGGACCCTGAGATCATGACCTGAGCCAAAATCAGGAGTCAGATACTTAACCAGCTGAGCCACCCAGACACTTCTGCATTCCATTTCTTTAATAGACATAGAGCTCTTCAGATATTCTATTGTTCCTTGAGTCTATTTTGGTAAATTTATATGTTAAGGAATTTTTCCATCTCATCGCATTTTTCAACTTTATTGATACAAAGTCTTAAAAATAGTATTTGTTTGTTATCATAATGTCTACAGAAGCCATAGTAATGTCTTTTCTTTTATTCATATTAGCTGTCCACATTTTTTTTTGTTCATCAGCCTTGCTAGTTTTTGAAGTGGAATCTTAATTACTTTTAGAACTTTCTATTGTCTAATCTAAATATATAATACTAAAAATATCCTAATATACACTGCTTTACATACATCCCACAGTTTTTATTTGTTGTGTTTTTATTATTAGTCAAAAATACTTTCTTACAGTTCTTGTGATTTATTCTTTGATTCATGAGTTATATAGAAGCCTGTTTCTTAGTTTCTAAATATTTAGGGTTTATTGGGATATCTCAGGAGTAATGACTTCTAATTTAATTTCATTGTGGTTTATAAATATATAAATACATATTAATTTTTAAATTTATTGAGATTTATTTAGCCAAGCATATGGCCTATCTTGGTAACTGTTCCATGCACACTTAAAAAAAGAATGTGTACTTTTTGTTTGAAGTTGATGGTGTTGTATAATAATAGTCAGATCAAGTTGGTTGATAGTGTTACGCAAATATACTGTATACTCAGTGTTCCATCGGTTACTAAAAGATGTGTCTTAAAATCTCCCATTATAACTTTAGAAATGTCTATTTGTCCCTTTTTGTCAGTATTTGCTTCATTTATTTTGAAGCTCTATATTAGATGCATACACATTTGTAATTATTATAGCTTCTTGATAAAGTGATTTTTTTATAATTATGAAGAGTTAAAAAAAGTAACCATAATAATTATGAAATGTCCATATCTCTTTCACTGGAATACTTCTTGTTCTTAAATCCAGTTTGCCTTATATTAACATAGGTCCAACACTTTATTATACTTATTATTTTTATCATGTATTTTTCCCTTCCCTTTGCTCTGAACCTATTTTTATGTTTACAGTATGTCTCTTATAGAAAGCATATAGTTGTATGTTATTTTTCTTATGCTGCTGACAGTCTTTGCCTTTAAGTTGAGAATTTAGTCCATTTTTTTTTAGGGTCATTAGTTACATTTAATTTTAATTCTGTCATTTTCTGTTATGTGTTTCTCTTTGGATTTAAGTCTGTCATTTTCTGTCATGTGTTTCTCTTTGTCCGGTCTGATTTTTTTTATGTTCCTTCTTCCTTGCTTTTTTTTTTAACATTAATTAAATATTTTTGCTATCCCATTACAATTTTCCTAATTTTTAGCTATTCTTTTTAATCCTTTTAATCTGCCTCTAAGATTACAGCATGCATCCTTAACTTATCATAGTCTTGTGGAGTTAATATTGTACAATTTTGTGTTAAATTTAAGGACCCTAAAACAATGTGATTACATCTGCTATCACACCATCTTGTATGTTCTTGTCATATATTTTTTATAATTTCCACAATAAAATGTTATAATATTTCACATTGAAAAGGTATTTGTCTTTGAAAGAAATAACAAGAAGGGAAGAATACCATTTTATGTTTACCAATGCATCTGGCACTTCCAAGGGTATATTTGAGTTTCAGTCTGCTGTCATTTCCTTTAGTTTGAAGAACTTTAAATAATTCTTGTAGGAATTCTGTAGGCTTTTAGCAATATCTTTATTTTGCCTTCATTTTCGAAGGATACTTTTACTGAGATAGAATTTTGGGTTGACACTTTTTGAAACATGTAAAGAATGTTTTCTTCCTTGTCTTCTATCTTTCTTGTTTCTGATGAGAATCAGATGGTATTCTTATTGTCATTCCCCTGTATATAATGTCCACATAGTCCCCTGCCATCCTCACTGATGCTTTCAAAAATTTCACTCTATCTTTGGCTTTAGCAATTTGACTGTGGTGTGTAGATGTGGTTTTCTTTGTTTTTAAACTGCCTGAGGTCCTCTAAGCTTCTTAGGTTTGTAAGTTAATGTTTTTTTCCCAATGTAGGCAAATTTTGACCTACTTCCATAGATTTTTTTTTTCTGTTGATTATCTCTCTTCTCTCCTTCTGGGACTCCAATTTCACATATTAGACCAATTGATATTATTTCATATGTGCCCAAGGTTCTGTTCATTCTTCAATTTTCTTTCTCCATGTTCCTCAAGTGGGATAAATTCAAATATTTCTCTACAAATTCTACTCTTTTCAACCTGTTGAGCCCAGCCAGTGAAATTTTTTTTTCCATCCAGTTAATTTCTTACTTTTGATTTTATAATTTTGGGTTTTATAATTTCCATCACTTTTATAATTTCTATGTTTCTACTGAAATTCTAACCTATTCACTTATTATGGTCATTTTTCCTCTAAGTTCTTAAACACACTTATAATGGTTACTTTAAGTTTGTTGTCTGCTAATACAAATACTGGAATTATCCTGGAGTCTGTTTCTCTTGAGTACTTTTTCTCTTGACTATGGGTAACATTTTCCTATTTTTTTTGCATGTCTACTAATTTTTATATTGATATTATGTGTTATACATTGTAGAGAATCTGCAGTCTGCTGTATTTCTGTAGAGAATGTTGATTATTTGTTATAGAAGACATTTAAATTACTGGTTCATCACTTAAATTTATGGAGGCTTCCCAACTAGCACTATGGAACTGCAGTGGATTCCAGATTTTAAAAAAAAAAAAAAAAATAGAGAGTAAGGTAATTTAAAGTGCTGAGATTAAGAAGTCTATGAACTTAAAACTCTTCCAGTCATAGTGACAGAAATACAACTGAAACCAGATTAAATGTAAAAGATTTATTGGCTCCCATAATTAGGTTTAATCAGTTTCCCTTTCTCTCCTTTGCCTCTCTTTGCTCAGAAAGTGCCCCTCAAAGAATTGCGAAGATGACCACTGGCAGCTCCAGCCTGAATCGCATCAGCTTAGCAACCCCTGTAGGAGGATAAGATTTCTTTCTCAATAATTACAACAAAAGTCACAGGAAGGGTTCTCCATGCTCTGGCTTATGTTATGTTTTCACTCGTGGAGCTGAGGAGGAGATTAGACCAGTCCCAAATGACAACAAGGACTGAGAGTTTGTCTAGGAGGGATTTCCAAAGAAAAAGAGGGGCTCTAATATCAGAGGAGGCAGAATAGATGCCAGAAAGACAAAAACAAAGGGTTTGGGTTCTTTCTTTTTGTGTTGCTCCTCAATGGGGAAAAACAAGCTTTGACATTAAAAGTAGAAGCAACAGGGGCTGAAATATCTGAGCCATTGTTAGTCTAGCCCTGATGAGGAGGGCAGAAATAGGAAAGGAGAGAAGCAAAATGATACAGAATTGGTTAATACACTGAGACTATATTGAAGAGAGTAGTATTATGCAGAAAATAAACTTTTGGAGGGAGGGGACATGAACAGAAGCAGCCAAAAAAAAAAAAGATTCAACTGACGTGTTTATTTAAAGTGCTGCAACCTGAAATCTTTCTTCTGTGGCAACTACTGGGAGCATTTTTTTTTTTTTAATTAGGAAACTGCACATATGTTTTAAAGATTTTATTTGTTTGGAAGAGACAATGAGCAGTGGGGAGGGGCAGATGGAGAGAGAGAGAGAAAGAGAGAGAGAGAGAGAAGCAGACCCCCTGCTGAGCAGGAAGCCTGATAGAGGGCTCCATCCCAGGCCCTGGAGATCATGACCTAAGCGGAAGGCAGATGCTTAACCTACTGAGCCACCCAGGTGCCCCAGGAAACTGCATATTAAAATACAGTTCAATAAGGCCAAGGTTGTGAAAAAGAGGATCCCTCCTGAGCTATCTGTCATGACAGAAATTCCCTAAGCAGGATGAGATAAGTGGGAATTCAGTACAAGCTAATTGTCACTAGTAGCAAAATAAATCTGAAACAAGCTCCTACATTATCAAATGTGTAAACACTTTACAAGGCACATTTCCATGCCTTATTTTCTTTTAAGTTTGTGAGCACTCCATCATGTTGGAAATCCTTGAATTTTACAACTGTTTCATGGGTGAGGAAATCTGCTGTGTATTTCTGGCTTCATCCTAAACAAAGGATAGAGGTTAACAATGTCCTGGCTGAGAACAACTAGAAAGGACCCGAGCTAGATTACTATGACTATACAGGAATCTAATGGCCATTCTGCCTATTGAAGGATTGTGTAAAGTTTCATCTCAGATGCTTCTGTGTGAGCAGGACATCAGCTAATGGTACTAGAGCAGGTTTTGAACACTCCCATTTTTGTTCACACTGAGCTCTTTAGGTCTGAGGAGAAGTGGCTTTCCTGGTCCTGAAGCTCCTTTTAAAAATTATCTCAGTACTGAAAAATTTCACAAAATCCGGGACTGAAAGAGCTGAGAAAATCTTTTAGAGTTGATACCATTTGCTTTTCACAATTTTTTAGAATTTGGGTGTCTGTGTACTTGCATTGTTTCAATAGGTGGCAGCATGTCCTCTCCTTTAAAAAGTATCTTTTTAAAAGGACATCCTCAGTGAAAAGCTTCCGCTGGGAAAATAAGAGGTTCTACTAATAATATAGGCAAAAAGTAAAATTTCCCTGTGACTCACCATGAATATGCTTGTGGTCACAAGTCATTCAACAGGTTTTGATCCCACAGTAATAGCTTTAGAACAAACATTGTAGCATGACACTTTTACTTCAAATTCAAATGCTATTTTATTCTCTCCTCATCAATGACTTAGCATACTGGAAAAACTCTGCCAGGCAACACTGAACACTTACCCACCCACCATTTTGCGGATAATTCTGTTTCCATCCTGGCCACACTCTTCCCTTCTGCACCCTCTTTAGAGTGACCAGCTTCAAACTTTTCTTTTTTCAAGACTGATTTATCTATCAACATATATAAATGTTTTAATTACACTTACAATGACATTTCTCCCAAGGGACCCTCCAAAAAATGGTTGGGTACAAGACAAAAAAAAAAAAAAAAAGACTGGGGAGGCTTACTAGAAGCTTGGAATCCATCAACTACCCTATATTCTAAGACTATGAATATTTTAACAGGGACAATCTCTTCTGTTTGCGGCATGAGAATGATGACTGCCCTTGGGTGGGGGTGGTAATGAGGGAAGCAGTTTCTGCTGGTATTCAGGACTTGGAGTGCACATCAGTGGTGTTATATTCATGCCCTTGAGCATTCTTTGTGCTAAAATATATTTCTCACCAAAACTGGGCTCCTTTAGGTTAAGTGGGCTGTTGAAAATGAAATTGTGGCCCCCAATTATAGATATTTTATAACTTATATAAGATATGTACATAATAAATATACATAAAATTCTATGTAATTACATATAAAAAAATATATCCTAACTTTCTAAAACTACCTCTGTTAAAATAAACTTTTAATGAAAAAAAATCATTCTTACTATAGTGGACAGAGTTGGTGTCTTCCTAGATGCCCTTGGATCCTTTCCATCAGCTCTATGTGCCCATCCCATCTGTGTGCTTTCATGGCAGCTTGTACTTGGGACACTCAGAGGATGGCCCTTGGGCACTGGAGCAGCCTCATTTCTGTACTGAAGTTCCACCGACAAAAAGAGTAGTGGGAATACAAAAGCCCAGTTTCTTTGTCTCTGGGGAGAAATAACAACTCTGAGGTGTAATCTAGGCTCCAATGCACCCGTAGGATCAGGTAGAATCTGAGATTTCTCTTGAATTTATTCCCAGGCCTGGATTTCCCCTTTCCCAATCGTCCTTCCACACTCCCTTCCTGGTTTCTCTGGGAGCACTTCCTTAGTAAGCCACTTGCAGCAGAATCATTTTCTTAGGCTCTACCGTGGGAAAACCTGACCACTGACCAAAGATATTTAATGTTGTTTCCTCTCCTCTCCTCTCCTCTTCCATCTCCCAATTACCCCACCCCCCCACCTCCTCCTCCAGCAACCTTCAGTTTGTTTCCTATAGTTCAGAGTCTCTTATGGTTTGCCTGCCTCTCTGATTTTATCTTATTTGTTTTTCTGAGATTCAGTTTTCTTATTGCTATATTGAATCCTATTATATGATTATTCTACATCTAACATTCCTCTTTTATTTATTTATTTTTTTTTTTAAAGATTTTGTTTATTTATTTGACAAAGAGAGAAAGATCACAAGTAGGCAGAGAGGCAGGCAGAGAGATGGGGAAGCAGGCTCCCCACTGAACAGAGAGACCTATCTCTGGGCTCGATCCCAGGACCCTGAGATCATGACCCAAGCTGAAGGCAGAGGCTTAACTTACTGAGCCCCCCAGGCACCCCTAATATTCCTCTTTTAAACAAATAATTAATCTTATTTAAAATATCTCCAAAATTGTCATTCTGTTATTAAAAAAAAAAAAAGTAAGCTCATCTTTTGAGTGTTGTCTTTGCTGTTAAGGCCTCAGAGAGAATTAAATTGTTGTAAAAAGATAATGATCTGGAAAATGTACACGAATGTACTCATAATTTTGTAGTATATATATCATCTGTCTCTACTAGCCATAATGTGTCAGCATTGCTTGATTCCTTCTGTGGTTCTTAGCTCTGACTACACACTAGAATCCCCTGGAGAGTTTTAAAAACTCAGAATGTCCTCAGACATTCTAATTTTATTTTAATTAAATACCCAGTTTTATATATATATATATATATATATATACACATATATATATACATATATATGTGTATATATATATTTTTTATAAGCTCTAGATGACTATAATGCATGCCAGAACTGAAAAGTACTTGCCAATTTGTTGACATTTGTTAGATTATTCATTTGAACTAAGTCTGTTTCAACACTGCTCCTCAAAGAATTCTCTTTCATGTGACTGCTGCTCACCTTTGTAGTATTCCTCACTTAAACTCACTGGAAGTAACAAAAGAGTTCACTGGTTAAAGATTTTCATTCTACTCTTCTCCTCAGGGGCTTCTGGGTAGCCCAGTCAGTTGGGCATCCCCATCTTGGTATTGGCTCAGGTCATGATCTCATGGGTCTTGAGATCAAGCCCTGCATCTGGCTCCACACTCAGCAGGGAGTCTGCTTGAGGATTGTCTCCCTCTGCCACTCCCCCAACTCTTTTTTTTTCTCTCTCTCTCACTCTCAAATAATAAATAAAATAATAAATAAATCTTTAAAAAAATTTTTTCTCCTCATTTGCCCCACACATGCCCCCCACCCATTCCCTTTCTCTGCTTTTCTTTCTCTAGAGCACTTTATCACCTCATTCAGAATGAATGAATAAAGAAAAATTCAAAAAATAAAAGTGGAAAAATAAAATAATTAGTAACATACAAGGAACTTTCTTGAAAATAATATTTTATTATGAATGAAGGTAGAAAAAACATTTTTACAGTGGGGAATCTGCTTCTCCTTCTGCCTCTCCCTGCTTGCACTCTTGCTCTCTCTCTTTTTCTCTCTCTCTCAAATAAATAAGTAAATAAATAAATAAAATATTTTTCAAAGAAAGAAAAAGACATTTTTAGAGACTCACAAGTGGTTGTATGAATGCTTTGCATTTTTTTTTATTAAGGGATATCATTTAGAAAATATAGAAGAGGTGTGTCACATTGGATAAGAGGATGGAAATAAATTTACAGAAGATACAAAGTACCCAGAGGTCAGGGAGAAGCTATAAAAGAAAAAATCCAATCATACATGACTTGCATAATAATGAAGAAGCAAACCATGTGTTGGGAATTAAAACCCTGCAGGAGAACTCCAGTGCCAGCTATTATAAAACACACTAATTCTTTCTACAAATTTTTCATGATTTCATTCTATGTTCAAGGCATTGTTTTAGGTGCTAGTTATATAGCAGTGAACAAAACAAACAAAAACCTCTACCCATACTGAGCTAACATTCTGGTGGGAGACAGAGACAATAAATACATAAACTATAAAAATCTATATGTTGAGGGTGGTAAGTGTTATGGAGAAAAATAAAGCGGTGGTATTTAGGAGAGTTGCAATTTAAAAGAAGATGATAGTCAAAGTAGACCTGATTGAGGAAAGACATGAAGGAGGGGAGGGAATGGACCATGTGGACATTTGGCAGGAGAGCATTCCAAAGAGAAGAAACAAAAAATGCAACTGCCGTAAGTGGGAGTGTTCCTGGAGTGTTGAAGAATGGAAAGAGTGCCGATGTGGCTTGAGTTGAATAAGAACAGTGAAAATGAGGTGAGAGAGGTGAGACGTTGAGGGGACATGACCACGTAGCCCTTGTTGTAGGACTCAGGCTTTATCCTGAATGAGGTGAGAGCCATTAGAAGGTTTTGAGCTAAGGGTGACATACTCCAGAGTTTAAAAGATCATTCAAATTGCTTGTTGCAGATAGATTTTGGTGAGAAGCAAGAACAAAATCAGGAAAACTATTTAGGAAAGTATTACAATCATCTAATTGAAAGATTGTGGTGGTGTTGAGCTAAGTGGAATCTGGAGATGGTGACAGGTGGTTAGCTTCTAGAGATATTTGAAAACAGAGTTGACTGGCTTTGCTGATAATCAGATTCAATGGATAAGAGAAAGAGAGATGCCAAGGAAAATTTCAATGCATAATTATGTATTTTGTATTTGGTTCAATTCAATTTTGTAAATATTTGTTTTCTACTATACATTATCTATTATATATAAGGCACTGTGCTAGCAAGATGCAGTTCCTTCTACAAAGAGACTTATGTTCTGGAAAGGGAAACAGATGTATCATTCAATAAATGTGTGTATACCAAAATAATATTAATAACCAAAGTATGTTAAAGTTCTAAAAGTGGGAAGAGATTAACATTGTCACAGAGATAGAGTAAGATGCTGATGGAAATCCCTCTGGAGGAATTGATGACTAAGTTGAATATTGACAGATGCATGAGGGCTTTTCTGGGTGTTGAGGAGTAATATTCCAAGGAGAGGACACTACAAGAGCAAAGGCACAGAAGAATGAAACAGCCTGGCATGTACAGGGAACTAGAAACAGATTGGACTGGCTGGAATTTTGAAGTTCAAGGTGAAAAGAGGCTGGGAGCTGAGTGGAGCAAATGATGAAGTGTCATACATGCCCAGGTTTGGACCTGGGCTTTGCTCCAAAGAAGAACCAGTGAAGGGCTTTAAATAAGGAGAAACTGTGATTGATCAGAGTTACATTTTATAAGATATTCTGGTGGCCATCCAGAGATAGATTGGAAAGAGGAAAAGACAAGAGGCCAGAAACCCAATCAAAAGTTATAACCATTGTTGAGAGCCTGCACTAAGATGATGGCAGAGGGAGTAGGCAGAGGATGGTAGAGAAAAGAAAGGATGTACTTAAGAGACAGAAATAGCAGGATCCAATGACCAGTTGGTTTTAGTGAATGAAAGAGAAGGGAGAGTCTGGGAGGCTGAAGATACATTCCCATTAGGATTAGGGAACACTGAAAAATAGAGGAGGTCATGCAAGTGGGAAACAGTGATGAGATCAATTTTGGCATGTTGAGCTGAAGGGCCTAGAGAATAGAGATGGAAATCTTCAGGGAGAAGTTGGATATAGAGGCCTGGGAATAAGCAGAGAGAGATGGCCTTTACCTATAGATTTGTGAGTCAGCAACATACAGTGGGCAGGGGGTGGGGGCTGGTTAAAGCACCAAGAATCCATTAGATTGTTGAGGGAAGAGGTTTAAAGTGAAAAGGTGGCCAGGAAAGAATCCTTAGGAACATCCACTTCTAAGGGGAGGATACAGGAAAGCAAACCAACAGCTGGCATTGAGAATGCATAGTCAGAGAGGTAAGATAAGAACCAGGAGAAGGAGGACCCTCCAGAGTCAAAGAAGGAAAAAAGAGAATGAGTAAAGGTAGCAAAATCCATGATAAGATCAAGTAAGATGAGGACTTAGACACATTTGTGAGCTGGGTAATTTGAAGGTCATCATTGACCTGACAAAGGGAAATTTTTGATATAGTGATAAGGTGTAGGATGTTAGAAATCAGACTATAGTGATTTAATGAACGAATGAATAGAAGTTGAGGGAGTATAGACATATGCAGAGACTACTCTTTCAATGAGCTTAACTGTGATTCAAATCTCTCCCCTCCATATGAGGTGAGGCTATTCCTGGACTATCCTGTGGACTAGAATAGGTGGAGGCAGATACTGAAAGCAGATGAGTATTCAGAGCTAAGCATGAAGTGGGAAAGTAATTCTAGTAAGCCAGATAGGGAAGTTTGAAAGTGTCCCCAAAGATGAGAGGCCAGCTTGTGTCCGAAGCTGGAATAGGGGACCAAGATTAGGACAGTTAGGTAGGGTGTTCATAGGCAGCTACTTGAGAAGATTGCTGAGTCTGAAGTTTAAGGGACTGATCAGAGACCTAATTTCTGGAGAGGGGTGGGGGACAACAAAGGGGAATTAATAAACTGAGGGTAAAGTCCTGGCTATTATGATGGAGTCTTGAGATAAATGTGGTAGAAGTAAGGAAGTTTGAGAACTAGGAGACTAGCAGGTGATGACTTTAGATATGTAAGGATAGCATATAGAGAATAGTTTTAGGCAATAAAGTCTGACACATGGCTATGGGAATGGGATGATGATGGAATAAAAGATGTAGGTGTTTGGAATTGAGGTAGTCAAGGTTCTGGGAAGTTGTGGCATTGGTGGAATCATCCCCATGGGCACTGAAGTTACCCAAGATAATTGCAGAAGTTGAATTCAAGGAAAGAATATGCCTAACTCCCCAGAAAAGATAAAGGAGTGACCAGGAGAGGACAATCATCAATGACAAATAAGGAAAGAGAAAAGCTATATGGAATAAATGTCAAAGCAGGAAAGAGTTTTAAATAAGAGTGTGCACATAACAGGCATTGGGAAGTATATCTTCAAGTCTTCCAGGAGTTGCCATACATTTGGGAGAGTTGCAAAAGGAAGTGGTATCCTTAAGGTAGAGAGACAGGAGTCCAAATTCCATTTCAGTGAAGTATGTAAGGAGAGAAGATACATATAAAAACAATATGCTCCCAGAAACTGAGAATCACCTTTTATTTTCTACTTAGGCTATTGAATTAAGGGTTTTCCAGGGAATCACAAAGACCGTTGTACTGACTGGGAAGTATTTAATATGATCAAGTCTTAAATAAGAAGCCATGAACATAAACATTTAAAACCAAATATATAATAAATAATTATTAAGTTATAAAGTACATAGTTTGCATTAAAACTAAATTCTCGGATGCAAATGTAAATACAACAGAGCAATAATATAGAATAATAATGCTACAACTTTATACGTGTCCAAAGAAGACACTTTCTGCTACAATAGTAAAAATCATGATTGATTTTCCCTGAATTTCTGTGACCTATTGCAATGCTTTTCTGTCTTTCTTTTCTTCCTTCCTTCCTTTTGTTTGTTCGGAACATCTCTTTTGTTCCTGCAATGAGTCTTGTTACAAATGCAATTGAATTAGATTGTGTAACTGAACTTTAGATTCAGTTAAACTTCTACTCAAAAGTATGGTCAGATGTTCCCATAAGAGTATCCAGAATTTTAGAGACTCAAAAACACATAAAACTCTAAAAAAAAGGCAGAACAGACTTTAAAGATTCAGTCCAACACCCTCATCCTATAGAGAAGGAAATAGAAACCGCGAAAATTTAAGCAAGTGACCATGATTTCACAGCCAGCAGAATTTCAGGCCTCCTGAATCACCAGCCATAGATGACAATAATGTTTATAGGTAAGCCTTATATCCCTTTTGAGGGCTGGGTAAACCTTGAACACGGAGCAGTGAAGATGGAGCTGTTCAAGTCTTACTTCATCTTGTTTGTTCCAATGCAGTGCTTATCTTGGGGTGTTGTTAGGATCTTTACCTGAGTCTTTAAACTCCGCTTAGTGAAGGCTCTTAACCAACACCCCATTAAATTATTTTTATTTCTAAGGTAGAATCTCCGGTCAAAGGATTAGAACAGAGATTTTTAACAGTAAACACACCAAAATAAATACATTATTTTAAATATAAAATCACAGTGTCAAAGAAGTCAACAACTATAAAGCCAGAAACAAGAAATACAGACTTCACCCTTTCCTAGTTAACTTTGCGGCCGCTTTCTACTTTTATCCCAGCAGTCTGGGCTGGCACCATTTCACACATAGGCAGGCTCTCCATGCGTGTTATCATTGTCATTGTTTACATGACCCCTCTGGAATAACATTTTAAAAATTGTAAAGCAGAATGCCTTGTTTCTGACGATACAACATTTCATTGAGGGTTGATGAAATCATTGATGGCTAATGTATCTTTCAGAACTTCAAATTTATCTGTTACTTGTTTTTAAAAGACTTAAGTAGATCATTTTCTCTTCTCAGAACATACAGTGTTTCCCATCCCACATCCCCTTGCACATTCACAGCCATTTTAACAATAAGAGATTCTCAAATAGCTTATAATGTTCTGGCAAAAATTTTATTTTTCTAGAGTTTTTAACTTAATATTTAAATAAACTCTGCTGGAGTTGATATGAAATGGCAATTAGAGCAGGTTTCTTATTTTTACTATCCATGGTTGAAAGTTTGGAGTGTTTATGCAAGGTCTGTTTTCTATGAGGACAGGAGTCTTGGCCTCTTGATTTGTCTCCTGATTTTGATCTTATATAGATGATTGAATTTGTCTTATGCAAAGCATGCAAGCACAAGGTGTCTGTCACTTTAAAAAGGAGAAAGAAAAGAAAGGAAGAAAGAAAGGTGACAGACATTTGGAGTTACTAGCTCACTCCCATACAAACATTATAACAATTTGAGATGAGAGCTACAAGACTTTTCAAATGTATTTTGTTTCAGAAGACCAGCTGATATATGCCCTCTGTAGGTTTTAATTGCCATTTCCACAAGCTTAAAATGTTAGCTTATAAGGGCACTTGAACTGGGAAAGGTACTATTAATCCCACTCAAAGAAAAAAAGATTAAAGAGTGTATTCCATAAATACATTCATATCTATAGCATTTAAATATTTTTGATAAATCCCAATAAAGGAATAAGACTTTTTTGTAGCCATCTAGTAAAACTATCCCTTGGCACATAAATAAACTATATATTTATACATTAGATAGTCTGAGATAAAAAGTAAACTCTTCAGATTTACATTTCTAAACACTAGGTTTTCATTTCCTTAAAAGAATAAAGACCAACTTCTCATCTTGACTATATGCTTCTGTATTTCTCAGCTTGAACGAAGGTGTATAACTTAAGTTATGATCATCAGAGACCTCATTCTTGTGGTAATCAAGATCAAGGTAAGTATAAGATCAGTAAGTTCCCAAATTACATTTTTGGATAAAAATTTTAAGCTTCTCCACCAATAAAGGAATATCATAGTTGGGCAATAATATCAAGTAAAAATTTTAGAAACCATAGAAACCATAACAGAGGAAATCAAACTCTAACTGAGTAGAAAGCTTTTTCAAGTTGATCAAAACAAACCATGTGGATCAAACTGAAATACTGCATTGTAATTGGGGGGAAATAATCCTGACTTTGAACACTTATCTGAGTCTTTCTCCCCATCACTAATACATTGTACTCCTCCATTTAGAAACCAAGAAGTGAGATTCACTACTGTGTTAGAGTATGTAATATAGTGTCCAGCTTCAAGTTAGATCCTCAGGAACCTCATATTCCATGTGTTCTAGGAGAGATGCTGATAAATCATCTGTGGAAATAATATACCATGAGTAACACAAACATAAGCAGCAATCTGGGTAGATAAATACAAAGTAGAAAATCAAACATAATTGCAGCTACATACCCTTTGGATGAGCGATTTCAGTCTTTCTAGGAATTCTTTGGGTGGTGTTTTCTCATAAGAATCACATGAGGGGCATGTCTAGAAATCAATGAAAGAATAATATTCTCCTTTAAAACATTTTTCCTACTTATTAAAGTGTTCAGTTAAAATTTATTTTTTTCCAATTAGAAATATAAATCATGTTCACTGAAAAAAATTCAAGACGCACATAAAATTGTTCAGGAAGAAAACAATGGGAAAAATTACTTGTAATCCTATCCTCAGAGATAACCATGCAATCTTTTGATGTATATCCTTCCAGTAATGGTTTTTACAATTTGCATTTATGTTTTTTAACTTGATGGTAATTTGCTTTATTTACACTCAACATATCACAAGCATTTCCTGCATGTTAAATATTCTTTGAAAATATGATACATAATGCTTGCTTTGTATTCCAACATTGTATCAAACTTATTACTATTTTTGGACACATAGATTGTTCTAACTTTTCACTATTACATACAATACTGCAAGAACATTTCTGAATAATTTTATATGCATCTATTTTATTTGACAGAATTCTAGAAGTAGAATTACTAAATTAAAGGAATAAAAATATTTCTCTTGATGTATGTTGTGAAAAAGGTTTACCTCTGTTCATGCAGACCATACTTACTATTGTTGGGTATTGTTAAAATTTTTAATTGGATAGAAGTAGGATTTCCTTAACTTGTATTTAGTTGATTATAGGGAGAGTGAACAAATTTCATATGTGTATTACCCGCTTATATATATATTTTTAAATTCTAGGGTTTTTTTCTTTATCCTTGTTCTTTTTTTTTTTAAGATTTTATTTATTTATTTGACAGAGATAGATCACAAGTAGGCAGAGAGGCAGGCAGAGAGAGAGAGGGAAGCTGGCTCCCTGCTGAGCAGAGAGCCCGATGTGGGACTTGATCCCAGGACCCTGAGATCATGACCTGAGCCGAAGGCAGCGGCTTAACCCACTGAGCCACCCAGGCGCCCATATCCTTATTCTTTTTGAGAGCAAACACCAGGCCACTGCTTGATATTCAGCATCTCTAAGTCAGTTTGATGTTGTGGTGAGAGCATTTGACTGAAAGTTAGATGATAGAAGTGCTAGTTCTCATTCTACCACTTAGTATTTGTGGGGCTAGGATAATCACTTAACCTCTGTAGGTCTCATTTTCCCATCTACCAATTGAAGGTGTTTAACTAGATAGTTCTAAGCTCAATGCCAGCACTGCCATTTCATGAGTCTTTGCTATTAGGTTGCAAACACAGGCTCAGCCCCTTTCTGTCTGGAAAAGTTTTAGAGGGATACTCTTAACATTGCAACCTGGCCAAGCAATTAAAGAAAATAAAAGCCATTAAGATTTCATTTTAATCACACGTGAAATGCCTTGGTGGAGAGAGAACTGATTAAAAAATATTTTGGAGCAATTTATCTTATGTGTTTATCCACTGGTTTCTATTAATTCTTGAGTTAGTCATGAGAATATCAGCATTGCTTATGAATTGACATAAGAAGAGATATACAAGAGGGTATACCTTGTAGGACCTCCTAAAACCAGGGACTATTAAAATTCTCCAGCCAAATAAGTCTATCTATTTAAATGTAGTATTGATTCTATGATTGTACAGGACAATAATATTTATTTAAGAGAAGGCGGCCAAGTTTGAGACTTTTCTTAGTCTTTTGTAGGCTATCTTCTTTCTTGTGCAAAAACTGGGATCTGTTAAAAAGAATACAAGTTATATGTGACTTGAGAGAAATGAGAGAATAATATTTAACTAGCAAGTCACAATTGGATTCTCTACCTAGCGACTTCCTCACCTTGGGAAGTTACAGGGACTTCTTCTAGCTACCAGGGACTTTTAGAAAATTCTAGAATTTCTGGGCACTTCTAAGTCTGTGGATTTGGAAGAGGTGACTCCACTTCTCAAAATACACCATATATGATAACATGTAACTGGAAGGAAAGCACCAGAATCTCTGGCTCCAAGTGTGTTTGTGTGTGTGTGTTACATCATGTAAGAGACAGAGTTAATAAGTACAACTAAGATAGATAACAAATAACAATCTTACTGGTCTGTGTATCTGTCTTTTGTCTGCATTTTTGAGAGGTAGTTTCCTCTTCAGCTGTTTCGTTAATACTTTTATTTTCTGCTCGTTGCCTCCTGTATTTGCTGCCTTTAGTTGGGCCGTCTGAAAACATGAAAAAGCTGACCACTCACAATGTCTCTGAAAGAGAAATAATTTGTATATATGTTAACAAAAGTTATCCAATAAGTAAAAATGATCTTCCCAATCCTCTTTTTCTACCTCTACTACAATGTATTAGATCACATTTATTTCAGCAGATGATGAGCAATAAGTTCACATCATACTTAATCTTTGAGCTGAAGAGAAGGAGGCACCTGACATTTGAAATATCACCTCATATTAGGGAAGAGAGACCATAGTCATGCCTCACATTCAAGAGGGAAGAGCCTCACTTTTCCATAGCTCTTTATTCCTAATTCCATTTGAAGTCTGGGTGGTAGGCAGGATCTTCTCTTTTGTGGGGGAGAGTTGGTTTGGTTTTAGAAAAAGTTTTCTAAAAGTTACATTGTGCCTATTTGCAGCTTTGGGTGAGATACACTGTAGTACAATTAACAATCAATTTTATTTGCTTTCTCTCTCTCTCTCTCTCTCTCTCTCTCTCTCTACAGTATACATGAGAGCATCTAACAGTGACCTGTCTCAAGCATCTTCTGATCTTGTACCTGGCATCGTGTCTCATTGTTGGTGAATGCTCAATAAATAGGTGTGGAGTTGACAAATGAAATAAATGAGTCAAAACCCCTACTTTGGGGAAAGGAAGTGGCTTTGACCTTTGATGGCCTGTTCCATATCTAAGATTCATTATACCTGTGAAATACTACACATGACTCTTCTAAAATCCTATTCACACTCTTGGATCAGTTAGAGTAGGATTCTGCCTGAGTCAAGAAGTCAAGGAACAGAATTTGAGACTTGGCCAACCAATGGGAGGGAAGACCGCTCCTTAGAAACTAAGGGTAGTATCTCAAAGAATGGAGAAGTGGACAGAACGAGAGTCAAAACCTTGTCTCTTGGTTTAGCCAAATAAGTAGTGAGTAGTGAATAAGTCAAAAAAATCTTAAAAATCAAACTAAAAATAAAATGGAGTTTATTGGAAGAACAAAATTTAAACTGACTTGTTGCAAACATTTTAATGCTCATCTAAGAACTTGTATCCAAGTTTCTTTTTTCTTTCGGCAAATGTATGTATAATATGCTCTCCAATCCCCAGCCCACCCTACCATAGTTGCTGTATCCTCATTGCATTAATGTGTGTGGAAGTCACTGCCTTATAACCAGAAACCTCAATCTCTCTCAGTCCCTACAAGGGCAGTTCCATATATAACAAACTTACCTGAGTCTTCTCATGGACAATCAGCTGAAAATAGCATCTGGCCTGCTTTACATTTTCCAACTCATATGCTTACCCAGTATGAATGTTGATTAATAACATGCATCTTTAAGATACAAACCCATCAGGTTTGCTTTGCATACATAGCCACAAGTCGAAAACCAGCTTATCTGGTTTCCTTATATCAGAGCAGCTTGCCTCTCTCATAAGGGCAAGGTAATATCCTTTCCATATGTTTGCCAAAATGCTTATTTAATAGAAACTATTTATAAATGTTAATTATAGCACTTTTTTTTCCTTGAAAACCACATGTTCATGTTTGTTGAAGTTTTTTCTTTTCTCTTCTTTTTGACCACAACCGGCTTAACTTACTGGAAAAAAATAATATTCATATTTAAAGAGGTAAATTTTCCAGCTGAAACTGAAAACACTAACTGCTTCATCCGTGATGATCTGAAAAACCAGCATTTCTCACAGAAGCCCATTTTGCTGAGTTAACATTTACATATGTATGTTGAAAGAAAGTTATGTTCCAAAGAAGTAGAGGGGCCCTACCAAATGAACTCCCTTGATATTGCCAGGAATGGTCTTGATCAGTGATGAAAGATTTTATACCTGAGAAAGATTTGCTGAAAGCCTCTGAATGGCATCTGGACGCTGATACACATACTGACAGGCTGTGCTGTCTCCCCTGCCTTTCCTTGTTCACCTGTGTCAATAAGCAGTGTGGTATGTTGCTTTGTGCTTTCTGCAAGCAGCAGAGTGGGCCTTGGCGATGTGTGGTCCAGGACAAAGAACTGCTGGATTTGGTTTTGGGTGCACATCAAAGGCAGCCTCAAAGAGGGAAAGAAGTGGAGGAGCTGTCCTGCTAACTGCCTTAAGGATGTACTGAAAAGAGGCATGAAGAGATTAACCTTGCTTCAGGGAGCCTTGGGTGCTCTGTCACTTACAGGGTTTAAGGATGAACCCAAAATCATGCATAGCACCACCATCTGGGAGTATCACTGTTATTTTCCTTTGCTGTGCCTTGGTGGCAACAAACTATGAGGGCAAGACTGTGATTCCTTCATCCTCGAACCCATGATAACATGAAGAGTTATGTGTCCTACATTAGTATTGCGAACAGAGGCAGAAGTACGGAAGTCGAAAGCAAGAGTAACAAACAAAGAGAACAGTCAAGTGCTGCTTTTGCAAGGGAGCACATTTGGCTTTGTTGTTTTGCAACTGAGTGTTTGAAAATATTTACTTCCATATAGCTTATTTTAACCCCTCTCACAGAAAGGCCTGGCCAGTCACACTAGGAAGTCTTAGTGGAGATTACCTTACCCTACACACAAACCAGGTTTAGGGTTTCTCAGTAACAACAGTATTGACATTTTGGGCTAGATAATTCTTTGTTGTTAGGACTGTCCTGTGCATTCTAGGATGTTTAGTAGCACCTTTGGCCTCTAACTACTAGATGCCAATAGAAACCAGTCCCCTACACACAATTGTGACAACCAAAAATTTCTCCAAAGTCAGATGTTCTCAGGGGGTAAAGTCATTATCAGTTGAGGACCACTGGTTATGTAATAAGAAAGAAAGAGAATGATGCCTGGCAAAGCCAATTAGGGATGGGAGATAATCACTATTTGTAGCAACATTTACATGCAACATGTAAATGAATTTATTTTCCTTAAGCATTTTAGTCTTTTCAAATCTCTTATAGACCCTGCTTTCATGCTAGCCCTGAAAAACTTGATATAAAGCTACTGTGGCCTTTAACTACTTTTTTTCTTCCTAAGTTTGCCTGCCAACATAGTTTAAAGATCTTAGTTACACCATTTCTTACTTGTATCATAACCAGCATTGTTGGATAAGATTGTCAGATTGATAGTGTCACCAAGAAAAAAAAGTCTTGTTATGATGTAAAACAAAAACAAAAAAATCTGTATCTTCAACAAAGCATAGATACTTAACAAAGGATGTACATACTGAATCAATTCAAGTTAGAAAATGGGAAATCTTCCCTGTTTTTCATTTTGCAACTTATAGACAGGGCTGGTGCAAAAGGACTCTAACCACAGCAGTTAAATAAAATGCGTGAGATGCTGAAAATGCATATTTTGATAATTAGGTCATGATTAAGAATATTCTCACTTATTGGAAAAGTCTTTCCAATAAGCTGAATGTGCTACTTTCATTTTAGATGCTGCTTATTAGAAAAGGGCCTAGTAAATGAGAGTGGTTAGGTTCAGAGCTAGAGAGTGAATTTTAGAGAAAAGCAATAGTTGTGACTCATTCACTTTCTAAACTTTTACACATAGTCATTTACGATAATTGTTTTCTCTGCAATGTATCTTTTTATGCCTCCCCTTTGTAGTGTCCTAATTACTGGTAGCACTTTTATTGTAACTCTCATTTATGCACTTAAAGGTCTGTGACAATGAAAACATTTCCCCAATTGCATTTATCTCCTCAGGTTACCTGACGTGAAGACTAGAGCAAAGTTACTAAGGAAAAGATCAGCACGGAGCACTCTTGAACTATATCCTAGATGCTTTCTTCCTGGGACCTAATGGACCTAATGGACCTAGTGGATTTAAATGGCTTAAGAGAATGGGATGAGTTTGTGAAAATAGTCCTTTTGAAGGACCTCTCCAAAGGCCAAAGACAAGACTCACTGAGGCCAAGGTATATGGGAATTATATTCTAAAGGACAGCCCTGATTTCCATTCTACCATTTTTCCTTGTTGTGCCTTCTCTCTCTTCCTTTCCTTTCCTTTCCTTCTCTCCCTCCTTCCTTCCTTCCTTTCTTTCTTTTTCTTCCTTCCTTTCTTCCTTTCTGTCTTTTCTTTATTGTCTTTCTTTCTTTTCACTAAAAGGTGAATTCTGCTTCTTCCAGGGTGTGTCTCTATGTCTTAGATAGGTTTGCCAAGGAGGGCTGAGTAAGTTTCACACACAAGGCCTCTTAAATGTAGTTAGTTGGTTATTGTTCAGAAACTGATCATAGTATAGTTTTGTTATTCTGTCACAACAATACTACTTGGAAGTACTCTTAGAGATATTTGGAGATTAAAAATATATTTTTATATGTTTATATATGCAGTGTTTTATTGGTTGGCTTGTTGGTAAACCAATGAATGTTTGATCAAAATAAAAATAACTATTTTACTAACTATTAACCCCCCAAACTCATTAAAATTAAGTAATTTCCTAAATAATTATGTTAATGCCTTTCTTAATTGGATTTAAAAACTTGTACCACATATATTTCACAAATAAATTCAACTGGTCTTACCTTTACATCCTCTGGAGCTGGCAGAGATTCATTGTCCTAGAGCAAAAGAAAATTAGTTCTGGGTTATTTTTATAAGTCGAAAAGTTCCTTTTATATTAATTGGAGAATATTATTTAAATTTTGTTGTGACAAATATGGCCTTACCAAGTCATTCAGATTATCTTTCAGCTGATCAACAATATCTATAAGTTGACGCAATCTAAGCAAGTGACGATCTGGCTCTTGGATGCTTGATTTATGGGCCACTGTCCCCAAGAAGATGACCATTAGGCAGATGACTATCTTCCCCATGTTGCCAGCACTGGATCTCATAAGTGCCAGTAGAGCAAGACCTTGGTCTCAGTTTCACTGCAGTTTGACTGTGAACAGGTTGTCAGTAAAGCTACCTATTTATTCATCCTTCAGGGAGAGGTAAAGCCCTCCCATTGCAGCCTGGAAATCTTTGTAAAATGGATGAATGTGAGTAACTCTTTTTTCTTTTCCACTGGCTAGGTATACGTGTGCATGTGCTAATGCGTGGGGGCAGGGATTGATGGAGTCAACGAAATGTGCCCCATCTGCATCTTAGACAGGAAAAAGAGAAATGGGTGAATTCCAATTTTCAGCATGAATCAAGAAGCATGCATGGTAAACAGTAGGTACTACAAAACTTCAAAAAAGTAAACAAAAACACTTTGATCTCTCTTTCTTGGCCTCCCCTAGCATCTTACCTATTCCCTCAGCCAGTCATAAGGGCACTTCAATAATGAGTAAAGTGGCAACATGTGCTTTCTTGCAGGACTTATTCTTAGAGTAATAATGATGACTTTTGACTGAAATCATCCAGTATTCCATCATAAAGGTAGGAGAGGGGCTACATTTTAGGAAAGTTTAAATATCAGGGGTATTTTCCAAACTAGCAAGAATATTTTAGGATTTTAATGAGCTTAAAGGGTTTAAAGTAAGATTTGCTTACAGTTCTTCCCAAGAACATCTTTAAAGAACTTTAATATTGGCTTCTAACATTTTACCAATGTGGTTTTTAAATATATCATAATTGATTCCAAGAGATTCTGAAGAAATTCATCCCATCTCCCAATCAGGATCTCACTCTACCTTCATTTAAAACAAAACAAAACAAAACAAAACAAAACAAAACACTTTAATGTCCATCTCTTTCATATAATGCATCAATTAAATGTATGAAAGGTACTGATACTCATTCCTGTCCAAACCAAAAATTTTTTTAGTAGCAAAATCAAAAATATCCATAAATGATTCTTTTTCTTTTGAGGTAGTGTTACTTATTTCTTTTAGATGTTAATTCCTCTGGGGATGCACAGCACTATTCTAACTACAACCAGGTAGATGTTAGAAAAGACTCAAAGTCCAGAAGTGGTTTTATCATCTTCCTTTCTGATGTCCTTCTGTCCCTACTGCTCTACCCATTTGAAAAAGTTAAATATAGCATTCTAACCAGAAGTATATTTGTACCACAGGCAGGCAGTCTTACAAATTAAACTCTTGATTGTGGATTTTACTTATTCACTCATTTTTCATCTATTTCATTGCATGCCCTCACCCTACTTTTATGCTAGACTGTTACATAGCCAAGATGGAGTTTGTACTTTCTAAACTTTTACACACAGTCATTTACGATAATTGTTTTCTTTGCATGTACTTGATTTGCTTGACTATGATTTTTCTTTTTTTATCATAGGATATCTATTCAGAGCTACTCAGGTTACTTACTGTATGATCAGGAGGTCCTCCCTATAATCACTAAACTCTGTAGGGGAGGGTTCTGGGTAAACCTATGAAGTACTGTGGACGAAGGATTGCCACTTGGCCCCTCAACATTGTCTGCATAGTCTTTGTACATGCTTTCCTTAGCTGCCCAAAGACATGTGAGACTCCTTGTAGACACTAACCACAGTGGCTAAGAGCTCAATTTCTAAAGTAAAGTGCTTAAATTGAAATCCAGGCCTTAGCAATTAATAGCTCATCTGACCCCAGGTAGGTTAATGCAAAAGAAAGTTAAGTACAGACCTAATCATAGGGTTGCAGTGAGCCTTAAATAGACATTCCAGGTAACAGGGCTGAATGCTGCACATGATAAAAATCCCAGAAAGTTAAAAAAAAAAAAATCCCAGAAAATTTGCGTGTTGATTATGGATAAGGAAGAACATGACAGGTCAGTGGTTAGCCAAAACACTCAGGTGTGGCTGAGCTGATTGTAAAAATGTCAAAAAAGCCTTTCGTACTGCTTAGAGAGAACCACTCCTTGTAGCCCTGCAGCGCCTCCTCAATGTCCTACGTACCCCAGTCCTTCCCTGAGACCTCCCAGCCCTCACTACTCTACATCAATCTGTGTGCCAGGATCTCCAGGGTCCTGCTTCAGCACTATGACAAGACCTTTCTGAGAATCAGACACCCTGACTTAAGTGGCATATCAGTTGTAAAGCATTTTGAATATCACCGCTGGTGTGATGGGCTAATCCCTGGAAACTATGAATAGGCTACCTTTATGAGTAAGAAAAGGGACTTTGAAGATGTGATAAATTAGTGGTCTTGAGATGTGAGAGTATCCCAGATTATCCAGATGTGCCCAATATAATCACGGGGTCCTTGTAAGAGGAAGGCGGGAAGGTCAGGGTCAGAGAAGATGTGAGCACGGAAGCAGAAGTCAGGGTGATGGGGGCCTAGAAGCCAGGGAACACAGGCAGCCTTTAGAAGATGGAAAAGGCAAGGAAAAAAATTCTTTCTTGGAGCCTCTAGGAGTGCAGCTCAGCAACACCTTGATTTTAGCCCCATAAAGCTCGTTTTAGACTTCTGATCTCCAGAACTCTGAAATAATAAATTTGTGTTGTTTTAAGCCATTGATTCTGTGGTAATTTTTTACAGCAGCATTAGAAAAATATTACCATATGTATTGGAGCCTTTACTCTCGGAAAAGAAGGTGAGAAAGAGAGGAGTGGCTCATGAGAGAACCCATAAAGTCTGGACTTTGTTTGTTGGACTTTTGCGGGGTGCACATAAAGGGGACAAGGAATGTGGAGAAGAGGAAGTAAGATTAGTGTTGGCTGCCAGGTGCGGTGGGATGATAAGGATATAAATGTAGAATGAGGATTTTCCAGGAAGTCTGGTGCAAACTGTTACAAATTCTTCCCAGCACCAAGAAGGCTTTGCTCAGAATTAACAGTATGTTTCAAAGTTATGGAGCCAAATTTGCATTTCACTAGAATTTATCACTAGTTGAGATGAAATTTAGGGTGGGAGTGAGGAAGCTCAGATTTAATTGAGTTACATGTTATCTGCTTAGAGGTAACCTTACTGATACTTTTATGGCATCATTCCATTGGGGTCTTAGTAGCTTTAAGTTATAATCATTTTTATAATCTAGATTTAGTCAGTTTTGCTATAATGCTCATGTGAAAAGTGAAAATTTATTCCATTGATTAAATATACCAGGGAAAGTATAACAAGAATTTTGTGTTTGCCTACATCTGATTTCATCTATCAGAAATGCTAAATGAAAGCAGGAAACTGTCTCCAGCAGAACTGAGCTGTATAGGAATGCACAAAATGCCCACACGCCTCAAACATCCTCCAGCTGCCTCCGTTCACCAGGTGTATGATGAGCCATACTCATCCACATCTGGGCTTGCAAGGTTCCGTCCTCAAAAACCCTCCATTGACATTTCTCAATAGCTCACAAGCTGCGACAGTCAACCCCCGTGAACAAACTTCAACCCTTTTTCTAGGTTAAGTGCCATATTTATAGTAGTATCTATGTATTTCTTAACTATTTAACATGTGTAAAACTGCTATATTTTTTATTAGGTTTTTTTTAAGTGTCTCTGACAACATGTTTGGAGTACCGGGCCCCTAATCTCATTTTCCCCATAAGCTCTGTGGTTGTTGTTGTGCAATGTTGTGTAGTACAATGATTTTTAGGAAAGTATGTGTCACACTATAGCAGAACTGACTGTATTTTGTCTGGAAGTGGTCACATTTAAGCCTCAACAGCCACTAGTTCTATCCAGGTAAAGATCAAGACTAAGATAGAGAATTTATTCTTGAGCAGGGAGGGGAAAAGGGAGACGGAGGAGGGAGGGAGAATGGAAAACTAATTACTTTGTATTTTTACACGTTTCCCAACTGAGCTTGGGTATTTTAAAACCCTGGTGCCATTCCTTCCATGGCCCTTCCCCATCAGCACAGGGAGTCTGTCTTGGCCTCTGTGGGCCCCCTGAGACCTCGTCAATGTGTTTCAGTGGTCCAGGAGCCTCCTGAAGTCATTTGCAAAATTTGGTGTTCCTGTTTGTGGTAAGAGGAAAACCTTACATTTCATCTGCTTCTCAGAGGAAATGTCAGCAACTGCTATTTTTATTTTCCAGGCTCCAGAGACTTCTTTGAGGGGCAGAGTAACCCATAATTCTTCTGCATATATACATCATTGTGTATAAGTACAGCAGCTTCAGACCTTGTATCTGGGAGAAGCTAAGGGTGGCAGTCCAGCTGGAAGGCATGCTTGTGTAATAAGCACACTGCTTTTACTGAACTTCTATGTTTATTTGGTACCTTACAGCGAGGTGGTGGTTTCTGCTGGAGGCATTCTTTCCAGGAACGTAACTCGGGTCATCACCATGAAAGCACAGTGCTCTAGTCACCCACAAAGGGGATTTATGGACATATTTCAAGAATTTCTCTAATGGACTGTGCCTGAAGACTACCTGGTCTGTGTAGGAATGAAGCCTGGGAACCGAAGAAGGCTTCTAGCCAGGGAGAACAGACTGATGGTGAGAGGAATAAAAGGAAGGGAAGAGTCAAAATGAATGCTGCTAGTTCATGGTTTTGCATGGGGAAAGCTGTACGGGAAACTATTTGGCTCAAGTCCCGTGTCCTATCTTGCAACTCTTCTTGTGGTCATCATCTGTCAAATACTTTCTGTTTTTCACTTGCTGTGTCCCCTCATGGATAGAATTAGAGATTTTGCAGGATGATCTCTGAGAAAGAGGCCTCCACTGGTTCAATATTAAGTTATTATGATATGTACCACTGCTACCAACAAAAGGTATTCAGACAGATGGCTGGTCTCTAGATAACTATGACACCCATCAGTGAGGCTAGAGATCAGTTGACCTTCATTCCATCAACCAATTCCACATCAGGAGATATGACAAGCCCCACCAACCTTATCTAGAATCCTTGTCCATGATCAAAGAAACACTATTCTCTCCTTCCCTAGAGTGATGAGTAGCTATAAACATCTTGGCCCTGCAGCCCTTAATGCATGGTCATAAAGATTTAAAAATGTGATGTCGGTCTTTGCTGTGCCCTCTTTTTTAGGTATCTACTGAGCCCTTGTTAATCACCTGAATAGGAACCTCCCCCAACTTCCTCCCAAGGGGCAACAGTAGGACCTTTTAGAAAGGAGTCTGCAGACTCATTTTGGACAGTTATTTCTGTTTCTAGGAATAAGGATCATTTTTGGAAAATTACTAGTTTTCATCTTTTTTTAAGATTGATTGATTGATTGATTGATTTGAAAGAGACAGAGAGAGAGTAGCAGAGAGCACCAGCAGAAGTCAGGGGGGCACAGGGGGAGAGGGAGAGAGAATTTCAAGCAGACTCCCTGCTGAGCTGGAGCCCAATGCAAGGCTCAATCTCATGACCTGAGCCGAAATCAGGAGACAGATGCTCAACTGACTGGGCCACAAAGATTTTCATCTTTTATTTACAAAAGTAATACATCTGTGTCATAAAACAATGAATTCAAAATATATACAGTTGTATGAAGTAAAAAGCAAAAGGTTAAATTACTCCCTTTTCCTCCCTAATTTTCACTCCTCTTGAGAGTTTACTATATATCATTCTAGACTATTTTCCTATGTACATAGAATATCAAAGAATAGATACAGATATATAGAGATTGAATAAAATAGAATTTTATATGGAGAAGAGATATATGGAAATTAAGAGAGAGGGATGCAGACATATAAAAATCTGTTAATACAAATTTAATCTTACCATGCATATTCTACAACTTTTTTTTTTTTTACTTGAAATATGTCAGGGACAACAATCCATACAGTGTTCATATACAGGGCTATCTCATTTAAATAGCTGGATTAATATTTCATTGTATGGCTTTATATAATAATTTACCCATTCATACTCCTATTGATAAATATTTAAATTGCTTCCAGTTTGTATCTCCTACAAACAGTGCTTCAATGAACACTCTTAAACATCTATATCTTTAAGCATATGTGAAATATATCCTTTTAAGATACATATACTACATTTCATTTCCCAACTGGAAAGATTATATCCTTTTAACAATTTGATAGAAATTGCCAAAGTGCCTTTTAACATGTCATATCTACATATTTACACTCTAACAACAGAATTTCCTTTGCTCCTCTCAAACCTTTTATGTTATGAATATTTTAAATATTTGCCAATGTGCGGGGCGCCTGGATGGCTCAGTGGGTTAAGCCTCTGCCTTCAGCTCAGGTCATGATCTCAGGGTCCTGGGCTCTCTGCTCAGCTGGGAGCCTGCTTTCCCCCCTCTCTCTTCCTGCTGCTCTGCCTACTTGAGATCTCTCTCACTCTGTCAAATAAATAAAATCTTTGAAAAAAAAATTTGCTGATGTGCTTAGGCAAAAACACGATATCTTGTCATTGGTTTATCTTTCTTTGATTAATAGTTAAGTTTGGCTCATTTTTATATCTTATTATCAGCCTATTTCTTTTCTGTGAACAGCCTTTTTCATATTCTTTGTCATCTATGGGGTTGTTTCCTACTTACTTGTAAGGCTCTTTTTTCTATTATATATATTTCCATTTCATATAAAGATATATTAAACATATTGATATTATCTCCTTTATGGCATCTTTGCCATATAGAAATTTTGAGTTTTTATGTTATTATATCTGAGAATATCGTGTTTTATGTCATGAATTCCTGTTTAATATCAAAATGCTTTACTTTTTATAATAGTAAATGGTAGTAATGACTTTAGTGTTCATCTTGTTTGAGTAGTTCTTTTTTTTTTTTTTAAATTATTATGTTCTTGCTTGAGTAATTCTAATGCCAGGGAGGTCACTATGAATTCAGGAGTGCTTTTAA
This sequence comes from Mustela erminea, assembly GCF_009829155.1. NCBI lineage: Eukaryota > Metazoa > Chordata > Mammalia > Carnivora > Mustelidae > Mustela > Mustela erminea. The sequence continues at coordinate 78,323,362 of NC_045615.1, forward strand.
ATGAATTTGCATTTAATTTGTTATTAAGACTAGCTATATTTTTTTTGAAAGCTAACACATATATGGTTGAAGATGATTTAGCCAATTTATAGACAATGCCCCATGAATTTATTAGATTCATGGGCTCCCTGAATACCACTGTTTTAGAACAAAGATTGGATACCAGCCATTTATCTGATACATCATTTGCAAATATCTTTTCCCATTCTAAAACTAAAGGTTTATTTCCTTTGCTGTGCAGAACGTTTTTTTCTTGATGAAGTCCCAATTGTTCATTTTTGCTTTTGTTTCCTTTGCCTTTGGAGACACATCTATGCTGAGGTCAAAGAGGTTGCTGCCTGTGTTCTCCTCTAGGATTTTGATGAATTCCTGTCTCATATTAGGTATTTCATCCATTTTGAGTTTATCTTTGTGTGTGGCATAAGGAAAAGGTGGAGTTTCATTCTTCTGAATGTGGCTGTCCAATTTTCCCAGCACCATTTGTTGAAGAGACTCTCCTTTTTCTGTTGGGTATTTTTTTTCTGCTTTGCCGAAGATTGGTTGACCATAGAGTTGAGGGTCTATTTCTGGGTTCTCTATTCTGTTCCATTGATCTATGTGTTTGTTTTTATGCCAGTACCATGCTGTCTTGGTGATCACAGCTTTGTAATAGAGCTTGAAGTCTGGAATTGTAATGCCACCATCTTTGGTTTTCTTTTTCAACATTCCTCTGGCTATTCAGAGTTTTTCTGGTTCCAACAAATTTTAGGATTATAAAGAAGATGTGGTGTGTGTGTGTGTATATATATATACAATGGAATATTACTCAGTCATCAAAAAGGGTGAATACTTATATTAAATACATTTACATCAACATGGATGGAACTGGAGGGTATTATGCTGAACAAGATAAGTCAATCAGAGAAAGATAAGTATCATATGGTTTCACTCACATGTGGAATATAAGAAACAGGGCAGAGAACTATAAAGGAAGGGAGACAAAACTAAATAAGTCATCAGAGAGGAAGAAACGCCATAAGAGACTCCTAAATACAGGAAACAAACTGAGGGTTGGTGGAGGTGTAGTGGGTGGGGGGATGGGATAACCTGGGTGATCGCCATTAAGGAGGGCACATGATGTGATGAGCACTGATAAATGTTATATGCAACTGATAAATTATTGAACACTACGCCTGAAACTAATGATGTACTATAAGTTGGATAATTGAATTTAAATAAAGAACAAAGATTAAACATGATATGTAATTATTTTGTGCATATATATCCAACCTCAACCTTAAACTATACTCGGGGGACAAGGTACTGAAGAATCCTGAAATGACATCTGAGTCATCAAAAATCATTATTTTTCATTGCCATTTTAATGATGAATTATAGGACAGATTTAGTACTTCAATTCTTTAAATATTGATTCTCCATGTACAGTATGCATAAATGAGAGTGACTGATTAACAAAGTGGAGGACAGGGAATAGGCTGTGAGCTTTGCTCAAAGACTGAGGGCTCAAAATCTCAAAGAAATCAGCCATTAAATTGAGCAATAGTCACACATAAGAGACTCTTCTTTGGCTAATAAAGGGGGGGCAGGGTAGCTCCTGCTAGGAAAAGACCTTGGAACAATTTTTAAAAAGTAATATTAATAATTTTTAAAACAAACACTTATAGGGATGCCTGGGTGGCTCAGTTGGTTAAGCTCTTGATTCAGTTGGTCTGAGTCTTGATTTCAGCTCAGGTTGTGGTCTCTGCGTCATGAGATCTAGCTGCGTTGGACTCTGTTCTCAGCACAGAATCTGCCTGTCCCTCTCCTTCTGCTCCTCCCCACCCCTTGCACTGTTTCTCTCCATCGCTCAAATAAATAAATAGAAATAAAATCTTTTTAAAAAAGAAAGAAAAAAAAGAACAAACACATATATAGCTAAGTACTTTACAGACATTATCTTACGTAAAGCAACAATGTGGTAACTAAGTACTTTTGTTATCCCTCCTTACAGACAAGAAAACCAAGGTTCTAAAAAGCAGAACATTGCATGATTGGGTGATCTGCCTGTAGAGCCTGACCAGTTCTCTCCACAACAGGAAATTTCCTCCATTGCCAATATCATTGGATTAGAACAAAACAGTCTGTGCAGATACAGTCTGATACTCCATGAAAGGATTGGACCCCAATGATGATGCGTCTGACACATGGATTTGGGGTAAGGAGTCCTTTTGCAAAATTATTCTTGGTGGTATCCAGAATGTAAATGTATATCTTGTCTGGGTTAATAATAATCAACTTCCAATCTGGGTTGGAATATCCAATTGTCTCTCTTTTATTTATTTAACCAGTGACAACCTGGTCCAGTATTAAGACTTGACAATAATTTCCTGATGTTTTATATCCATGAAAGAAGAAAGAAAAAAGTGAACAAACTCCTATAGCCATTTAGGTCTTGAATAGCATAGACAATCAGAAAATCAGCTATCTTGACAATTTAATGGCCAAACATGTAACTAAGTTATTTACATCTATTTTACCAATTATCATTGTTATTTGAGCCTTTTCATTGTAATGAGAACATTAGAACACTCACCTTCTGCTCCAGTTAGCCCCCAGAACTTTAAAATAGGCACCAAGGAGGAAATCAGGACAGAACAAAAGAAACAAAAGAAAACAAAAACAAAACAAAAGAGAGTTAACTAAAATTCAGTCTTCATGATATGAGGAGATGGATAGTTCAGTGTTTGTGGATGTCCACAGATAAGTCGTCACAGGTCATCACATGTCATGTCAGCCCATTTGGCAAAAGTCCTGTTATTTCTGCCATCCGTATGTGCATCAGCTGGAGACTTTAATGGCATGACAGAGCTGTAGGACTCTCTGGCCCTTGACTTCGTTTTTACCCAGCTTTCAAAACCACTGCTCTGATCTTTGCTGGTGTGTTAAGAGAATAATCTTTAATGGATTTGGTATTCAGATCATCATTTAGAATGGAGACCTTAGAAATGTAAGAATTAAGGCAGTTGAGGAAGATCAACAGTGATCATTGAGAATGATGACCCCCGGTGATCACAACCCAAATGATCCACAGAATTTAGGAAAGTTCTGAGTGTCCACCTCCCTCTCCTTTTGATTCTGCCTCACCCTCTCTCTGGATCTCTCTATTCTTCCGTTCTCTCTTGTTTCTCACTGCAGATTTCTTCTCTCTTCTTCTCTTTTCCCAGCTTTTCCCAGCTTTGTTTGTTCTTTCTTGTCCAATCCTCATATCATGAAATGAACATATATTTTAATTATAATTGTTTTATTAAACAAAGTTTTCTAGTTTCTAAGTATTCATTTAAAGTAAAATCACTTGAGTGCTATATTCTCTTTTAGGAGCAAAGAATTATGACCTTCGGTATTTGATCTTTGTTGGTTTTTTTCCCCCCTCTCTTTCATGAGTCAATGATACTTTAACAAGAAAGCAACACTCTGCCTTTTCCTGATCTATGAAACCATAAGTCAGGGAAAGTTGTAAAAAGGCAATATCTGAGAAAAAATTAATTTGGGAATATCCTGTTTTCTTTCTGAATCTTTATGGAGCTATTTTATTTTAGAAAGAGCTCTCTTTTACCTGTGTTAATTTTTCCCTGTGTTCAAAGCTCTCTGAGCTGCCACAGTCATGGACCTCTGTGGAAAACTTCACACTGTTATTTCCTACTTTACACATAACATGCCCCAAACTTCTCTCTCTCTCTCTTACACACACACACACACACACATATACACACACATCCAGAAGGGAGAAAATACTTTCATGTGAGTATTTCTAAGTTTTATGCAGGTAATCCAGGAAGAGAAAGTTCTTCCCATATAATATTGCATATCATAATTGGTGTACCATAGTAGTTTATTAAATTCCATTTATTATTTGGAGGCTTCCGGAGACAGAGCTCAAGGAGAGTTTTAAGAAAAAGACATTAAATTTAAAAGTCCTTGATAACTGAAAGTATACGTGAAATAAAACTCGCCATCCTTCATGATGTGTCCCCTGAGAGCATTAGGCAACATCTGAGAGGGGATCATGAGGTGACTTGGCTGAGATAGAAGGACAGCCTCAGACACATGCAACAAATTAAGGGAGTTTTGAGACCAAACTAGAGGAAGGTGAGAAAGGTACATTGAAAGTGTGTTCTGTGTACATATCTAGTGCACATATCAGGCATTAATACGTGCCACAAATAAGATGACATTTCAGTAAGGTAAATGTGACAAGGTTTGGAGTAATTGACTAACAAACACCTGTAGAAGTTTTAGGAGACTCATTATCCCTTTATTTTAAAAAAGCGATATCACTCCCCTCACAGGGCTCTTTGGAGAGGCTGCCGTGTGGGTGAAGGTGAGGGAAGATGGGCGGCATTTTGTGCCTCTCCTTCACTGCTTTCATCAGGGAAGGTCTTCTTTCATCTGTTTTACACGTAAGGTCCTGGGTAAGATTTAATTTAGAAAAAAGGTTTATCCTCTAAGGGGGAAAAAAAAAAAAGTTTTAAAGTGACTGATTGAGCTCCCTATTCTCTGAGCCCAGGGTAGCCGAGCCTCCTGCCCATGCCCAGGTGTCCTGCCTTGGTTGAGGAAGCCACAGCCCACAGAGGGTTTGGCAAGCCCACTCTTGCACCGTGGCCCACGGGTTGCTAATAGATCATGACAGTTAACATTTACCAGGTACATATTCTGTGCCAGGAATTATTCTCAGTTTTTTACGTATTCTACCTTTTACTATTCTTGGACAATGTATTTATATATTAATGTATCATAAACCAGGCTACCTCTTACAATCAATGACAACCTAGAGTCAATGAAGTGCAATAAACCACCTAATCCTCACCTTTGTGAGGTAATTATTTTTATCGTTCATTTTAGAGATGAGAGAACTGAAAAAGGGTTCGGGAAACTTGTGCAAGGTCACACTTGTAAGTGCTAATGTGTGTCTACTGCTCAAACATATTGCCAATGGCAAGAGGCCCAGGATGATTCCTATTATTGTAGGAACAGACAATTGGACATGGGAATACAATGACATCACATGAAATTACGTGTAACTTGCCGAGAAAAGGAAGCTTAAGACTCACAATTCTCTGTATTTCTATAAACTCTGTCCTCTGTTAGTAATTTTCTTATTCTTAGTAAAAATCATCAGTCTTTTAATGAGAAAAATGACAAGGAAGTTTTTGCCTTGAAAGGGTCTGTGTTAAGTCCATTAAAACTGATCCTTGCACATAGCAGGGACCTGTTAAATATTAGTTCCCTGACTTTCTTCAGGGGTCAAAAAAAATTTATTTGCTAAATAGACATTGAGGAATATTGTGGTTAGGGCTCTGACAATCTCAGTTATTTCTAAACAGATTTACAAGATGTAAAATAATTTTCCTGACTACTCAAGAAATAGGAAAGGGGCACCTGGGTGGCTCAGTGGGTTAAAGCCTCTGCCTTTGGCTCAGGTCATGATCTCAGGGTCCTGGGATCAAGCCCTACATTGGGCTCTCTGCTCAATGGGAGAGCCTGCTTCCCCCGCGCCCCCCCCCCGCCCCGCCCTCCACCTGCTGCTCTGCCTACTTGTGATCTCAATCTCTCTGTCAAATAAACAAATAAAATCTTCCAAAAAAAAAGAAAAGAAGAAGAAGAAGAAGAAAGAAAGAAAGAAATAGGAAAGACCTTTAGACAAAGGAGGATCATCTATAATTGTTCACTCTAAGCTCACTGGAATAAAGGTGAAAAGAATTAAAATGAATCATTCTGATCAGGTACAGAATGTCTTAATTGTTAGAAAGATGAATAAGAACAAGACCCACAGGGGAGCTCAGTATGCTTCCGCTTTGTGTGTGCATGAAGTGGGGAAAATACATGGTTTCCCTGTCACCTAGTGAGAGCAAATGGGCAAATGACGTGAATTTAGCATACGTCACCTAGGAGGCCTGTGGCTTAGGAACATGCTGAGTCAATTTGCTACTTGAGAATTTACATCGCCTTGATGGTGGACTTCCCCAAAAGTGGAATTCTAAGCAACCTCACATCCCTACCTGGGGAAAGCAGAGATTTCCTTTTTCCTTTATCTCTGACAGTCCAATCGTGAGGTGGATTTAGACCAGACCTTATTCCTTCCACCCACATTTTCCTTTACATAACAACAGAAAAAGATTTTCCCTACAGCTTAGTCACTGGCAGATTAAATAGCATTCTGAAAATTAGGAGGCAAAGTGACAAACTGCTTTCAAGGAATTTGTTTTTCATCTCTAAGTTGAGGAGTCTTGAACTCATTATTCAGCATTTATCATAAACATGCACTAACCTGAAAGATAAAATAAGATGCTACCTAAAACAATAAATAGGAAGCATTACATCATCAGAAAACACTTATGGAGACTGTGCTTATTTGGTATTTCTTGAGATGATATCAGGTCCCTGCTTTGTGAAGACACACGGCAAACCTTAATGACACGCGTGCTTGAGAAAATGAAAGCACGCAGGCCTTTATGTGTGAAAATGACACTAAATAAGATCAGACAAATGTGCGCTCGAGGTTTGTTTTTCAGTCGCACTGAGGGTTTTTTTCTATAATTTCTGTTCACATTTACTGCTGATGACCCATGTATGATTTTAAGATGAAGTTAGGAGGAGTTAGAAGCACCATTTTTGCTCACAAAATGGATTTTGTCTTTGAGACTTTCACAGGAATTAAAACCTATAATCTAGACTTACATGAATTTGGGGACAGGCTAGTAAAGCACATGTTAAGACATTGGTAAGATACGGAAGTCATGACAATATTAGTTACATCTAGATTAATCTGATAAAATTAGTTGGGTGAATTATTATGGAATAAGAATTGCAGACATTTAATGTGCTGGGGAGATTCCTTCATTAGGCTTAGCATTAAATTCATCTCAATGATGGTGGGTTAAATTCCTTGGTTGTTTTTTTCTGTTTTTAGGCAGCACCTCAGATAACGGCCACTGGCTACAATGTAAAGACTCCGGATGACTCTTCTTGCTCACTGCTTTCTTTCCAGGGTCTGGCATAATGCAGGGCACACAAAGGCACTTAGTAAATATATGCTGCATTAATGACTGATTGATTGAATGACTGAAAGGCCTAATTCACTGATTATTGGCATGTATAAGAAATGTAATTGAATACCAACCACCTGCTCAACCCTGATTCTTACAAATAGAATGAGACTTAGCAGGCACAAAATGAGATAGAACAACTTTAGTCTATTAATCTAAGCATCACGAAAGCAGATAACGCAGGTTCTAGAAAATAGATAGTGACTTCTCTGCAGTTATAGCCACCCAAAGAAGCCTGCAGGTGTACCCTAGATAAGATAGTTTCCGCTCATGTAAGAGAATCACTTGTTAATTAATGTAGAAGCGGTCACTTGAACAGAAAGCTAGGCAAATGCCTTGAGCCGTTAAAAAATAATTTCCTTCAGAAAAGCATTTCTTTTGATGGTAACTTTTAAAAATAATTTATGTAGTTTCTTTTTCAGTAGCCGTGCTCGATCTGTATCGTGCAGCATTATTAGCATTTGTTAACAACAGAAGTGGTAAGGAAATTACTCACCACAATAGTTAGATTGGGTTATTAGAGGCAAAGGGAGAAGAGTGGCCTTACAAGTACTCAGTTCAGATTGCTGCAGTCAGCAGAGGTGTGGGCCATGGTGGGGGAGGATGTGAGAATGGAGGAGGGAATTGGCTTGCCTCAGTTTCTGGTGAAGCATTAAAATTTGTAATGCAAGCCACCTAGCTTGCAAGAGCAATTAGTTTCCTTTGTTCTAGAAAAGAAGGGTTGCTGGGGAATACATTCAGACGAGGAATAAACACAGCTCTAAACTTTCTTTGAGTTTGAATTTCATGAAGCCCCATTTACAGAAAGAAGGGGATGGCTTAAGAAAGCAGTATATATATATATATATATATATATATATATATATATATACTATTTTTTTTTTAATTTTTAAGATTGGAAAATTAGATTGTATCAGTCATTTCTCAAGAATGGTTCGGTGATGGCGCACCTGGGTGGCTCAGTGGGTTGGGGCCTCTGCTTTCGGCTCAGGTCATGATCCCGGGGTCCTGGGATAGAGCCCCGCATCAGGCTCTCTGCTCAGCAGGGAGCCTGCTTCCTCCTCTCTCTCTGTCTGCCTCTCTGCCTACTTGTGATCTCTGTCTGTCAAATGAATGAATAAAATATTAAAAAAAAAAAAAAAAGAATGGTTCAGTGCCATAGCTTTGGTCTCCAGTGACAAATTTGCATGTTCCGTGTGCTTTGGTCCCTGTGTGTCTGTGCATAATGAAGACATCTTTGTTCATTTAAAGTTCATTCATTCAACATTTATTTATTAAAAAGCAACTAGTCACACTTCCTCTATTTTTTCTGTGTGTGAGAAAATGGAATGGTCTTTAACTGTGTGTTACTGCACACAGCTGGCAGATGTTTTAACAGTATTTTTGTGAAAATGGAAAAAAGAAAAACAAAAACATCTCCCTCTCTGTACAAAAGAATTATTTTTGAAAGTACCCCTTCCTCTGAGAGGATGTAGCACTATGTCCTGGCTGAGAGAAGTGCATTCTGGATTTCAGCCTCTGGTTGGGCACCATTTTGCAAAACACAAAAAGTACACCTATATGTGGAATCTAGTCTTAGGTGCAGCCTTACAAAAACAGTTTGGGTTTTGTCCAGTTTTGGGTGATTTGGGCCGAGTATAAGGAGAGTTCCTTCAGTCTGTGTTAGACACAGAGTCTGTATACCAACAACTCTGGTCTCAATTCTTCATCTGCCAAATGAGGGAGTTGGACTAGATTCCTTTTTCTTCCCCTAAAAAAATATGCATTTTGATTATAGAGTAGGGAGTTTAAGGGCATGGGCTTTGGAGTCAGACTACTTGAGTTTGAATTCTAACTCTACGATTTAAGAGCAGTTTCATCTTGGAGAATCTCTCTGACCCTTAGTTTCTTTATTTGTAAAACAGAGATGGCACTACTTAATACCTAGTTCATAGAGTTATTATGAGAATTAAATGTGATGTGGCATGCAAAGCACTCAGTACAATATCTGGAGTAAGTATTCAATAATGATTAGCCATGTTGATGATGATGATGACCTTGTGATTCCATATCTCAAAGAAAACCAAGGGCAGCTAATCCCATCTTCTGCCTAGCAGAGTTCTTGCATCAGTAATCTCATTAATACTCAATATTTTCCACTCAGCCTATTATAATACCTTTTGGGTCACTTATCTACAGTAAATAAGGACATTCATTTTACAGGCCTTGACAAGGCTGCTGTCCTCTATCACCTAATACTATTGCAATACTTCTTTAGATACTTGCTGCCTTTCTAGGAGAAAGGCAAATAATTGGTGTTTGGACTGACACCACTTCATGCTCCTATAAGTAGCCTCTAGAGATTCTGAAGAATAATCCCTCAAGCAGATGAATCCCTGAAGCACCTAAGAACCACAATGCATCAGTTAGCCATTGCCATATAACCAACACCCCCAAAACATAGTGGCTAAAAACAATGACCACTTATTATTTCTCATAAGTTATGGGATGGCTTAATAACTCTGCTGATTTGGGATAGATTTAACTGATCTTGGTTGGGCTCACTCCTGTGTTTGTAATCAGTAGCAGATTGGCCTTGTCCTGGACACTAAGTACTCCTTACAAGGCTCCCATGTCTCTCCAGCCTGGGCATATATATATATATATATTTTTTTTTTTTTAAAGATTTTATTTATTTATTTGACAGAGAGAGAGAGAGAGATCACAAGTAGGCAAAGAGGCAGGCAGAGAGAGAGGAGGAAGCAGGCTCCCCACTGAGCAGAGAGCCCGATTTGGGGCTCGATTCTAGGACCCTGGGATCATGACCTGAGCCAAAGACTGAGGTTTAACCCACTAAGCCACCTAGGCAGCCCAGCCTAGGCATATTTTGATGGTAGTACCAGGGGTCCAAAAAAGAAAATGGAGATAACAAGTCTTTTTTTCAAGTCTTTACTTGGGGCAAGTTTACTACTATCTCATTTAAAAAAAAGCAAGTCATGTCCCCAAGCCCAGAGTCACCAAGGAAGGGTACCACCGAAGGATATGGAGAGAGGGAGGCTTGAAAAACTGGGGCCACAGCTACAATCTACCACACAGATTAAAAATTATTTTTTAAAGTTTTCTAGCTTATAGATGTATCTAGTTGACAGCGTCATTGTTTTAATAGTCAGTCACTATTATATATATTATAAGCTTATTTTATATATGTAATTGTTTCATGCTTTATTCACAAGAAATGTCTTCAATAACATTACAAAATCTACAAATAAGTTGCTGGTTTCTAATTAAATGATAAAATCATGTCTGCAGCATTGTTTTGTTTTCTACTTCCCTGCATGGCTTTGTCAGGATTTTCTGAGCATTGATCATCTCAAAGATATAATTGCCACCAACCAGTGCAGCTTAAAGACTTTCCTATACCCCAAACATTGTTGAATAGAGGCCCCCGAAAAGTCCCACATGCACTTTAAACAACGAACAGAAAGAAAGCTAGCAGATATTTGAGTGTGAAAGATTGAGCAGCATCTTGATCAAGTTCTCTTCATGAACTTCCTCTAATATGTTCTTTTAGAAATTTAGAAATTTTAGCAAAATTCTTTCAAAGCAGATAAAAAATAAAAAGGGAGGGTGAATTTATCCCTGCTAAGGTAAAACTGAGGCATTGAATTATTATACAGGTAAATCATATGCTGGGGATGCCACCTAAGACAGTATAGAAGACTGGGTGTCCCCATTTCATAACAATTAGGTGTCCTGACTGCATAGAAGCCAGGTTAGAGAGGCCAGATAGCAACCATCAAAGAGCTGGTTCAAAGTGGCTTCCAAAATCCTAGTTATCAAAACCTGCAAGTCATCCAGAGTGTAAGCTATTAGAATTCTCATTTGGACCTTTGCTTTAGGATCTGCCAAAATACTCTTGAAATTGTCAAATATACCTCCTAATTTAGTTTACATCTCCAAATTCTGTCATAGCGACAAGGGCTCAGACCCTTAAGAAAACCTCGACGTATCTGAAGACAGCATGTGGTCTTCTCTTATTAGCCAAACCAGTTTAATATTTTCTCAAAGGACTTAGTTTCCAACAATATCATGATTTTGTTCCCTGTTTTTCTCTAGACCTTGCAGTTCTTTGTCATATCTACTCTTAAATACGGTGACATGGAGGACATTGGGGAGATGGAGAGGAAAAGGGAGTTGGGGGAAATCAGAGTGGGAGATGAACCATGAGAGACTATGGACTCTGAGAAACAAACTGAAGGTTTTGGAGGGGATGTGGATGGGGGGTTGGGTGATCCTGGTGGTGGGTATTATGGAAGGCATGTATTGCATGGAGCACTAGGTGTGGTGCATAAACAATGAATTCTGGAACACTGAAAAGAAATTTAAAAAATAAATAAAAATTTTAAAAAAACAAAACCAAAAACGATTCAAGATTAGGAAGTCATCATAATTTTTTTTTTATTTTATTGGTACTATGTTAATAAATAGAGGACTTTTAAAAAGTTTTTATGTCAATAGTGGGATATATATTAGTAGATGTACTATATTAAACAATCCAATTTCTAAAATAAATCCTACTTGACCATGAAAAAAATATATATATGGTGACTGTCCTGCCCAGGGTATAATAAATTGGGACAGTTCCCAGGTTCTACACCTTCTGTGTCTCCCACCACCACCCCCACCACCACACCACACACACATTGTAACAGTGGCTAGGAAATGACTCAGGAGGTAGAGTATGCAGGAAAAAAAGGAGATTACCAGCACAAGTGTAGAAAAACACATGAAGGTTTCATATATAAATGTACTCCATCAATAAACTCATCCTTCCTTACCACAGCAGTTAGTAGAAGAGTCCTTCCCTTTTTCCACAGACTCTGTAGGATGTATGTGACTAATTAAGATTCCTATCTTCTTCCATGTCTGTCTTTAATATTTACTGCAACAAAAGGTCATCTAAACTAAGAGTCAGCCCCAAATTATGTGATTTACCCTCACCTGTCTCACTGACCCAACCATTGTTGATAACCACAATTGTTAGTTACAACCGATAATGACGCCAGGTGGCAACCAAAATCCGTAACTCTAATAATGGCAAGGGAAAAAAAAAGCACACACACCAAAAAAACTCAAACTCCAGATTTATAAGTCATTCTTTTGACCATGCAACCTGATAGATGTTTCTCTTTTGATCAGTATACCAATGCTCACTATATTCAGTTGCACTGCTATAACTCCCTAGTCTTCTTTACCTTTTTTCTTTTCTTTTTTTTTCCCCTTAAGTATTCAAATCTTAGTATTTTCTCACAAAAGTAGGAGGAATGGATTGACTGAGTGCATAAAGAAGAGAGTTATCCCTGTGGGTCCTGCTGTACATATTTGCCTCTTCCTTATGAAGCATCGCATGGGACAAGTCCTCCAGGATCCACTTTGAGAACTCTGGCCCAATTCCCCAGCACAGAGCACAAGCATCCTTCCCAAGGGAAGCAGCTAAAAGAACAAGCTCCCCCCCCCCCTTAGGTTTTCCACCTCATCATTGTGTTCCAGTAGGCTAACTTTAGCTGCCACCACTCAGAGGAAAATGGGGAGATAATATAAAATACCCTTAAAGATCTCTTTGTTAGTAATCTAGCATGTAAGTAGGGATATTTCCTGTTTTCTCCCACTGATTTTCCAAATCTAGAGTTTAGGACCATTCATTCAATCAATGAATATTTGAATACATATTTTGTGCCAGGCAAATAGACCAAGAATGCCAGGACTCATGGAGATTATATTCTGGTGGGTAGAAACAGATAATGAATAGATAATAATACAAAATATAACATATGTCAGACACTGATAATTGCTTAAGAGAGAAACAGTAGGGAAAGATAGGGAGTGTGGGGGTTGGGAGTAGGTGCTGTTTTTCATCGTGTATACAAAGAAGGTCTAGGAATAAAGAAATGAGGAAGTAAGCCATGTGAATAGGTGTTGGAAGAACATCCCAGGAAGAAGAAATAGCCAGTGGAGATGTCAAATAAGAAGCTAGATGTACAAGTCTAGAGTTTGAGAGAGAGTTCAGACCTAGAAATATAAATTTGGAATGATCAGTATGTATATGGTGTTTAAGCTGAGAAGCTGGTTGAGATCACCAAGGATGTTAGTGTAGATGGAGGAAAGAAGAGGTGTGAGAATTAAGCCTCAAAGTGTAAAGCTTGGGGTGATGAGGAGCAATCAGCAAAGGTACCTGGGAGAAAAATCCAGAGTGTCGGTAGGTGAAGTAAGCTGTAGGCTGCAAACTGATGGGCTTATAGCAGTGGGGGAAGTTGTTAATGAACTTGAAAAGGGCTATTTCAGTGAGTTAGTATGGACAAAAATGGGGTTTAAGAGAGAATGAGAGGAGAGAGAAAAGAGTCAGTAAGAAGAGATCATTATTCCAGAGTTTTGCTATAAAGGGGAGCAGGGAAATGAAATCATAGGGAGAGAGCAGTGAACAGTCAAAACTTTTCTCCCCCAGAGTTCTTTCTTTCTTTCTTTCTTTCTTTTTTTTACTTTCTTAAAATTTATTTGTGTGTGTGTGTTCCAAAATTCATTGGTTTTGCACCCAGTGGGAGGGACAGAGGGAGAGGGAGAGAGAATCCCAAGCAGACTCCATGCTGAACATGGAGCTTGACATAGGGCACAATCTCACAAGCCTGAGATCATGACCCAAGCTGAAACCAGGAGTCAGATTCTTGACAGACTGTGCCGCTGATGTGCCCCAAAGCTATTTTTAAGGTGGGAAAAATAGCCTGTTTCTATGCTTATGAGAATGATCTATTAGAAATGAGAAAATTGATGGTTGGGTGGTGGGGAGAATTGCTACAGTAATGTCCTCGAGTGATAAAGTGAAGGCAGGATCTAGTGCATAAGTAGAGGCCTTGCCCTTAGACAGGAATACAAACTATTTCTTCAGTGTAACAGGAGGGAATGTTGAGTATATGGATAGAGATACAGCTAGGTTAGATAGATAGGGTGGTAAGAGCATGAAGAAGCTCTTTTCTGATTACTTGTATTTCCTCAGAGAAAATGGAAATAAGGCCATCAGCTGATAATGAAGATGGGGAAGGAGGTATTGGAAGAGGGGATAAGATGTGAAATAATCATATGGGAATGGGAGAAAATTAATGAACTGGGGGATTTTATTAGATTATTGGGTGGCTCTGTAGTCCCTTTGAGGTTGATGGTCATGCATTTTTAGTGAGACCAGTAGATATGGATGCATGTTTTCCTGCAGTCAAGGTCAGCTGTGTACATGTGAGCTCAGAGTAGGTGTAGAGATGGATATAACCATTGTTGTACTTTTGCCACATAAAGACAAGGGAGTAAGGGGATGATAATGATGATGGACAAGAGCAAGTGATGACATGAAGATGGAGTAGGGGACAATCCAAAGTTAGTAAGATCAGTAAGTTGCAGGAGGTGACATGAAGGATGTTGGAGTTGGGGCACTCGAGAGTATAAATTGGAAAGACAGGAGGTGGTGGTCAGAGGGTGGGATGCTTGGAATTGAGGTTATAAAGGGATTAAAGTGATTGATAATAACAAGGTCTAGTGGGATATGACCACGAAAGTCAGTGGCAGAGGAATGGTATAGGCAAGATCTTTGAGAGAGTTGAGTCAAGGAATTGACAGGCCAGAATATCAGATGGATTATTTATGTGAATATTTAAATCACCAAGAATTGTCCGGAGCAATGTTGAAGGAAGTAAGCGACAATGAACTAAGGGTTAAAATTTCAAGGAAAGAGGGAAAGGGACCTGGGATTTGTTGTTAGGAGGTGGGAGCATTGGGGAAAGACAGAAACAAAGAAACTAGCTGGTGGTAGGCCTTATGGCATGCAGTTCAATGCAGGTGTTTATTTTTAGGTGGAGGAAGCAAGAATAATCTGGAATTGGCAATAAGGAGCAAGTCATTTGCGTCTTGTCTTCTTTACTCTTCATCTTTTGTATCTCCTAGAGTGTATCCTTCTAGTTAGATATTATAGCAATATGTAGATATTGCTTCTTGGCTTTCTTTACTCTCCAACTTTTTTCCTTGTTGTGTTCACTTAGTATTCTGGAGATCCAATGCTTAGGCCTGATTCTACATTAGAATCACCTGAAGAGATTTTTGAACATTATATTGTACACAGGCCCTTTGAGGTATATTGATTTAATTATTCTAGGGTGGGATCCAAGCATCCCTAGTCTTTAAAGTTCTCCAGGGGATTCTAGTGGACAGGCAGTTTAAGAAACACTGTCCCAGAGAAAAGTTTGAAAAGGTTTGAGTCTTTATAGACATATGCATTGTTATGGAGAATGGTCCACAGTTTTCATCATATCCTTGAAAAGATTCCAGACTGAAGAAGACTAACACACTAAGCCCCTTATTTTTCTAATGAAAAAACTTTAACCTTAATTAATTTTTTTTTTAAATCTTTTTCATTAGAGATGGAGATGAGAATTGGGAAAAGGGAGAAATCTGGAAAGAACCATACCAACCTAGGTAAAATGCTGGAGTCTTTTCCAGAACATCAGCAGGAATTTGAAACCTCCATGAAGTGGAATCCATGAGGCTAGCCCACTACCCTGTGCATCCAAGATCATCTCTGCCTCCCTTCCTGCCCTCTAAAAATGTGAAATGTACACGGGTCGCTGACTCTGGAGCTCTCTCACAGATGGTTTCTGCGTAGGAGTATTGCGCACACCAAGCTCACTTAGCACCTGCTTTTTACGATGTGAAAACTGCACATCCATCATATGCGCGTCACCTCAAATTATATAATTTTTTCTCACAAAGTGGAAAAAAGAGGTTTCAGAATATGCATTCAACTTCTGCTGGCCTCCTAGAGGAGCAAGATGGGTCAAGAATTAGGTCAGAACATTGGGGAACTCTAGAGGCAAAGGCCCTCTCAGGCTGCGATGGATGCCACTCTCCTTTCGTTGTTGCATCCACACTCTTGTCCTCACTGCTGCAGCAGGGCCAGCTGCCGATGTGCTCAGATTTGTGAATTTACTCGTGTATTAAAGTATTTGCCAACATGAACTTGATGGTTCTGGTTCCTTCACCACAGATCTTAATCCTCTGATAGGGAAGATAGGAATGTCTTGGAATCACACACTTTAATTATAACCATCATTTTTACTTAGCCCTCTTTTATCTATTCAGTTGGGTTTCTGAGATGCTCAAACCAAGCTATGACATTTCTAAGCAGCTGGCACAAAGATAATAGGGAACTATTTATAACTTGTTAAAAAAGAAAGATTCTGGTGAAAGTGGTAGCCAGAAGAAATTACTAAATATCTACCTTGGTCATAAAGTTGCCCAATTCTAACCTCGTAAATATTAACACTTGCTTGTCCCTGAACATATTAGGGGAAACATTTGGCAGATAGAACACGTCCTCACATGCACTGGGTAAAATTACAAGTGACTACTTTGTCTCTCTTTTCTCTCCCTTTCTTCCTACCACTGGTTGTCAATCTCCCTTTCTTCTTTCTGCTTATTGTCCTCTAACCCAACCTCACATGCACACTTAACTTCCACCCCCACATAACATCCACTGACTCATGCTCTCATAACCACCCACACAGTGGCTCACCGTGTGCTCCTTTCATGTCCATTTCTGTCCAGGTGCCTTGGCTTTTTAGTTTTTGCCTGATTCTCAACAGGAGTAGACTTCAGGTCTGCAAGCCTTTGGAGTCCGAAGTGGCTAGACCAACCATGGGTTAACCTGTCACTCTCCCTACTCCTCCATAGTATTTGGATCAACTTTTGGAGGAAATTGTGATGACACACATAAATCTAAAGAATTCAGCACAAGATCTCCAGAGTGGAGACTGCAAATTAGCGGTCCTTAGGTGACTCCGGTCAGTATTACCTTTAGCCTACAGGTTTTGATTTTTTTTTTAAGATTTTATTTATTTATTTGAGAGAATGAGAGAGAGAGAGAACAAGTCAGGGGAGGGGCAGAGAAGCAGGCTCCCCAATGAGCAGGAACCCCAGTGTGAGACTTGATCCCAGGACCCTGGGATCATGACCTGAGCCAAAGAGAGATGCTTAACCAGCTGAGCCACCCAGGCACCCTACACAGGATCTTAAAAATATTCTTGGAGACATGTTATATTTAACAAAAATATTGAGTCAACATTTAAAGTTAGGAGATACTACAACATTTGTGTAACATTTAGTCTGCAGTCCAGCAAGGCAATCATTGGTTAAAGCTGATTCACCCTTGTACTCCATAGATAAGTTTAAATTTTCCAGTTTCCCACAGTCCCCACCACCCCTTGCCCTTCCCAACTTCCTACCTCTTCACTCATTTATGGTACTTGTCTTGCTCATGGAGGTGTTTGTGCTGAGCATCTTCTCTATAGCTGCCACAAATGGAATCCAATCCAGCTGGGTAAGAACCCAAACCTAAAAAGATAAACTACCCTGGTAGTCATGAAAACACAGAAGGAAGAGCTGCCCCCGGCTCTTTCCTTCACAGAAAGAGCATCTGCTTTGGGAACAAATATGTTTAAGTCTAAACCCAACTTTAGGTGGGTGATTCACCTAGCTGCTACAAAGTTGAGTTTTCGTTATTATCAAAAGGATGTATTAATTGAAACATTGCTGTGAAATAATTTATTTAATAAAATGCCTTACACAGTAAATGCTAGCTGCTATTAATATCTACTTCCCCTTCCCTTTCTGGCCTTATGCATTCTTGAGTACTAATGAGTACACGTGCACAGTATTGATAAACATGTTAGCAGGGAGAAATGGTGATGCCAATAATATTGGCCAATAACGATGAAGCGAAACAAGTTCAAGAGTATTCCCAAGATTAGGGGTGCCCCAGAGAGCTAGATGGGCAGAAGCTTTTGTCATAGTACCTACAAGCAGGACCCTAAAATTTGTCAAATGTTTTGTATCTCTGCTATGTTGATAGGCCAGAAGAGAGATGCCAAGGATCTAACTAGAGTAATGGTAGTAGAGAAGGAAAGAAAGGGGAAATTTTAACAAAACTGTAAGAATTAAAATTGATTGATATGTAAGGATTATGTTGATTTTGTATGCCGTCAACTTTGCTTAGTTTGAGTTATATTTCCTAGAATTTTATTCTCTGTATGGTTCTGGGCCAAGGGTGGCCACATGAGGCATATGGTCTTGATTTGGAGGGAAGAAGTGAAACAGCAGCCATCATGTTGTCACGGATCTGCTAACTCACCTGGGCAGCGCCTGGCCCATACCTTGTCCAGCTGTTGCTCATCTCTTCCTTTAGCTCTTCAAGTACTGGACTGGGCACAGCTCTCAGACTTATGCTAGCAGCTTCTCCTGCTGGTCATCAGGATTAGATGCAGTGAGAGAGACATGAGTTCCAGTGCTTTCTTTTAGGTTCTATTTTATTCTTGATTCTTATTTTTCCTCACTCTTCTCCACAGATGTCCATCTTTCCTTCCTGACTGCCAGCCCCACTAAGGGCTGGACATAGATGAATGTCCAAAAGATAACTAAATATATATATCTAAATTTCTTGAAAAGACTCCCCTAAGAGAATGGAAGAAGCATTGAATTAATCTAGAGAACCTAGATATCTAGGGAAGCTCTCATTCCCAATTCGGGACTCACTTTCATCAAGGCTTCCATCTCTTGGTCACAGCTTCACCCACATTACTACTCTGGCTGTGCATAATCTAGAGATGACTTTTGTCTTGGATATATCAGATACTATCCTCGGAGAAGTAATGGCCATAAGTGCTTTATCCTAGATCATAAGTGCTTTATCCTAGATCTTCAGTCCTTTCTTTTTTTTTTTTTTATAATGATCACTTTCTAGTATCTTATATAATTTACGAATATGCTATCTTTATTATTTATTTTCTGTATTTTCCCACTAGAATGTAAGCTTCATGGAGTCAGGTCTTTAGCTTTCTGTACACTGATGTAAACAAAATATTCAGAACTGTGGCACATACTAAGGACCCAAAAATAGTTTGGGAGTTAAATTGAATGCTTATACTACATAGTGAGATTCAGCAATGATGGTATAATGAGCTCTCCTATCTGTATTCAGAATCAGAAACAAATGTGCAGAAAGATATGAAAAAACTTGGTTGTAGAAGGTATTGGTCACATATGACATGATATAAATCAAAGTTAATGGGATTACAGCTTTTGGGTCCAGACATGATGAATGTTATTCAATGCCACATCAATATCATAGCCACTTGTTGTCCTAACAATGATAGAAGCAACTATCTCAAAATATGAGATGAGGCAAATAGAGCATGACTTAGAAGGGATACCCAAGTACTAGCATCTGAAATAATTTACCCTTTTGTGTAACAGTTTAGAACACAGAATTTCCGGGCGCCTGGGTGGCTCAGTGGGTTAAGCCGCTGCCTTCGGCTCAGGTCATGATCTCAGGGTCCTGGGATCGAGTCCCGCATCGGGCTCTCTGCTCAGCAGGGAGCCTGCTTCCCTCTCTCTCTCTCTATGCCTGCCTCTCTGACTACTTGTGATTTCTCTCTGTCAAATAAATAAATAAAATCTTAAAAAAAAAAAAAAAAAAAAAAAGAACACAGAATTTCCAATAATTGAGATATTTTAGACTTTAATAGATATTGCATGCTTCCAACCTGTTAAGTATTGTGTGAAGCAATTTTTGTGCTTTCACTGATTTTATCCCTCCACAAACCAGCAAGTCATTATCATCACTTTGCAAAGGAGGAAACTGAGATACAGAAATGCTATTTAACATTCTCAGAGTCACACAAATATTAAATGAATTTGCCTGTACCAGGCTACCTTCTGAGCTGGCTCCCGTGGTGAACATATATATAAAGAAAAAAAAAAAAGTGCAGGGTATTTTTGTTTTCTTATTTGTAGTTGCAATAATGGACAATCTCTCTCTCTTCCCCTCTTTCCCTCTATAAGAGGATTCTTTGCTTTCAGGGATGGTTCCTGGGCTCTCCTTTGTTGTACAGAAAGCAAATACAGAGTGGATAAGAAAGCTGTAAAGACGGAGGTTAATATAGATCCACATAATACAACTCTGATCAGTGAAGAGAGTGACAAAAGCCTCTTTGGCTTGAGTTTTGGTACACTTTTTTGGGAAACCCTGAAGACAAATTTTGGAGCTAATTTGGTATCAAGGCAATATGGAGGATAAGATGGGGAAATGAGATTTTATTTTGAAAGTAGTCCCCATCTAGCACATTCAGGAGAGACTGTTGTAAAAGATTAAATACTGTTTATCTACTTTTCAGTTGCTGGACCACATTGTTTCTTTGGGAAAGTCCACACAGAACTGGATCACAAAGTGGCTTGCTTATATGGTTTATGTTTTGAAAAGAAGGAAAATGGGTCATTAGTTCCATCATCACCCAAGTTTGAAATTGTTAAATAATCTGATGCCTCCTCTATTAGCAATCTACTGTTACATAATAAATCATCCTGAAATTTAGTAGCTAAAAACCATAATAAGAGCTTATTATGTCTCAGAGTTTCATCCCCATGTCGACTTCTCTATAGGACTTTTAAGTGGTCTCACAACATGGAGCTGGCCTCCCATGGAGTAGACAAACCAAGAAAGGCGGGGAAAGCTGCTTTTTTGACCTAGCCTTGGAAGTCCCATGCCATCACTTCTTCCATGTCCCACTGGTCACACAGGTCAGCTCTACCGTGAGACAGGTCAGCTTTACCGTGAAAGGGACTCACCAAGCATGAATACCAAGGATCACTGTGGGGAGAGAAATCATCTTAGAGAGGCAACCAAACCTCCCTTTTTCTTTTTCCCTAAATACAAATGGTTCCCGAATACTGATTGTCCTTCCTTTATGTGTTTTCCCATTTCCACTATCTCCACTATTCAACTCCTACACCTTATCTTGACAATGCCCTGATTAATGCAATGGCCTCTTAATTGGTTTCTTACCTCCAGTACATTCCATATTTCTTTTACATTCCATATTTCTTTTTATCCTATCATTCTTTAACAGAGCTTATTCTGTAACTGTAGTTACTTACATTCTTTTGTATCCATTTATTCCCCAACTAGGTTGACAGGCTTTGAAAGCATTGTTGCATGCATTTGCATATCTCCACAGCTCCTAAACTGTGCCTCAGAGAGATATGATCAAGGAAAAAACAGTGGAACCTACTGGGTAAGCAGAGATGGCTGAGCCAGACAAATGCTGAATTTAAATCCCAACTTTACTACTTCCAAGCTGTGTGATCTCAGGCAAGTTATTCAACCTCTCTGAGCTTCTGTTTTCTTACTTCTAAAAAGCAAGTTAGTCATAACTAATAATTAAAAATATTTATAAAATAATTGCTCTAAGTATGAACAATTATTAGTAATAAACTATTATAATCAATAATTTCTTCATTTCAGAGCATGAGGATTAGATAAAGGGTATGTACAAAGGACTTAGCATTATATCTTGAACATACTAAATGCTTAATAAATTGTAACCATTCACATGTCACATAGTTGGAATTTAATGGTCTTCTAAAAAATTAAAATTGAAGAAAGAAGTATTTGGCCAAAAGACCCTAACTCTGACAATTCTCTTTCTCCAACTTTCAGGGGCTTTCTGAGGAGTTCTGGGCCAGCAGCATCCAGTAGAACTCTCTTCAGTGATGGAAATATTCTATATCTGCACTGTTCAGTGGGTAGCTGCTCACCACATGCAGCCATTGAGCCTTGGCATGTGGCTAGTGTGAGGAAGTGTGTTTTTAGTTGTATTTAAATCTAAATAGCCACATGTGATGAGTGACAACCACAGTATTCAGGACAGTTCAATAATCTATAGTTCTCTAGTGCTCTAGTTTATAGTCTGTCTAGTTCTTTGGTCTTTATTTCTATAGTCTATAGTTCTCTGGCTTTACAGCACTGCGTTAAGCATCCTGCTAAATAGGCCTGCTTTCATTCTTCTTTGTGGATGGGTATGGTGCTATAAAAACTGCTCCGTGAAAATCTGAAGTTGAATGCCTAGAAATCGAGCAAGGATCATGTTATAATTCCCTTCCTCAAGAAGTACTGACTGACTTATCTTCTTTCTGTGTCCATGAACACAGAGAATGCCAGAGAATAAGAAGAAGATGTGACTTCTGTTTTGAGAAAGGTAGGAGGATCTAGGACATTCAAGCTGCATACATACCAGAAAATAACTTGAGTTAATATGATAAGTGACAGAATAATTAGTATATAGTTGCTATTTATGATTTTATTATCCATTTTAATAAAATCACATGCATATCATCCTCACCATCTTCACCATCTCCTTCCCAGGCCCTCTGCCTCATATTGTGTTTAATCCTCACAAAACCCTATAGTGTAGATGTAATACTTTCCCTCCTTTTTGTAGATGGGGAAACTGAGGCTCTAGAAGGCTAGGAAAATTTCCTACAGCCATATTGTAAGAGAATGGCAGAGCAGGACTTTGAACACAGAACTATCATGATCCAAAGTCTGTTTTGTTAACCATTCTGCTGTACGGCCTCATCCTTTAAAATGTATCCTTCACATTGCTTGCCTGGTTTTGAGTGTCCATCTGTAATATTTATTTTAATTGTACAATTACATATGTTCACGGGAAGAAATTTTTTAAAATATAGAGAAGATAAGGAAAGAAAGAGAGAAAACAAGAAAAAGAAAGAAGGAATAAATTAATTTTGTTGGCATTTGTTGTAGCCTTGTTGACCCATTGCCAAGAGTAATCACACAACATTATTTACTACCAAGCCTGTCTCCCCAAGGGAGATAGGGCCAGCCCAGTGTGAATTTCTTTACGGGATCAGATCACATGCACACAATGGAATGTCAGTCTCTGAAAGGATTTACTGAATACAATTGATTCTAGGCTGATTTCCTCACTCTCAGAGGAGGGAATTAAAGGCCCACAAGTTTGAATAACTCGCAATGATAATTCTCAAGAAAATAAATTATTCCTCACAGGGAAAAGGCACCAGAGCATTCAGAAACTCCTCTATGCATGTATAGGTTATATTTCGTTTTATGATATTCCTAAATCCATTTGTTCATAAGTTCAGTGACAGTCTATAGGCAGCCACTACTGCCATCTGTTGGTGGTGGGCAGTGTTGATACGTTTCAACAGAGGTACATAAAATGGTTCTTATCTAAGTCTATTAAGTTGAATTGTCATCACAGGAACCTCTGTATTTATTTAAAAAAAAAAAAAGCATGTGGAATCAGACAGACGTGGGTTCATGTCTTGGCTGTGCCTAAAGTGTGACCACTTTCATTTTGGATTTTCCATTTGTTTATTGGGGATATCGAATTCATATGAATGTTGTAAGAATTATAACATATAATGTTGTAATGAATGTATATTACTTTGGATAGATGCTAGCCAAAATCTCAGTGGCTTAACACTGTTCTTGTTAACATTATAGTGTCTTGCTCGTAACACGGTTCAAAGTGGGTGCTCTGAATCACTAGGCAGCTCTAGGACCAAGTTTCTATCATCTTATGACTCTACCATCTTCAACTCTGGCCTCTAAGGTCACCCTGGAACCCAACATCAACTATTAGAGCAAGAGGAGAAGGCATGGAGTATGCAAGGAGGTTTTTATGGGCCAGACCTGGAGCTACATACATTACTTCTATACTTCTTCCATGTGCCAGAACTCAGTCTTCTGATTGCTTCTCATTGCTGATAAGACTGAGAAACATGGTCTAGCAGTCTCTCTGTAACAGCCATAATTTTAAGTAATAAAAACATAAGCATCACTCTAATGCAGTTGTGAATTTTTCTTTACATATTATGTAATACTATTTATATTTTTGTCAGTTATTAGTATGGTGCAGATATGAAATTAAAAGGCAATGTAGTGTGATGAAATGAGCAGTGGTCTTGGAGATGTGGCTTCTAATTCTGTGTGATCTTGAACATATCACTCAGTCAATCTGAACTCCAGTCCTCATCTAGAGGCTGACAGGGGTAAATCCAACGATGTATCTGTGTCATCTGTCTCCACTGCCATATCCCTCACTCTAAAAGTTTACAGCTTTTTGGACAAAAGTAACACAAAGCAAAATGTGCAATGACTCCCAAAGTAGAAAAGCGGTAGAACACAAGTGTTGAATGGGCTTAGATGGGAAGATATTTTAAAAGAGAAGCAGCTTTAAGCCTATTCTTGGAAGAGGGAATGGTACCCAAAAGAGGGCATGAAGTATGGAATGCCATGCAAGAAAGGCATAAAGATCATAAACAAGAATTTGGGGGAGGGAGCATGGTAAGAATAACCTGGCTGAAAAGGAATGTGTGTTAGAGTGAGGCTGTGGATGAATTTAAAAAGTAGTTTGATAGGTAGAAAGAAAGAAAACATTAATATTAAGCTGCCAGACTTAGGAACCTTATTTAATCCAAAAAGATCCCAGAAGAAAGCCAAATATGGTTTTTGTATGGGCAACTGACATCATGAAAATCTGTTAGTCATTATGAAAAGAAATGTGATTAGATCATAGCCTTTGACGTGACAGTACCTTTTATTAAATTGTTGAATGTCAAAGGTCTACTTGGTCCATAAATATTCTTCCAAATATGTTAGTTACATGAATTCTATACCCATTTCAAGGAAGAAGAGTTTTACGTGGTCTTGGAGAAAAGATGAGAATGTGGGAAGAATCAAATAGTTTACACTGAAAGAGAGCCCTCAGTTCTTTGCTTTATTTTGTTTTAGTTTTTTTTTTTTTAATCAAGGATAAAAATGTAGGTAAGACATGAGTCAGAGCAAACTCAGAAAGTACCTAGAAGCCTTCAGCATTTGAAGACTGCTGGCTAGTTTCATGTGGGTGAAGTTCGGTTTTCAGAAAGACAAATTGAAAATAGAACTTGTTTGTTTAGATTTTGCCATTCTCTAGGGGACGTACAAGAATGTTCAATGAACTCTGAGGGGGAAGAATTTCTTCTTGGGAACTGACGCCAGAGACTTGTAACTCTGGAGAGAATATGGCCTGGAGCAGATCCTAAGCACAGTACAGTTTTTCTCTGGACCAAATCTGAGGAGACATGGTCTTAGCCAAGGTAAATGCCAAGTAGAAGCTCAGGTGTGGCCCTCTAAGCAGGTTTCCAAGAAAGGCCTCTGTCACACCCTCAGTAAGCGTGAGAGGGTTGAAACATTTCCCAGGAAAGTTACTGATGACACCTTTGACTCTTCTTCAGCTCTACTAAGCTCTTGGGAAGCACCATTTTTGTTTTTATTTTTAAGAAAAAGGTTATTTTCGAGGGGTAACTCTCTGTGATTTACTGCATATTAACTTTTTTACGCAAATGAAATAGTCTATTATTAACCACATGACTGTGGCAAGTCACAAGTCTTTTCTGGGCTTCAGGCTTTGGTTTTCTTCTCTGTAAAATACAGACACTAGATTATATAATCTCTGAGGCTTCTTCCTGATCTGAAATGATAAGTTCTAATTCAAACAACTTCCTCTTTCTGGTGAAGTAACATGAAGCCTGAGGTTACTTTATCACATTCTTCTAAATCTCCATATCACTCTTAAAACGCAGAGGAAAAAGCTAACAGCCCATAGAGCATGTACAGCGGGAAGAATCCTCTGTTCAGTGCAATAGCATGTTGGCTGGGAACACTGAGCTCGGAGCTGCTTCCCTCCCACCCCCAGGACCGGGGGAGTTTACATCTTTATTCTTCTTAGAAACACCAGTGTTTTTATTGTGGTTGTACAACAGGTTCTCTGACTGCACTTTCCAGTTTGGCAATAGTTTATTTGCCATCTGTTCTTATTCTCTATTGTATTTCCATGTTTTTAAATGGGTTCTTCTTCGTTCTCAGGACGTAATTCCTTCTAAAAAAAAAATCTTATCCTAAATAGAGCAAGTTTACCAGCGGCGTCCAGGACAGAGTATGTGACAATGATATGATAGGCCATGATGATGAGGGCCAGAAAAACATCAAAGATTTCAGAGCTGGACTCATAAGGTAGCTATTAACCATATGCGGCTTTTAAAATTGAAATTAGCTAGAATTGAATTAGCATTAAAAATTCAGTTCCTCTGCCATACTAACCACATTTCAAGGGCTCAACAGGCACATGTGGCTAGTGACTACCATTTTGTAGAGCACAGACATATCACATTCTCCTCACTGAAGAAAAAGCTCGATTGGTCAGTGCTGCCTTAGAGAGCAATGGTCACAGAATCACATTCTTAGGGAATATCAGGGAACTTGGAAACCACATAAGACATTCTTCCACCCCAGGCAGTTCAAATCTTTCCAGTACCTGAGAATTTATCACCTTACAAAGTGGAATGTTTTATTTTCCTAAAACTTTATATTAGAACGTTCTTCCTTAAACTGGGTCAAAATCCATATCCCATTAACTCCTGCTGTCTCTCTAAACACAGGCTAAGTGAACTTTACCAGAGCATCAGTGCCTCTGTTGTATCTACTTAGACTCCTCTTTCTCAGTTAGCCCAGGCCACAGGCAAGACAGCTGAAGCTGGCTGACCCCACCTCACCACTCCATGGCCAAGCTGGGACTGAATCCATGTTTCCAGCTGGTGTGTTCCATTCCAACCTTACTGCTTCCAAGTCCAGCGACTATGTCATTAAAGAATGTATGCAGATGAGTTTGTAGAGCTGAAGCTCTTGTTCTTTTATCTTTCTTTCCATTCTGTTGTTTTCCCTCCATTTTTAAAAATTTCCTTTTTCACTGCATACTTCCTAAGAGACTCAAGGTTCTTTCTTCCCCAGTAGAGCAAAAAGTATGAAAAGTATGCATGAATATTCCAGAAGATAAAACAATTGCCGCCCCCCCCATAACCATAGCTGGCAAGAATAGCAATCACGCAAATGGCTTGCTTTAGTTTGCTGTTTCAAAGCAGTATGAAGATAGAAGAGGAAGCTAAAAGCACTAAAGAGAAATGACCTACTTCTAAATGGTGTCTAGAAGAGAGGATGATCTTAATTACTCTTTAGTAAGAAAGGGCATCTACCTCCCCATGGAGCTCTGTGGAGACTTTGCAGGTGAGCTATGGTAAATGCCAGTTACTGCTTCAGATCTGTGCGACAAGCCCTCACTGAGGGGTCGGGTCTGTGCTGGGGAAACAAAAGGATTGAAACACTGTCTTTACCCTCCAGTCACTGACAGGGATGCTAGGTGGAGTCAATAAATAATCAATTACCACCCTAGACTGCTCCGCTAAGCTTGGATGGGTGTGTTTCAAAGGAAACAGTAAATCAGTCCTGGAGCTCAAATGGTCCCAGCAGTTGCTGTCACAGCAAAGCAACTGGGAGTCACTAAATACAGGGACCCACAGACCAAGCTTCCTAGGAAAGAAGACTCTGCCCAAAGTAGACTGGGCCCAGCAAAAGATCTGGTGCTTCATAAACAGCTATCTTCTCTAACAACAAAAAAACTGTTCCCTGATTTACTTCATTAAAAAGAGGTAATGTCACCAGCCGGAACCACGCCCCTTGACATTCAGGTCCATGGTTGACTGTATATATATGGAGGTTTGTGTATGTGTGTATGTACGTGTGTATCTATATCCATCCATATATATGAACAACACACATAGATAGGATAGATAGAACTTTATATAAAATTATTTTATGTATATATGTATGTATACAAATACATGTATGGGTATGATTTTATATATTTTTATATTTTAATTGTCTTATATTTGTACACAGGGGAATATTTATACATACATACTTCTAGTTGCATACATTTATAAATACATGTAATATTTTTATGTAACACATATGTACATATATGTATGCACACATTTCTGGAAGGACATTGAGGACATTTCTGGAAGGATACATAAGACATTTTTTATGGTGGGTAGCCTTAGAAGAGCAGGGATAAAGATCTTGGAGGGGCAATGTGGAGGGATACATTGCACTTTATTTTATAACTTTTATGTATATTATGTCATTTTTTTATTGCCTATTAATTACTTTTAGAACAACAAAAACATTTTTATTAATATTGGGTTAAGCTAAGGGCACCATCACCAACTTTGCCCTGTTCTCCAACAAGAATTCCAAAATGCCAATAGAGTTAAGGACCTTGTTCCAGGCTGGGCTCATCCAGGTGCTTTGCCTTAGATGACTTAAGTTACTGTGTTTTCTCCACATTAGCTGACAGAGATAATGAGGCCCAAATTAAGATTCTATGAGATGATATATGTGACACACACATATGTACAACACTGTGACAGTGTTTTACAACTGTAAACTTCTTCACGCGAGTCCATAACCCTGGCAGGTGGAAGAGTATCCAGAACTACCCAACTCTACTGCTACCACCTGGGCCCTGTCATGTGTGCGGCAGACAGGGATGGGCTGTGTTGTGTTGACAGGGAAAGGAGAGGGAGCAGGAAGAAAAGAAATGAGAAGGGGCAGTAGCGGAGGGTAAGATAGGAGACGGTGGACGGGAGGCCTCTGGGAGGCCTGATGCAAGGCGGGCCCCCGTGCAGAAGGGGGCTCCACTCTGGCACAGGGCCTGAGCTGCCACAGCTTGCTACTATTCCCAGCTGATACCTGAACACCTGCGTTGGGACTGTGACATATCATTCTGGATAGTGTCAGGAGAATAGAGTAAATTCATGTCTGTGGTCCAAAGGCTGGGCCTCCTCCCACTGTCCTCTGCCAGACTCCTTTACTTACTCTCTTGAATCCTCTAATTACGAGTTCAACCAGCATATCTTGACTTTCTCCTCTCAGCCAGGAACTGTGCTCAGTCCTAGGGACATGGGATGAACATAATATTGTCCCAGTGATCAAGACAGTCCCGTTAATAGTGGGTAAGGACAGGGGAATAACAAGTGCTGTCACAGCAGTGAGACGTGCAGAGTGCTATGATGGAGGCCATGCATAGGGATGGGGAAGAGATATTGAAGAAGAGGTAGGAGTTTGCTGGACAGAGAGGATTTGAACAGAGAGCTTGAAAATGCCTGAGGGATTCAGAGGAAAGTGAGTAATTGGGTTTGGCCCAAATAGAGAGTGAGGGCAAAGTGACAGGTAGGTCTGGAAAGGCAGGGTTGGGTCAGTTTAAGTGGCATTTGGTATTGTGCTAAGGAGTTTGCACTCTGCCCAGTCAGCTGAAAG
Source organism: Mustela erminea (assembly GCF_009829155.1). NCBI lineage: Eukaryota > Metazoa > Chordata > Mammalia > Carnivora > Mustelidae > Mustela > Mustela erminea. The sequence continues at coordinate 78,352,528 of NC_045615.1, forward strand.
TGGCCCGGGAAGATGAGAATCAGTTCATTTGATTTTACATCTTTAGTGAAGGAAAACTTGTATAGCTACCTAGTTATTTACCTTTAACAAACATACTTTACTTGTAGTAAGAATGGTTCAGCCTACTTATTTCATTGCAAAGGGCAATTTGACATTTATATTCTATTTCTCGCAAATAATTGATTGGCCACTCAGTATTATTGGGCATAAAGCTCGAAAGAAAATTAACCCTCTTTGGGAATCAGAATCCCTGGTTGGATAAATTGATAAAAGTTATGATTTTTCTCCCATGAAAATGTAAATACAGAATTCTGCATATAATTACAGGGAATTCATTGAACTCTCTTAAAAATTCCCAAGTTTCAGGGTTGTATAGATAATCAAATGATGGTTTTTGCTTTGACAATATTTTTTCTTTTTTTAACAAGAAAATTATGTAGCAAGTGTTAGGTACTGACCTAAAGCCTCATGTTCGATTTAATAAAATGAATTCAAAACCTTTTTTCAGTGGTAAAGTCTGAGATCATCTCCCGAATACAGTGTAGAATGTGGAATGATTTTGAAGTCTTTTTGATTAAATGGACTCTAACTCATATTTTATTAATAGAGAGAGGCTCGTTAAGCTATTTTAGGATACCCAAACATGAAATGATAGAGGAAATAATTCTATAAAATAAGATGAAAAACAACAATTCCATCAGATGTAAAATTTTCAAAAGCTTCTTCTGCTACTGCCACATATATGCTAGAATGAGTCTAGCTATAAATAAAAATCTCTCGAATTTTAGGGCTTGCTAACATTCAGAGTAAAATACGACTCCTTTCTTGTTTTATTAACCTAAGAGACCCTTGAAATCGCACTCTTTTTGCACATGGAGCAAGGGTAACATCTTTTGGAAATGTATTACTGGGCTTTCCTATTTGGAACCTGCAGAAAAGGCCAGGGAAGGGTGGGGCTAGAGTTGGAGGGTAGGTTGTGTATTTGAACCTTTTGTGACACAAGTGCAAAGAAAAGGAGTCACTGTTTGCCTTCTGAAAACCAAGATAGGATTTGCTTTTTCTGATATTATTGAAAAATAAGACACTTCTCCTGAATGCCTTATTGTCCTATTAACATGGGAAGAACCTGGTCTGGTGACTTAATCTTGAAGTTTGATGTAAGGAGGGAGGATAGGAGAGCTGGACGAGAAGTGCGGCAAGAACCTGTGGATGGGTGTGGCTGGGGAAAGGGGCAGGTGAGGAAACACTGAGTGCTGGCCTCCTCCTCTTGGCGGAAGCCCTGGCAGGAACATATCTAGCTAAGCAGAGTGGCTCCACCTCTGGACAACATGATGAGATAGCAGTGGTTTGCAAGGCATGCCGGGCCACTACATGTGTAGGGAGAGTATGAGCTAGCACTCTTGAGCTCCCCTTGGCCCTTGGACAACACAATGAGTTCTAAAGTTTCTGCTGGCAGGAGGAGGGCTGCAGAAGAAAGCAGATGGTGTTGGTTGTCTAACTGGGCAACAATCTCCAGGCGAAAGCAAAATGGCTTTGAAGCCAGGTGACAGCCGAACTTCAGGGCCAAGTCACCAGAGAGAATTCTTGATGTCAGGCCAATCTGAGAGAGCACAGAGCGGTCATGCCAGCCTCAGACTTCGGGAGCAGCCACTAGCAGGATGCCCAGAGGAAGAAGCATGGACAGCAGGCAGCACATGGCCAGGGATGCCAGGGAGAACACGGTAAAGCCCCTCAGACACCCAGCTGCTACCCAAAAGGGAAAGCAACATTCTGAAAGTCTGAGCATTTACTGAAAGGTAGAATCACCCAAAACAAAACATTTAAACCAGCTCTGATGGATGGTATCACATCATATTTGAAGAGATTGAAATTTACACCAAAAGGATACTGTTTAAAACATCAATTATGTTGGTGCATCTAAATATCTGCTCCAGCCAGCAGCATGGAGGCTCATAGGAGAAAAAAGTCAGCCATAGAGAAATGAAGAAGCTACATTTCCTTTGCATGTGTAAGGGTGCTGTGAGTGAATTTGGAATCCAGCTACATCTTTTTCCTGCCTCACAATTCTAACACAAATTCAGGATTATGTCTTAATTTATTACTTCCTTGAAAAAAAAAAGAGAAAAAAATTCAAATTTTAATTAACAGGGTTTATCATTTTAAATGCACTAGGCAAATATCATTATACGTGTATAATAAATTATTGACTTTTCTGTTACATAGACCATATATTTTGCATATACGCATGTGTGTGTGTGACACATACATGTATATATCTTAATATTCTCTATTTCCTTTTTTTTTTTTTTTTGGGTTACATTTCCTGTGTGCTGAGCTGGGGTATTTATTCTTCTGAATGATGCAATGGGTTAACAAGATAATAGGAAGGAAATCTTTTAAGGTACAAGGACCTTGACACTACAGTTTGTTTCGGTTTGATTAAACAGATGGAATTCCACGCAAGTGGAAAGTTGTGAAGGCGGACACCTATAGCACATACAACATCAGTGAACAAAAGCGGTGGGAAGTCACTGAAATGAAAGATGGCAGAATGGTTTCTAGCATCTCACCTTTTACCAACAGAACTCCGCTGCTGTGAGCCTTCCTTACGTTCAAAATCCAGGTTTTGTAACAATAAGAAAAAGTGGTGTTTTTACCCGTGAAATGCTAAATCCTAACCATCAGAGAATGGAGTGGGTGATTGCCTGGAAAACGACTCATACATTCCTTGAACTTCTCTCTCAAAGAGTAACTCATTTATGAACATGTAGAAGAACCTCTGGGAGCTACAGTAAATGTGGGAGTTTTTGTCTGAATAGAACTATTGAAATCTATGATAAGAATTATCCTTCATTTTGTCATACATGTTATCGAGATAGCAAAAGTCAAACGTTAAGTGTCATAGTTTAGAAGGTTTGGTATGACCTAATTTTAGTTAATTGGAAAATTTTCTAATTAAAAATGAATATATTTTAAGTGACAGAATGCTTAAAGGACACTTTCTTCCTAACTAATTCTGTAATGCTGAAACAAGACTTAATCAAAAACAATAGTATGAAGATCCAAATTTAACTTTCTTCATTTTTCAAAAGGATATAAATCTTGTCAATTTAACTAGAAAATATTTTGTTTCCTGCTGAGTTGCATTTTTGTAGGACACAGAGTCGGAGAAATTACAGCACTACCGTAACTATTTTAGCATCACTAATTTTAGATACATTATTTTCAATAAAGAAAAAATATCCAATTTAAAGGAGAGAAAATGTGCTTAACATTTGTAAATGTTGAAGTTATGCTCTCTGAAAGGAATGCAGCAAAAGGAGAGCCTATGTTTTAGGAGAGTGTCCACCAAGGGGGTAAACTGAGAAATTATGATTCTGGCCATTAAACACTTGTACCATTATTCCATGCTTGATTTCCCTTTGTTTCTTCTTCTTTAGTGGCACAAGTGGTTTGTGGCCAAAGAAAGTGCAGACTGTTTCACTAGGTGCCCTCACCAACACCCACCAGCACTCTGAGGAACAAGCAGCTGCTCCGTGACTCGGTGACGGTAAACAACACTCACGAGGAAGCCACTTTGAAAAGCTCAGGTCAGTGTTCACAAGAGGACAGCTTTCCCACCAAGTGCCATGTAGAATGAACATTGCTTCTACACAGAGGAGAGCTGCAGGAATCCTGCTATCAAGGGACGAGGGCACAGGAAGGAGACTCCACAAAGACAGGGCTTGGGGGGACTGATTATCCTGGGTTTCAATCCCAGTTCCAGTACCTGCTCGGACAAATCTCGCAAGCGCTCTGCACCCATCTTCTCACATGTCGCACAGAAGGAAGGATTCAAGCTATATGAGATGGTTATGAGTATAAATAAGTTAAACGGATAAAGTGCCTGGCTTTTAGAAGAGCATATCTGTTCCCCTTCCTGGTATTCCTGCTTCCATTAGTGAACGCGTACATGGGGACTAAATGTTCCTTTTTTTTTTTTTTAAAGATTTTATTTATTTATGTGACAGACAGAGATCACAAGTAGGCAGAGAGGCAGGCAGAGAGAGAGAGAGAGAGGGAAGCAGGCTTCCTGCGGAGCAGAGAGCCCGATGCGGGGCTCGATCCCAGGACCCTGAGATCATGACCCGAGCCGAAGGCAGCAGCCCAAACCACTGAACCACCCAGGCGCCCCGGGACTAAATGTTCTAACTGAATCGCCTACTTGTTCCTATACGCACACATGCCATCCTTGGGCTCTCACCCGGGGTGAAAATGGACTGATTTGAGGGTCATCCCTTCTGCCACCTGCCGTCAGAGAAAGAACGGATCCCCAGACCATGTGGCCTCAGCCAGTAGCGACTTCTAACTCTGTTTTGGCACCTTGTACTTCCCACACCCCTCCTCTGAGCCTGGGAGAGAGGAAAGCCCAATGCTGGCCCAATTACAGCCTTTCTTGTTAGTGCAGACAGTCCGCTCCAGAGCTCTGGGAAGATCCTTGAATATCCTCTTTCCTCTCTCCTTCCACCCCCTCCCCCCACGCACATTCACTATACATAACATTAGTGATTCCACGCCTCCCTAAACTGCATCAGTGTGGTTGCATCCCTCTCTGTGCCAAGCACTCCCACATTAAATAATCTCTCTCATAATATTCATAATAATTTTCAGATATCATAGCTAAGGCTAAGACTGAAGTGTAGAGATATCAAAGAGGTGTGCCTAAGATGAACCTCCTAGTGATAACTGGGACTAGAATCCAGATCTTTTGACTTCAAATGCAAGCATTTTTGTATTTATACTGTGCTATTCTGCTTTCTGATCTTGTCAACAATTAATATATTTTCTGGAATGTCAGAGAGAAGACACTGTCCTTCCACATCTCATTTCAATACCTACTCAATTCTATGGAGAATGATGATCTTACAATGTTATTTAGCAGCATTCATACATAGTAGCATTTAGCATATGTGTTGAGTTTGAAGACTAAGGAACATTAAGTACCTAAAACATTTTAAAAGAGTGATTCACTGCCATTACTCAAAAAATATGCAAGGAGGATGATTCACTATAGAAAGTTTAAATGAGACTTTGAAGCAGACGATGTACGAATCATAAATAATTTTTTTCAAGAGAGAGAGAGAAAGAAAAGAAAAAAAAACCCTTTGTGGTTGCTTTTCTTACAACTAAATATCATTTTACTAGAAAAGGGCTCAGCCAGCATATTGATTCATCCTGGACAGACGCTGTTTTTTGTTTTAGATTTTTTTTTAAGACCTATTGTTCATTTTAATAATTTCATTTCTTCTCCTTCTCATTCTTGATCTCTTTCTCTCCTCCTTCTCTTATCTTCTACCTCCTCCTTTTCCTTTTCTCATTTTTGGGGGCATAAAAGTTAGTTCATACAAAGAAATTCCATATTGTACTACACAATTAACACCTATCAAAATGACCTTTATGTTTGTCTTCATTTATTCTTTCTCCTTATCGGTAGATAATGCCTAGTATTTCTCTAAAAGAGAAATAAAGGTACTAGAATGGTCTGTTTCTAAAAGTAGAACAGAGGAGAGTCAGTATTGAGAAATTACGAACGCACTTTTCAGGAAGTTTCCAAGTTTCTCTAAGAGAGGGTCTTAGGATTCTCCAGAGAATCAGAACCAACAGAATGTGCACATACTTATAGAAAAAGAAACATTTGTTTTAAGGAATTGACTCACACAATTGTGAAGGCTGACAAGTCCAAAAGCTGCAGGATAGGCTGACAAGCTAGAGACACAGGGAAGAAGAGTCCTTGCCTCAGTTCAGTCTGAAGGCATTATGTTGGCAGAATTCCCTCTTATTCAAGAGAGGTCAGATTTTTTCCCATTAAGGCTTTCAACTGCTTGGAAGACAGCCACCCATATTGCAGAGTACTGGTAATTGGCTTTATTCTGTCTCCTGAGTTAAATGTTAATTTCATCTTTAAAAAGTACTTTCACAGAAACATCTAGAATAATGTTTGACCAAACTTCTGGGTAACATGGCCTAGCTAAGTTGACACATGAAATTAACCACCCTGGATGGCCAGATGGTACTCCAGTTCTCTGAAGAGCATTACACCGTGTCCCATTTCAACATTATCAGAAGAAGTGGAGTGGTCCCTTGATAAATGGTATCAGATATAATTCCTGTTCTTTCTCTGGCTTAGCCAGAAATATTTATGTTTTTACAACCTAAAACCTGGTTCCCTACATTTATGGAAATTTAGAAAAGAAAGTGTTACCTCAGCTCCAACTGGGATGTGACAAATCAATAGCAATTTTCTTACCTGGCAAAGCTGGTAAAATTCTTTCCTGCAAGCTCCAAAGATTTAACCATTTCTTCCCTATTAGTCACTATGAAAAATGGCATAAATTTATGGAATTTTTAGAATCACTTTCCCAGAATGTTATAATTCCAGTTCTTCATTCCTTTCTTTAAGCTTCTAATATCGACTCATCCCTTAATCTGTCCCCCATTTCTTGTAGATGTAAGAATAACCCAAGGGCAATTAAGTCAGACCTGGGAAAGGCAGGGGATCGTGTGGGTCCTGACTACCCACAGTCCTAAGTAATTCTATCCTTCCCAGGGCTAGCACCTGAGGAAATGGTTATATTCTCTCTCTCTCCACCTCCGTGTGTGTGTGTGTGTGTGTGTGTGTGTGTGTGCATGTGTGTGTGAAGCTTTGAGGAATGAAGCTCGGAATTCAAAGAAAGAGGCAGAGGACAGAAAATAAAGAGGGAATTGCCATTTTTGTGTTTTCAGTTCACTGTCCCTAAGTGTCTAAAAAATTGGGACTGAGGAGGTATTGTGAAATTTAGAAAAATTTAGAAAATTTAGAAATTAAAAATCTAGAAAAAAAATGCTCACTGTATTGTAAAAAGTCCCTCTAAATCTCCAGCAAGATCGACTTGGCATTGGTGCTGTGAAGAATGGGATGTAAAAGAGAAAGTCTGGAGGGGAAAGGCATCCCGCGCCCTGGGAGCATGCGCAAGTGACGGCAGTTGGTGAGAAGGTGGCCTGACCAGCGTGGATAGCAGCAAGAAAAAATATTGAGTAAGGAGCATAAAGCCACATTTTGGAGGTCTTGGAAATCCTCCTGAGATGAGACTTGTCACAACTGCGTTGTGATGAATAGGGAACAGACATGATGGGGGGGAGGGCAGGATGAAGAGAAATGAACAGAGGGCCACAGAGGGAGCTTTGGGGAAGCCCAAGTCCTACAGGGTCAGTAGACATGTGTGTTTCTTGTCTCACAACTGATGTCCCCCCTGGAGTTAGAAGGAGGTCGTCCGATGATGGTAAAGGCAAGAGCTTAAGATTGAGAGCTTGAGACAACATTGTTCAGTTGAATTGTGTAAACTGTTTTTGAGCTTCTGCTCTGAAATGGCTGCAATGCTAGGTGTTAGAAATATGAAAATGAATAAAATATGTCCTTTATCTTCTGGAATATCCCAGTCTTCTGGCATCAATAAAAAAAAATTAATGAACTTGCAACACAAGCTAGGCTTGATCTCCTATTTGACTGTGAGCACTGAGACATGGCAGTCTAGTGTGGGATGTGGGAGACTTACTATGGAGGCCAATCTGGTGTTCACAGTCATGTCAAAGTGAGCTGATGACCAAAACTGGATGATTAGAGATCCTGGTGAAAATCAAGTTCCATCCATGCAGGGAGGGAGTGGAGAGAGGCTCACATATAAGATGGTTGTAGCTTAAGATTCAGTATAAATTCTGAGATCTCATGATGAGGTCCAGGGAGTGAATATGCAAATGTGCTTCTGCTCTGTAATGAAGATGGAGGACAAGAACCAGTTTGGGTGATGAGCCATGAGATCCAAGAGTAGGATGAGTTGTTAGTGGACAATAACTTTCGTGCACTTGTGACAGGGTGAAATTGTTCCTCAGACGGGCTAAGAAAATATTTCTTTATATTTCCATAAAGCATCTCAATTTCTTCATGACTGTATCCTCTAGATAGCAGGGAAAAAAGTCCTAAATATTAGTTTAGTCTGTAAATAAACTTAGTACTTTTAATGAGAAGAAATAACTACACAATTTGCAGGGCTTAGCATAAAGTGAGAATGTAGTCTTCCCTATTAAAAAATTCAGAATTTCAAGATGACTATGGTAGAGTATTTAGCAAACCAGGGATGCTTCTGGTAGCACACTCACAGAACTACACCTGGTAATAAATTCAACAATCCCTTTAGGTGACTGTCCATCTCCTTAAAATACTTAGGTTATGGACATGGGGAGGGTATGTGCTATGGTGAGTGCTGTAAGTGTATAAGTGTATAAGTGTATATGTAAGTGTGTAAGCCTGATGATTCACAGAACTGTACCCCTTGGGCAAATAATACATTATATGTTAATAAAAAAATAAAGTGCTTAGGGTATTATTTCCTTTCTCTCTCTCTCTCTCTCTCTCTCTCACACACACACACACACACACACACACACACACATACACACAGAGTTTTATCTCACACGGAGCCATCAGTGTACTACAGCCAGCTTGTACCAGCTGGAAAGTCATCCTCCCCCAGCTCTGTACTTAATGATATTTTGTGAGTAACTTGAAATCAGCCATGGTGGGAAAATTTACAGCATGAAATTAGCAAGTACTAGAAAGCATAGCCTTTTTCTCCAGTGAGCTGGTTATTAAACATTTACTAACACACCATTGTATGTATGTTTCTAAACAAAGACAGCTTCTTTTCATTTGCTGTATTCCTAACCCTCAGAATGATGCCCAGTGCATATAGGATGCTAAGTTGTTTACCATGTGAATAAATATCCTTCTCTGTCCCCAGAAGAGCATGTTCATGACCTAGAGAGCACAGTGGAAGGTGTTATTTCTGCCTACAGAAGAAATTCTGCCATTTGAGAGCTCAGTGAATTTAGAAAACTCTATCTCTTTTCATAAAGCCTGGCTTCAGGAACTGTTGTCTTCTACCTAAATCCTATAGAATATAAACTGAATATTAGCGTTTCTGTTGTCTTTGCATTCCTGCTAGAACAATTCTAAACCTCTGTTAGCCGAATAGATGCCTCTGGAAAAAGATTGCGGGGAGTGCGTCTGTACAAGGGCATTCAAAAAGAGAGAAATAATTCAAAATATATGATCTCAGATATACATCATTTTTTTCAAGAGGCTAAACCAAAGAGAAGGTACCATGGCAGGCATTTGTAGACACTGAGGAGGACAATATGCCATAAAAGGAGCCACAGAGAGAGATTATATTTCTTTCTTTTTTTTTTAGATTTTATTTATTTATTTGACAGAGATCACAAGTAGGTAGAGAGGCAGGCAGAGAGAGAGAGAGGAGGAAGCAGGCTCCCTGCAGAGCAGAGAGCCCGATGTGGGGCTCGATCCCAGGACCCTCGGATCATGACCTGAACCGAAGGCAGAGGCTTTAACCCACTGAGCCACCCAGGTGCCCCGAGAGATTATATTTCTATCAGGGATGTGTCTTGGAGTCATTCAAACCATTTCACAAAGGTGGAGGTCTATTTCTATAATGTAAAGGGGAAAACTATATTCTTTTTGTGGTGTCTCTCTTTTGCTACTCACACAGAACGCTTCACTTCTGATACTTGTGGTCACCAAATGTATGAGGACTTTCCCCCCAAGCAATGCTTCTGAGACAACACTTGGGTGTCCCACAATTCAATTTAATTCTGATGGTAACTTGAATTAGTGCAGGACCCACAGGTTGAGGGTTCAGTCCCACAAGACTGCTCCCCAACTTTAGGCACCAACTACAAATGGTACGCCCTAGATTACCCACAGTTTTATATAACTTGGTTACAAATCAGAGATTTCTATGACATTTCTCCTTGAATTCCATTGTTCCCAGAACAGCCAAGAGAAATTAATGAAATACTTTCTCCAGTTTATTATTTAATAATAAATAATGATATAATTATTATATGATAAGGGATATCATAAGGGATATAGATTAACAGCCAGACGAGAGGTACATAGGGTGTGATCTGGAAGGGTCCTGAATGTAGGAGCTTCTGTCTCTGTGGAGTTAAGGTGTTCCACCTACCCTGTATGCAGATGTGTTTACCCACCTGGAAGCAGACATGTTTACCCACCATGCTTTCCACATGGAGACCCAATCTATTATTAACTCCATTTCCAGCCCCTCTCCCATCTCTGGATAATAGGAGATAGAGCTAAAAGTTCTAAGCTTCTGATCATGGTTTGGTCTTTCTGATAACCATCCCACATCCAAGATCCCACCAAGAGTCACCTTATTAAAACATAAGACACTCCAGAGTACCTGGGTGGCTCAGTGGGTTAAGCCTCTGCCTTCAGCCCAGATATCTGCTCCCCCTGCCCCCCACCTGCCTCTCTGTCTACTTGTGATCTCTCTCTTTCTGTCAAATAAATAAATAAAATCTTAAAAAAAAAAAAAAAAAGACATTCCTATCATCCAGGAAATTCCAAGGGATTTAGGAGTTCTATGCCAGGAATTGTGGACAGAGACCAATATATATTTTTTCTATTATTGTACCCATAGGTAGAATCAATCATACCTCTCTATATGTATAAGGCCACAGTCTATTTGCAAGAAATGCAGAATTAAGGAAATATTGCTTGAGTTTTCATATAATCTCCTAAAAGCTCAAAGCACAAATGCCATGTGTCTTACTACCACTGCCTCCTTTTTCTCCCTCTTCCTCTCCTTTCTCCCTAGATATGCTCCTCTTCACTCTTTCCCCACTATTTTCCATTCTCCCTTTTCTCCTCTGTATTTCTGCCTTCGGTGCCTCCCTTCTTCAGGCAGTTAATGGTGAGGCAGCTTGCTGAGTGCACCTGGAAGGAAAAAAATAAGGAAATCGGGCTAGAGTTCCATCTCGGAGCATTTTCTATTCCCAGGAGTTGAAGCACTGAGACCTCTGGGTGGGCACAGGCCGATCTGAAACTAGGTGTATTTACATTTTGGCATATTTCTAGGTGTATTATACATTTTAGAAAATCTTACATTAACTTTTTTTATGGAAAAAAGATTAATTCTGACATTTTATGCATCTTTAAGTGACTCTATTATTTTCCTTTCTCCCATACCCTCCCTCACATGGCTGAGAGAGTCCTGTGTGTTTACCAAATCTTATTTCATTTTCTTCTTCCTAAACACATAGAAGGACTATATTTTCCACCTTTTTTGGAGCTCAGTGGAAGCCATGTGACTGAATTAAGGCCAGTGGAAATAAAGCAAACCTAGCTATACAAAATCCATGACTGACTATGTTCTCCCTTACTGCATTTGTCATCATTTGCTTTAAATGACAGTGTACAAGGTATTAGATCACTGAGTTAACCACTTAGAGGGGAACTCCAACGGGATGCCTCCCTCCCCTCATCAGACTGTAACATGAGAAAGAAATAAACCTTATTGAGTGAAGCCACTGAGATTTGATATTTGTTACTGCAACCTAGTCAATCCTACCTTGACTCTGTGTTCAGGAACATCCTCATAGGTCCTAGGATTCATTCTTTTTGTACACACACAGGTCATATACCCATCTCTGAAATAATTATTGTGGCCAAGGAGGATCTGCACATTGAACAAGCTTGGGTCATATGCTGTACTGCTGGAATTGGACACAGTACTTTGGCAAACAAGTGGATTGATATTGAAGTAAGGGTTAATATGCCAGAAAAAAACAAAAACAAAAAAACAAACAAGGAATTAGTTTGTTGTTGTTTTTTTTAAGTGGGGGAGGAAAGGGAAGACAGGAAACAGAGCTAGAGTCCAAAACATCATAGGTTTTTAGGAATTATAAATAGGCTATTTTTATTTTAATAAATACTAATTTTAAGAATTAGTTTGTAGTAAGTCTAGAAGGGCAAATTAAATCCAATTTTAGAAATTCCAACCTAGAATACCAAGATAAGTCATCTATTCTATAAAATTTAGGGAATCATGTATGTTTTTGAGGTAGGAAGTTATTTGATATATTTAATGAGAGCAGTTTTTTAAAGAATAATAATTTGGTAGCAGTATGCAGGATAGACGGCGATTGAAAAAAATTGAAGTTAAGAAAATTGTAAGAATCTAAAAATCCAATGATAATTGACAGTAGTGGTGCTGATGAAGGGAATGACAGAGAATTAACATAATGAGGGGTACCTGGGTGTCTCAGACCTTTAAGCGGCTAACTCTTGATGTCGCCGCAGGTCTTGATCTCAGGGTCATGAGATCTTGGGTCATTAGCCCCACATTGGGCTCCACGCTGGGCATGGAGGCTATTTAAAAAAAAAAAAAAAAGAAAGGAAGAATTGACACATTGAGCTACATGAGAAAGGAAGAGCTGACAGGACTTCATGTCTGATATGATGTGGGGAGATAAGGAGAAATCAAAGATGATTTAAAGGCTTAAGAAAAACTTGCACAAGGAAATTCTATCTGGGGAAGATGATGGGCTTCAGTACATTGAGTCTGAGATGACTATTTGGTGTTCAAAACGAAAGTTAAGCAGTTCTGCAGCTGTAATGTGGGGAATGATCTGGTCTAGAAGGAAAGATTTAGGAGGCATCTACATAAAGATATTTATTGATAAGATTACTCAGTGGGAGTGGAGATTATGTGAAGCAGAGTTCTGAGGACAGCTCCTTGGGCAGTAGCCACTGTTGGTACAGAGTTAAGTGAAGAAGGAAGAAGAAACAAGAGTGAAAGGACAAGAAAGTAATGTGTGTCAAGGGAGGGGAAATCTCAAGTTTTTCTTAAAATTGCCCAATGCCGCACGGAGTGACACTGAGTCACTGAGGATCTTGAAGTTTCAACAGAGTGAAGATGCAGTTTCAGGAGAGGTAAATTTTGAAGTGTTAACAAGATGGCAAATGGTAAGGAAATGGTGTTAAAAGGCAGGGAGGAGATAAAATGGTAGAATTGAAGTCACATTGTAGTTGAACCAAGATTTCTCCAGGACTGAGCAGACATATGCCTTTTTAAATCAGAGGAAAGAAAGCTAGGGAGAAGGAATAATTTTTGTCATTGTTTTGTCTGTTTGGGTTTTTTGATTGTTTTCAGGGTTTTTTTTTTCAGAATACTACTAATAATAATAATGATACCTTTAATTGCCACCTAATATGTGTCAGGCACGGTGATAGGTGCTTTTCAGGTCTATTTTTCCAATTATTGTACTCATCTTATAGATGTGGAAGTGAAAAATCAGAAAGGTGAAGTAACTTGACAAGATCAGTCAGCTGTTAAATAGTGGAGCAAGATCAGTTCCCCTTGATGTGAATTCAGTTTCAGTGATGCCCCACAGTTTCTGAAGTGCCCAACAGCATGGGCATGATATAATTCATCAGAAAGTTCTTAGAGACTGGTAGACGATACCAAAGAGCCGGGGCATAATATGAAAGTCTTCCAGGGATTTCTAACAAGGGACCATGAAAGCAAGCAAGGCCCCTGTGCCTAGAGGTTTCTCTTCTGTGCCCATTTACTGAAGTCAATAACATGTGGTTACACATGGTCTGAATTTTTTATCAGGAACTAATCAGTCTTTGAAGGTAAACGAGCTTACTTTGTTTAATCAGATTTTTAAAAATATATCATTATTTTGCCTATTAAATTAAGAAAAGCCAAGAACCAAATTAAGAAATCTTCTGAAGAGACCAACCCATATACTTGAACACATCTATTGCCTAGTGACCTTTTCCTTCCAGTTGTCTTGTTTTATATTTATTTTGCATTTTTTCAAGTTCCTTTGGAAGTCCTTTGGGAAATTCAGTGGTATATATTTGGATTTATGCTGTATATACTGCCTTGTTGGGGGTGGTTCTTCTCTCTGGAGAGAGCTGAAGGTTGGGGTAGGTTTTCAGTGGGAACACATGTTGGTGAGAAGGACATTTCTGATGAACAAATAGCAAAGGCAAATAAGCAGAAGCAAACAAACTCACTCCAGAATACAAGAAGTAGTGTAGTCTGAGGATTTTATAGAAATACAGAATAAAATGTTTCAATTAAGAAGTTGTTGCTTACCATGCAGAAAGGAGAGAGAGAGAGAGAGTACAGTGTCCCCAGGTGGACGACTCCATATTCTGAGCTCCCCTCGAAATGACAGGAATCATTGTGCAGATTCAGTAGGCCCAGCCAGGGCAGCAACGGGAACAAACTGTTGGGGATTTTTATCCCAGAACTGTGTCTCTTCCCAAGAAAGACTTTGTTTGGCTTGTCCTGAGGTTTGTCAAGACGTTATAGGCAGGGATACTTTCAACAATGGTAGGGAACGTTGGACAAAATATCTCTAGTCTGGGTCATAACTGAAGACTGAATGCCAGACTGAGGAAGAGCAGAAGCTCTCTTAATAGACGTTCGGTCAATCAGCATCACAAATACTTGACGCTTTTCATTCTCTCTGTAGACTTTGTTTTCTGCTGCCTCCTACTCCGGAGCTTGGGAGACAGTCACCTCTCTTCAGGGACCCAGGCACTTCCACTTCCACTCTCTGAGTTCAGGGCTTACCAAGACTCGGTTATCTTTGCTCTTAAGCCTGGTTGTACCTTCTTTCTTTGTAACTGGAATTGCATATTTTCATTAAACGCTATGTAACCTGATGAAATGTGAATGTGAGGGAGAATGCTAGGGGATTAATCTCCATGACCACTGAGTAGTAGAATGCTTTGGAAAGAATCTATAAAAGTGAGTACCTACAATAATTGATGATAAATTAGCTATGGATGAAAAAGTTATTTTTAAAAACTTGAAGAAAATATATAAAACTCCAGAATCACTGAGGCCTCAGGTTGCTTCATAGATATCTTTCAGGTCTTGTTCCACCTTAAAGCCATGCAAGTTCGGATCCTAAGGTGGTGCAGCCTGCGTGTGGAGGCACCTCTGAACTCCACCAGGGACGCCTGCTCAGGACAAGGCCCTGGCTCCACATGCTGTGCGGCTGTCCATGCTTCAAAGCAAGGATAAATATTTGTAGCATTTTCCATGATTCCTCATTTTAATTGACCTCTTTGGTTAACCACTTGATTATGGGTCAATAAGGAACCACTGGAGATTTTGACACAAGGAAGTGACATATTCAACACTATTCAGTGTAATTCATTCTATTTAATAAACATTTTTACTTACCATTCAACATGAAATATTTCAAGAGACTTGCATTAAAAATCTGTCAGCTTACAGCTTATCAGTAATCCTTACAGTAAGGATTCAATAGAATTTCCTCTACAACTGATTTTGACATCCAGGTACAAATGCAATATGACGTCATGGGTCCAGAAAAAGACTAATGGGTTTGAGTTCTGGCTTTACCACTAGCAATACATGACTTTGAACAAGTTAGTTGGCCTCTTTTTGCCTCAGGTTCCCCATCTTGTAGGGGGAGAGTAAGAATAGAACCTATCTGAGGGGCGCCTGGTGGTTCAGTGGGTTAAGCCTCTGCCTTCGGCTCAGGTCATGGTCTCAGGGTCCTGGGATTGAGGCCCGCGTCGGGCTCTCTGCGGGGAGCCTGCTTCCCCCCTCTCTCCCTGCCTGCCTCTCTGCCTACTTGTGATCTCTCTCTGTCAAATAAATAAAATCTTTAAAAAAAAAAAAGAATAGAACCTATCTGGGCTGAGATTAGAGATAAACTTATTCTAGAGACTCAAGAATATAGGATACTTTGCCTGATGTAGGAAGATAAAGATTTTGGTGAATTTGTACTGTACCTTTCTAAAATATTATTAAAAAATAATTCTGATCTTGCCATTTGCAATGACGTGGATGGAACTAGAGGGTATTTTCCTTAGCGAATAAGCCAGTCGAAGAAAGACAACTATCATATGATCTCCCTGATATGAGTGAGGAAGTGGAGATGCAACGTAGGGGGTTTGGGGAGTAGGAAAAGAATAAATGAAACAAGATGGGATCAGGAAGGAGACAAACCATAAGAGACTCTTAATCTCACAAAACAAACTGAGGGTTGCGGGGGGGAGGGGGTTCAGGAAAGGGTGGTGGGATTGTGGACATTGGGGAGGGTATGTGCTATGGTGAGTGCCATGAAGTGTGTAAACTTGGCGAGTCACAGACCTGTACCCCTGGGGTTAATAATACATTACATGTTTATAAAAAAAAATTTAAAAATTAAAAAAAAAAAAGAAAGAAAAGAATTCTGTAAAGTGAACACAAAATCCTCCTTGATTATCTTGCTGCTTAATTGTATACCAGCCTGGCCAATTGTCAGAAGTTCTGGGTATCTGTTCATATATAAGGGTGATCTAGGCAATTTGGAGTCTCCAATATGACAAATGACACCTTCCCTCACTTCCCTAGACATATTAGGACACAGATGTGCTGTATCAACTTCAGTCCAGGAGGAAAGAGTTTGCTAAGTTAAAAGCAGATATTATAATCTCCGATTGGCTGAAGATCGTGTTGTAAATAAGAAACGAAATTTTTCCACTGTGCTACAGCTTTCTACAAGGAAGACTAAATATCAGATGTCTTTAGTAAAGATATGAAATGCAATATATCAAAATATAATCTTTCTGGGGACTCAGTCTTTGTTCCATAGCATCTTGCTATGATGCTCTGAGACTCAGAAGATTTTTTGAAAGGTTATATGTGTATGCATGCATGTATGAACCCAGAATAAGACACGCAAAATTCAGAATTCCTCACATCCTTAAGAAGATATTCCTTTTTTTTTTCTTGAGAAGATATTCTGAGGTACACTTCTGACAGCACTCATGGTTCTAACAGCTTTTATAAATGTCCCTGTGCTGTATGGATACCTGTCACATTCAATCATGGTCATTCTCACCAATTTTCACATGAGTAGTAATGAAAAATTTTAAAAGAAAGGTGAAAAAGAGAGGGAAGGGAAGGGAAGTTGAGAGGAAGAGGGAGAGAGAAGGGGGTCCATTGCCCATTGTTGCCACAAGTGAAAAGGAAGAGAAACGCTAAGTGGACATAATCTTTCCAGGACATCCCCCAGATACCAGAAGCATCTTTTGGATATGTCTTGGTACCTTTCATTCCCTACTAGCTGAGCTGGAGCTCAGCTCCAGGAAAGCCCCGGCAGAGAGAGGGACAGAAAAGGGTGTGAAGGAGCCAACTTTTCCATTTCCCCTCTTGGGCTCTGTTTTTCCATCTTACGGTTTGCCCTGATTCAGAACGAGAAGGTGAAAACATAGAGAGGGAGATGCCATCAGCCACTTTCCCTCTGTGACCAGACCACATAACAACTAAGCCTTGATACCCAAGAGTCCATGAAACAACAGCCTGACCATCAAGACAGACTTATTTCAACTCCTGGTCCAGTTTTGTCCCATGAATGTTGAACTTTCCCAAAGGAAAGAGTGTAGAGCTGTTGTTGTGCAAACTTTCTGGCAGCCACAGAGGCATAGGATTCTGCCCTCACTGATGCTGCCTCCACTGGTCCTGACTCCCCTGTATCATTAGCAACTTACAGTGAGGCAGGTGCTGTTTTCCTTTTACTCATCAGAACCCAAATCCATGGGGTGGTGAAGGTTAGCAGCCTTTCTTATTAATAAGAATCTGCTTGGCCCTGTGGTCACAGAAGCAAAATGAATCATAGTTAGAAATATCCGTCTCTGGGACATCTAGGTGGCTCAGTCATTTGGGCATCTGACTATTGATTTCAGCTCAAGTCATGATCTCAGGGCTGTGGGATTGGACCCCCCACACTGGGTTCTGCACTGATGTGGAATCGGCTTGAGATTCTCTTTCTCCTCCCTGTGTCCCTCCTCCTCCTCCTTCTCACACTCTTGCTCTCTCGCTCTCTCTCTCTCAAATATAAAAAAAGAAAAGAAATATCCAACTCCCCCCTCCCTCGGTATGATGCCACCAATTAAACTACCTAATTATGGAAACATGTCTCCAATTTGTAAAGCCCTAAAAAGAAAGACTGAGTTTGAAATTTAACATTTCAAACTTTGTAAGTAAAAGTTTACTAAGTAAACTTTGTTGTATGGAAAACTCAGCTCACTGCCCCATATATTCATTGACTTTCTTTTTACATCAAGAGAAAAATGTGTTTAAACTTTGTTTAAACTAACCAAAAGTTTAAACAAGACTTAACAAAAAAATACATATATTTTACAAATCAAGAATCACCACTCAGTATATTTACTGATTATATTTTTTTAAGGATTAAAAGATTCCTTTACAAGCAGAGAATAATATTATCAGAGTTAAATATTACTTTCTGCAAATGTCTGAAGTTGTTACTCTTAGGTTGATAGGAATCTTCTATGTTAGAGTATCACCAGTTTGTGGAGTGAATGGGAAGAATAGAAACTTATCTCTCACTTCTGCTAAAACGTCAATTCCCATCTCACTGCTGGCCTCTCTTTCCTCATCCGTTCCAGGAGAGGAGATGGACATAGGGGAAGAGTGTTTCAAAAGTGGTCTCAGTGTTTTCTCTCTCCCTAGGCCCTTTGCAATGTGACTTAACCACTTCTCCCACCCAGTGGCAGAATTAGAATCTCCATCCCTTCCATCTTAGCTGGCTTTAGTATTTGCTTTCACCAACAGAGTGCAGTGCAAGTATGGGTTGTGGCTTCTGAACCTCTCAGCCTTGAGTGACCTTGCAGCTTCTGCTCTTGCCCCTTGAATGCTGCAACTGCATTAAGAAGCCCATTAACAAGGAGAGAACCCATGAGAGAAAGGCCCAACCCAACAACCGAAGCCAACCACCAACTGTACAACGGAGGTCACCTTAGCCCATTCAGCCCCAGTCGAGCTGCTGATGACTGCAGCTACACGTGTGATCCAGACAAGACCAGCAGAAAGAACTTCCACTGAGTCTTGTGCAAAGTGATGTCCCATGGGATTTTTTCTATTGAGACATAATTTGCAGATAGCATTGTGCAAATTTAAGGTGATTTAATGCATTTATTTTGTGCAATATGAGTACCACCGCAGCTTAAGTTAAATATACCTATAATGTCACAAAATTACCACTTCTTTTTTTGTGGCGAGAGCAACTTAAGAGTCTCTTTGAGCAATTTTGAAAGATATAACATCAGATTGTTGACTCTAGTCATTATTCTGTGCATCAGATCTCCAGAACTTACTCACTTTTTAACTGCAAGTTTGTGTCCTTTAACGACATCTCCCCAATTCCCCTATGCATAAGCCTCTGGTAACCACCATTCTACTCTGTTTCTATGAGTTTGGCTTTTTTAGATTCCACATATAGGAGATATTATACAATATTTGTCTTTGTCTGGCTTATTTTACTAAGCACAAAGTCCATCCATATTGTTGTAAGTGGCAGGATTTCCTTCTCCTCCATGGTTGAATAATATTCCTTTGTATATGTGTACGTCGACTTCTCTATCCATTACCTTTTGACAGACACTGAGATTGCTTCCATATTTTGGCTATTGTGAATAATGCTGCAATGAACATGGGAGTAAAGATATCTTTTCAAAATGCTGTTTTCATTTCTCTTGGATATATATATCCAGAAGTGGTGAAGGAGCAGGAGGCTGGCTGAGGACAAAGCAAAAGCTGGCGCCTTGCACCCCCCTCCTTTCACCCGCTCCCCTCCATATGTGTAGCATTCCTCAGGCACCCCTGAATGCCATAAAATGATAAATAGTTAACTTGCAGAGATCACAGTCCTGCAAGGTAGGAGTCTCCCTTGGTTTGCAAATGTTCTTGAGATTTACAACAAAGAAGTTACCTTATCAATAGCCCTAATGTCACCCACCCCTCCATGAAAAACCGAAGGAGGCGGAGGTAGAAGGAAAAGTAAATAAAATTAAATTTCTTCTAAACCTAAATCTCATTAACAAGGATGCTTGATAGCAGGAATGTAACATTCCACCAGGAGATTCCCAATTGTCTTTACTTGATAGTAACCAGGCCTTCAATATCCTGATAGTGCTTTTTTCGCATGCGTGAGCTAACTGGCCAGTTCTGCTTCTGTAAGATTGCTTTGTCTGCTTTCGCACGCGGGTCCCCTGACCCAATCCACTGACGCCAAGTATGCCTGTTCAAACTATCAATCAATCAGCTCAGCCCCACCCGAAACTTGTTTGTATCTGTCTATAAAAACCCTGCACCGACCCAGCTCCGGACGTCTCGGTGTTATTGGCAACCAGCGACGCAGAGGTCCAGGTTCGAACCTGCAATAAACGACCCTTGCTGATTGGCTTTGACTCACGTCTCTGGTGGTCTTTTAAGGTGGGGGTAATACTCGATTGGCATTTCAGTGGGATTGCTGGATTATATGGTAGTTGTATTTTTTAATTTTTTTAGGAAACTCCACACTGTTTTACATAATGGTTACATCAATTTACATTCCCGCCAATGATCCATAGGGCTTCCTTTTCTCCATCCTCATCACCACTTGTTATCTCTTACCTTCTAGATGATGGCCATTCTCACAGAAGTGTTGTGACACCTTATTGTGGTTTGTATTTGCATTTCCCTGGTGACTAGTAATGTTGAGTATATTTTTATGTATGTGTTGGCCATTTGGATATCTTTTTTGGAAAAATGTCTATTTATTTCTTTGCTTATTTTTCATTGGTTTGGTTTTGTTGTTACATTATATGAGTTCTTTATATATTTTGGATATTAATCCCTTATGTATATATCATTTGCAAATATTTTCTCCTGTTCAAAGGTTAACTTTTCATCTTGTTGATTTTTGTTCGTTTGTTTGTTTGCTGTGCAGAAACTATTTTTAGTTTGATGTGGTCCTGCTTATTGATTTTTGCTTTTGTTGCTTAAGCTTTTGGTGTCATATCCAAAAAATTGTTGTCAAGACCAATGTCAAGGAGCTTCTTCCCAATGTTTTCTTCTAGGAGTTTTAAAGCATATGGTCTTATGTTTAAGTCTTTAATCCCTTTCAAGTTAATTGTTGTGAGTGGTAGATAATAGGGATCCAATTTTATTTTTCTGCATGTTATTATCCAATTTTCTCAGCACCATTTTTTGGGGGGAATATCCTTTCCCCACTGAGTGTTCTTAGCTTGCATGTCACCACTTAATTGACAGTATATGTTGGGGTTTATTTCTGGGCTCTCTATTTTTTTCCATTGGTCTATGTTTCTATTTTTATGCCAATATCATGCTGTTTTAATTACTAGGGCTTTGTAGTATACTTTGAATTCAGGAAGTGTGATGACTTCATCTTTGTTCTTCTTTCTCAAGATTCTTTGGCTATTTGAGTCTATTCTGGTTTAATACAAATTTTAGGATTGTTTTTCCTATTTCTGTGAAAAATGCCATTGCAATTTTGATAGGGATTGCACTGAATCTAAAGATGGCTTTGGGTAGTATAGACATTTTAACAATATTAATTCTGCTTATCCATAAACACAGATTATTCCATGTGTGTCTTCTTCAATTTCTTTCATCAAAATTTTGTAGTTTTCATTGTATAGATCTTTCACTTCCTTGGTTAAATTTATTTCTAAGTATTTTATTATTTTTGATGCTATTGTGAATGAGATAGTTTTCTTTATTTCTTTTTCAGACATTTTGTTATTAGCATATAAAAACACAATTGATTTCTGTATGTTGATTTTATATCCTGAAACATGATTGAATTCATTTATTAGTTCTGGCAGTTTGGGGTTGAGTTTTTAGGATTTCCTACACACAAGATTATATCACTTGCAAATTATGACAATTTTACTTCTTCCTTTCCTATTTGGATGTTTTTTGTCTCTATATCTTGCCTGATTACTCTAGGGAGGACTTCCAGTACGATTTTTAAATGGGAGTGGTGAGGGTGGGCACCCTGGTATTATTCCTGATCTTCGAGAAAAAGCTTTCAATCTTCCACCATTGAGTATAATGTTGTCACATATGGCTTTTAAGATGTTAGGATGGGTTTCATCTATATCCGATTTGTTGAAGTTTTTGTCATGAAAAGATGTTGTATATTGTCAGAAGCTTTTCCTGCATCTATTGAAATGATCACATGGCTTCTATCTTTTATCTTATTAATGCAGTGTGTCACATTTATTGATTTGTTTATGTTGAAACATCCTTGCATCCCAGGAATAAAACACTGAATGTATTGTTGAATTCAGTTTACTTGTGTTTTGTTCAGTTTTTGCATTTATATTCATTAGGGATATTGTTCTATAGGGTTTTGTTTTTGTTGTGGTTGTTTTTAGTATACTTATCTGGTTTTGGTGTTAGAATAATGCTGCCATCATAAAGTGAAAATGAATGAAAGCGTTCCTTCCTGTTCAATTTTTTGGAAGGGTTTGAAAAAGATTGCAGTTAATTATTCTTTTAAAATTTGGTAAAACTTACCAGTAAAGCTATCTGCTCTTGGGCTTTCCTGTGTTGGGAGGTTTTTGATTACTGATGCAATCTTCTTACTTATTGTTGGTCTACTAAGATTTTCTATTTCTCCCTGATTCAGTCTTGGTAGGTTGTATGTTTCTAGGAATTTATCCATTTCTTCTGACTTATCTAATTTTTTGGTCTATAATTACTCATAGTAGTCACTCATGATGCTATTTATTTCTGTAATACCAGTTATACTGTCGCCTGTTTCGTTTCTGATTTTATTTGAGTTTCCCTTTTTTTTTTTTTTTACTTAGTTGGTCTAGCTAATGGTTTCCCAATTTTGTTCATCTTTTTAAAAAACCAGATTAGTTTCATTGGTTTTTCTAGTGTTTTTCTGGTCTATACTTTATTTGTTTCTGCTCTAATCTTTGTTATCTTCCTTCTCCAACTTGAGTTTAGTTTGCTCTTTTTCTAGCTCCTGGAGGTATAAAGTTAGGTTGTTTGAGATCTTCCCATTTTCTTAGCATATGCATTTATTGCTATAAACATTCGTCTCAGAACTGCTTGTGCAGTATCCCATGTGTTTCCATTTTCATTTGTTTTGACATTTTTAAAATTTACTTTTTATTTCTTTTTTGACCCATGGATTGACCCATGGATTGTTGAGGAGTGTGGTCTTTAGTTTCCACATGCTTGGTAAATTTCCAACTTTCCTCTTGTTGTTGATTATACTCTTGTGGTTGGAAAAGATACTTTCTATGATTTCAATCTTCTTAATTTACTAAGACAGGATTTACAGACTACCATATGATCTATCCTGGAGAATGTTCTGTATGCACTTGAGAAGAATGTGTATTCTGCTGCTGATGAACAGAATGTATGTGTCTGTTAGGTTTATTTGGTCCAATATATGGTTCAAGTTCAACATTTTCTTTTTGATGTTCTCTCTGGATGATTTATCCATACCTGAAAGTAGGGTATTGAAGTTCCCCTACTATTGTACTGTTGTCAACTTTTCCCTTCAGAATTGTTACTATTTATTTGCTTAATATATTTAGGTGGGCTGATGTTGTGTATTTATTTATAACTATTTTATCTTCTTGATGAACTCACCCTTCAATAATATAGAATATTTGATGAATTTGTATGTCATCCTTGTGCAGCAGCCCTGCTAATCTTCTCTGTATTGTTCTGATTTTAGTTTATGTTTTGCTGAAGCAGACACAACCCATGGTATTGTGAACATATAAAATGGTTGTTGTTTCAAAGCCACTAAATTTCCAGTGGATTTTAAACAGCAATAAATAACTGATAGACTTAATCTGATTGATGAGTCTAGAGGTAGAGGTTGAGGATTCACAGTCCAGCCTCTTTCTCTCATTCTTCTTTTGGGAGTAAGCAACTCACTGAGAATCCGTGTTCTCTTTTTGTCATCCAGGCCATAAACCTTACAGGATTGAGATGCACTGATATGTATTTTTTCCAAATGTTAACAAGCCAGGAGTTAAAGTCAGTATTTGGCTCAAATCAAGACCAAAACCAAATACTGCCATAAGAAAAAGAAGTAAAAATCAAGAAGACATCTAAAAATAATTTAAAAAATTAGCATAATATTTTAGCACTCACAAATTAGAAGATGATTAATGAAATAAAAATGTTTTAAGTATTTTTTCTAACAATATTCCCCACTTTCCTTTCTTTTTACATACTTTATTATGTCAAAATTAAAAGTAATTTATCAAGATTTTGAATTTTTTCCTTCTCAGGAAATTTTAAGATGACAAAAACTGTAATTTAATTCATTCTCACAAGATGTGAAAAATTCCCAAATAAGACTTTTTATTGAAAACACATAATATATTTGTATGGGTTTTGGCCTTGACACATTTCTGTTACTCATTTTTATGTGAATTTCATTTTCCTGATTATCAGAAGGATATTTGTTCTAACAACTCTGTGTTTCTGTGCAGTGTTAAATTTTTTTTTTAATTTTAAGACTTTATTTATTTATTTGACAGATAGAGAGAGAGCAAGAGAGGGAACACAAGTAGAGGAGTGGGAGAGGGAGAAGTAGCCTCCGGTTGAGCAGGGAGCTGGATGCAGGGCTCTATCCCAGGACTTTAGGATCATGACCTGAACTGAAGGCAGATGCTTAATGACTGAGCCACCCAGGTACCCACTTTTTTAAAAAAAAACTTTTTAAGGTGATTTTTCTGAGTAGTTTTTGGTTTTGGTTTTGGTTTTTTGTTTTTGTTTTTTTGTTTTATTTTGTTTTGTTTGTTTACTCTATTTATCTGGCCCACTTTCTTTAATCTATGTTGTTCCTTGCTAATGAATATTGATTTAGCCTCCCCTATTTTGCCTGAGTGTGAGCTCCTTGGAGGGTGGGAAGGTGATGCTGCTAAAACGTCAGCTGGCTTACTGCAGGGCCCCTTGCCTCATCCGCTAATCTAGGGACAGATCCCTCTCATTTCTGCTATTGCTCTCACTGGCCACTGTGCTTCCCCATGAGTGGCCATTTTGGGGTCTCCTACTGTCAGGTTGTCAGTCATTCCATGGCTTCTCTATGTTTTCTCCTAAACAGATACTGAGCATGTGCTGGTCTTGTGGTTCTTGCTGGTTTGCATTTTGGTGTTCCTGGAGTACCTTGTCACCTAGTTTTCTTGTAAATGCTGTCCATTTTTCTTTTTACTTTTTTTTCCCCCCATTTCACTGTATTTCTTATGTTGGAATTTAGGAAGATCTAAAAGCTACGCCTCTTCCACCACTACAATCTTCACAGAATTCGATAAAAAGAGTTTTATCACAAGTTCAATCTTGACTGCCCATAGTAGAGTAGGCATCTGTCATTTGTATCTTCTGGCAAAATAACCAGGGTTAAGTTCAAACTTAGGTGCATCTCTGTAGATCAGTGATGCATCTATGACCTGGTTACCCTGGCCCCAGAAGGGTACGTTGAATCCTGGGCTGCACTATTAGGAAGCCCATATGCACATAGATAGAAACTATGTTCTCTAGCCCTGCCCTTACCAGGTTTAAAAAAATAATAATAATTAAGGTTTACCTCCAAATGCTAACCAACTCCTTTATATCACTTCTTGATTACTTCAGAACTTGGACAGGAAGAGTTTGTCCTTTTATTATATGAAAAGTAAACTAGGAGTAAAGTATTAGCAATTTAGCCCATGTATCCTTAACATAGAGATTAAGACATCTGGCAGGGCTGCAGAGGATAACTTTAAGTTTTGGTGGATCTTACTAAGTGTTACAGGTTGAATTGTGTCCCCTCAAATAAGATAGGTTGAAGTTCTGATCTTCAGTACCTCAGAATGTGACCTTATTTGGAAATAGGATAGTTGTAAATGTAATTATTAACTCATTACATGAGGTCATACTTGAATTGAGTGGAGCCCTACTCCAGTGGGGGCTGATGTCCTTATGAGAACATGACTGAGAGAGAATGCCACGTGACAACAAAAGCAGAGATTGGAGGTATATAGTTCCAACACAAAAGATTGGCTACAAACCACCAGAAGCTAAAAAGAGGCAAAGGATTCCCTTACAAGTTTCAAAGGGAGTATAGGTGCAGACTTCTAGACTCCCCAACTCTGAGGCAATAACTTTTGTTGTTTTAAACGATCCAGTTTATTGTGTTATGGTCCTCTAGGCAATGAATACTCGAAAGGCTAATGGGGGTTTCTTATCTTTAGACTCTTCAGCCTGTATCAATGCTGGTTTTTTAACTAACATCTCTCTCTTTTTTTTTTTAATATTTTATTTATTTTTTGGCAGAGAGAGAGAGACAGCGAGGGAGGGAACACAAGCAGGGGAAGTGGGAGAAGGAGAAGCACCTTCCTTCCTAGCAGGGAGCCCAGTGTGGGGCTTGATTCCAGGACCCTGGCATCATGACCTGAGCTGAAGGCAGATGTTTAACGACTGAGCCACCCAGGTGCCCTATTGACTAACACCTCTTGGAGAAAATCTTTTTCCATTAATTGAATGTTTGCCTTCGTCACACCAACTAAGAAAAGGCTTGTGAAGCTCTAGTTCAGTGTCAAATTATAGCAGTTTATTACTTGCAATAGAGAATTTACTAAGTAATGTGATGTAAATGAATGTGAGGACAATGTTGGGGAACTATAAATTTAAAAAATTTCCTACCAACCAAGAGCAATTCTCCACAAAAGCAGAAGGGAAAAACAGCTCTATTTCGAATAAGGGTTAAGTCAGAATGTGGATGCGTATCTCAAGGAATCCACTGAAAGATTGTAAAAACAGAAAGAAATCTCGTTTTTTTTATATAGTCAAGTAGATACAATTCATTCCATGAAAGTTGCAAGATAAACAGTAATTAGTACTCAAATAAGAGGACTTAACAGTACTGTTTGTCACACAGAGTTCACCGTAAGGTTAAATCTGGTAATTAGGGTGACCATCTATGTTAGTTAATTGGCTCTATCCAAAGAAAAACAAACTTGTTATATCTATATGACAAGAGATCATTTTGTGATTTGGAACAAGGTGCCCACTCAATTTAAGCTCCTACTTTCCCAAAGAAACTGGGAAATAAGGTTTCTATCTTTTTTGATATTTACACCTCAAAGAGATGGCTTCCTAGTACTTAGGAAACATTAAACTTTCAAATAAATTATTGCAGTGGCTAGATTTAAATGAAATAGCATTAATTCTTCCTTGTATGCTTCTAGTTCCTGTAAGAATGACTTATTAAATCAGTTTGCCAGTCCGAGTTCTCAGACTCTGCCAATGACTTCCCATGGACGTTGATTCTTAGCAGTTGAGAAAATACTGTCAAAATTAATAGGGGCACCTGGGTAGCTCAGCTGGTTAAGTGTCTGCCTTCAGCTCAGGTCATGATCCCAGGGTCCTGGGATTGAGCTCTATGGCTAGTCTCAGACTGCTTAGGAGGCAGTCTGCTTCTGCCTTTCCCCTATCCTGCCCCCTCTAGTGCTCTCTCTTTTGCATTCTCTCTCAGTTAAATAAATTCTTTAGCAAAAGTTATTAATGTATATCAACACTTTCATAACTTTATCTTGTGAAATACTCCATGAAATAAAAGAGTCTCATGGTTGTGGCAAAGATTCTTCATAGTCCTCTTCTCCTCTACCACAAAAATAGAATTTTTAACCAGGCATGTGGCTACACAGAATGAATATTATATATATTTTAACCTTGTTTTTCAAGTAGGTGAGATCATAGAACTAAGTTCAGGCCAATAGGATATAATCAAAAGTCGCGGGACGCCTGGGTGGCTCAGTGGGTTAAGCCTCTGCCTTTAGCTCAGGTCATGATCTCAGGGTCCTGGGATTGAGCCCCACATTGGGCTCCTGCTCAGCAGGAAGCCTGCTTCCTCCTCTCTCTGCCTACCTCTCTGCCTGCTTGTGATCTCTGTCTGTCAAATAAATAAATAACATCTTTAAAAAAAAAAAGTCGCTTTGCCACTTTTAGGAAGTATCCTTAATAGGTTAGGGGATTCTCGTCATTTCATTTCCTCCTTCCTGCTGGATGGATTGTGGATGCAGCCATGTGGAACCATGAGTGATCTTAACAATGGAAGACTGAGCCATGATACCCGAAAGAGCCAAAGTTGCTCCAGACTATGTATCTGTGGAGTTTTACTTAAGAAAAAAACCCCAAAAAACAAAACAACTTTTATCTAGTTTAAGACATTAAGACACTTACATTTTAGATTTTTTTCTGTCACTCCTAGTTGAACTGAATCTTTATATAATAGTCAAATATATCTGGGAAATTCTGCATATCTTGTCTTGCTCTATTAAGGGATATTGGCATATAAAGACTCCCAAAAGACCTGCAGCAAAATAATATTTTTAATTTTTTTTTTAAGATTTTATTTATTTATTTGACAGAGAACACAAGCAGACAGAGGCATGCAGAGAGAGAGAGGAGGAAGCAGGCTCCCTGCTAAGCAGGGAGCCCGATGCGGGGCTTGATCCCAGGACCCTGAGATCATGACCTGAGCTGAAGGCAGAGGCCTTAAACCACTGAGCCACCCAGGCACCCCTAATATTTTTAATTTTGTTTAATACTCTATTCCCAGTGTTTTCTTTTTTCTTTTTACTAACACACTACAAAGAGAGTTAATTTCCATGTTATTAGTACATAATAGCAGGCCCTGCTACAAATACATTAGATTTTCTATAACAACACAACTTTGCTAGTTTTGTTGCCGTATGAACAACTAGGATCTCCATACCCCTGAAATGTAGTCTAATGAATATTTAGCTCCATAGTTTGTTCAGAGTGATTTTTCAAATCTACATTTTATAACCTGAATCCTGTGAGCAAAGGTCGGTGGGCACTACTTTCAGAGTCTGAATTAAGTTGATGCTTACGTGGCTAAGTCGTCCGTAGACATTTCAGGTCATGTACTTACTGAATTCTGTTAACACTGATGTCAAGAGTTTATAATGGAAAGTATTCATTCATTTCTTTAACAAGCAGTCTCACTGTCTAGGGTCTATTCTTCAATCAGATTTGGTTCACTCAAGAGGAATCACTGGATGACTTGATCATGATCTACAGCTATAAGTCAATTGTGTGACACGTCATCTAAGAGATACCTAAATTACAGTATTGAGACTTGACAGACTTGACCTCAGTTCTTCAACAAATACAGCTTTAAGTGAAGCTAATATCTGGTGTTACTGAGAAGAGTGTCTTTAATAGTTCTACAATTCGTCAATATTACTATTAAACTAATATGAGGGTTCTTGGAGGGCCATGGATTATTTTCTTTACAGCCCCTTTGGTGACAAGCACAGGGCATATGTAGGAACTGACGTTATTGCTGAGTGGGATGGAGTGGAATCACTAGGGTTAACTTGTTTTGCAGAAAATACATTTCAATCCTTTTTTTAACAGTGACACTTTTTCTTTGCTTCTCATGAAACAGTTAAGGGTTTGTTGATTGTTTTTTTTAACAACTTAATAGAATCTATTTAAGTTTCCCAATATTTGAATTCGTCTTGATGCACATACTCAGACGTGAGAGGCAAGAAAGTTTTAAATTATGCTGAGGCCCATGTCTTCTGTAATCTAATTAATTGGGTTATACTGATATTTTTAGAACCTTTTAGACATTCAGGGTGCTCCAGAGCTCAAATCTATCTGGCCCCAAAAGCCGTGGAGAGGCCCTGTGTCCTGCACACAGTTTGCCACCTTGCATTTTTCTGTAACAATAATGCTACTTTCTGTCATGAAAAGGTTGGTTTGGCTTCTGCAGAATAGGTGAAACTTGAACACGTTCCCTCTTAGAATTAGCATTTTAAGTTCTGAACACCCAACAAACAAAATAAAAACTTGTTGTTGTTGTTGTTGTTAATTGCAAAAATGAACAGATACTTATTAGAGAAGGATTCGGACTTTAATTCTTCCCTCTGAAGCAGCCATTCTGCAGCTATCATTCAAAAATAGCATTGAGGGTAAATCTTTACCGTGCTTAGAGAACCACATGAAAACACTCTCTGGTAGATTCTTTAAATGAAATACAAGATAATCCTGCCAAAACTATACCCACATTTGAAGCCATTACACCAGAGATACAGGGTATAGTTTTCTACGGGCTATTACTGATTAAAACGTTAACTAGATCAGTGTTGTAGAGCTTTGCTTTCTTGCCTCATTTAATTCATGTTTTCTCCCTTTTTAAGAGTCTCAAAGTATTATTGTGAGTCTGGAACAACAATTTTCAAACCTGAGAGTACATGAGGCTCAAATTCACAGACTGATTCAGTACAACTGGGCTGAATGCAGGAAATCACATTAATAACAAGACTCAGGTATTTATTTCTTTTCTGTAACACACTGGGGCCTACATCAGGCCATTCCCTATCACTGCCTCTATCTCTTCTTTTTCCACAATCATCTGGGGACAAAGGAAGCAAGCTTGCCCTCTATCTCTTGATTTCTGAGCCTCATAAAGTAAAGTAAAACTCCATAAATTGAAACCATATTTGGCCAAGTCTTTTCCTTGATATGCTGAATGGGAAACTAAGCTAGTGGTTATGATTTTATTTCACACATTATAATTAATGAGGGAGCCAGTAAGATAAAAAAACAAAACAAAACAAAAAACGGGTTCAAAAGCACACACATGTGAATGTATACACGTCATTAAGAAAGCTGAAATAAATTTGCAAACAGATAGAAAACTGCTCAATAATCCAAAGGCCATAATCATTTGTATTCCACATGAAAATATCCATTTGCATTTCTAGGAACAAGAATAATTTGTATTACTGTAAGTTTTCTTAGACTTAACAGAATTATGCAATAGCTCAAAGACAGGTCTCAGACCCCTGTAGAACTAGACAACCTAGAAGGGTGTCGAAGTGATTTTTTTCCCCGTTTAAATGTCTTCCAATTTTTTTCTGACAGAGCCAGAGACCTAAACTTCTTTATCAGTAAAATGAGAGATTTGTACTAGTGAGTTTTTATTTTAGTACTTTTAAAAAAAAAATTTTTTTATGGACTAGTGACTTTAAAAAAAAAAAAGATTTTATTTATTTATTTGAGAAAGTGAGTTAGAGTAGGATGGCAAGGAGATAGGACACAGAGGGAGAAGGAGAAACAGGTCCCCCGCTGAGCAGGAAGCCCAACATCAGGCTTAATCCCAGTACCCCAGACACATGACCTGAGTCAAAGGCAGACACTTAACCAAATGAGCCACCCAGGCACCCCAGGACAAGTGACTTCTGAGATCCTTCAATTCCAACATCCTATTACTCTGATTTCTTAGCCATTATTTACCTGTGTCCATAAAACCCATGGAATATTTTTGTTGCTCTGTCAGAACTATTGCAGTCATTTTTATAGTCAAATCAGCCATAGCTATGAGTGTATCCTCTTGCAGTCTCTGTCGAAAAATAAAATCAAATAAAATCAAACACAAATTCTGCCTTTCTCCCAGTTACTGTTATGGCATGTGTTCATGTGTGTATGTGTACTTACAAATGAAAGAAGAACCTGAGCATAGGTATTCTACGCGTATTTGTTGATTGTCTTTACCAAATGCTACCTCTGGAAGAAACTGGTAACTTGGCTAATGTAACAAATCAGGACAGTACTGTGTAGATTTTGTAGATCTTTGAGAAGGAACGAATCAGGATTTCTTCAATTCTTGTAGACTTTCCTGTAAGGCAAATATAGCAAACCTTTTTAAGTTTGCTTTGTGATGGTGGAGGTGGTCATAGTAAGTGTTGGAGGTGTCAAAAATAAGCAGTGTTGGTGGAGACCAGTGTTATGCAGTAGAGAATTAGGAAGATACTAGAATGTGTGATTTTTGAATGTTTGTTCACTTCATTCCTCTTCTATTAGACAAAGTTTTAACTTTAAAGCAATGGCGAAGATGGACAGCCTCTCTGGTTTTGTAATTTAACAAATGTTTGTTGAAAGAATAATTGAACTACTTTCCTTTCTGGAAACAGAAAGCCCAGGTGTCATAAAACGCTCTCAGGCTATTGAGTTTATAATAATTCTACCATATTTGAAGGTAGAAAACATACATTAATGATTACATGCAGCTGACATTTTTTGAGAATATTCTGCTTTGTAGATTTTATCAGGTAAAACCCCATTCAGTTTAGAAATCATCATCAAAATGTCTCTTTTATTTAAATTTGTTTATTCTCATTTGAATGGTCTCACTTTAACTAAAACAATATTCTTGATGGTAAAACATAAAAACAATCACATTTCTTTGTTTCAGTCTTTCTTTTCTTTCATCCTAGTCATTTCTGTAAAAACAGAGACCAAAATGACTGGGTAGCGTTATGGAGGATTTCTGGTAATAATACACCTACACAGTGTACTGCAGGAAGTAGGAAGTCCATACCTGATACCCTCGGTAACTTATGACTTGAATCATAAAAACATAGGACAATAGCTACTGAATGTTGAAGATTTACATCCCAAATATTTTTTTTATGCACCAATAACATAACATGGATTCAAGAGGCAAAAATAGTAAAGCCTAAATCCTATACACACACACATATACACTTGTATCTGTCTACATAGATACACACATGCATGAAAGTGGTTTCAAGTAAGGTGCGGGAGATGGACACAGAGGACGGGATGATGAGAAAAAATAACTAAGAGTAATTAACACGTTTATATGGGAGCCAAATGACATTCATTCATTAATTTTATCATCACAATAACCCTGAGAAATAGTTTTTAGTAACACCATTTTACAGATGAAGAAAATGAAACTCAATAGTAAGTAGCAGAACCCAGATTTAAAACATTCTGCCTGATTCCAAAACTCATAGGACATATAGGAAGACTTTTCCTATTGTCCTTGAATTGCATCTAGGGCTCCAAACTAAAGCCAAAAATCAATGAGTATGCCCATATTTTAAAATCAGAGAGCTGCCAGCATCTAGAGCCAGCTGTATTCTCCCAGAGCTTCAACTGACAGAACTGCTCCTGCCACCAATCCTAGAACCTCCCACCTCTGCTTCCCCCTCTGAAAGAGCTTAGAGGGAAAGAGATGTAGCTTTCCCTTCCCTAAAGCTAATGGGAAGGAAAAGGGAGAAAAGAGAGAATTTTTTCTAAAGACTGGGCTACGTACAAGAAGTGGAGGACAACATTTTTATCCTCATGAGAGAATTTGGTTCAAGAGTGGACATGTTGCTTGGCTCCCGTATGATGTGAATAGGGACAGAGATTTGGAGAGAAGGGTCGAGGTGAGGTCCAATGACCACTCTGCCTGTCCTGTCAGTTTCCATTAGAAGATGGATTCCATGTGCACCCGCTGAGCTCAGAGTTTGCTTAAACATGAGAACCAGAGTTATAGCTTTGGGCACTGGAAGGGGTGCGTGTGTTTGTGTTTGTGTGTGTGTATGAGTGTGTGTGTGTGTGTGTGTGTGCTGGGAAGTAGGATGATAGCAAACATGGTCTGCCTTAGTGAAGGATATTGGAGCCTCCTCATCAGTCTGTCTAGACCTTGCACACAAGTGCAGTCATGGTTAACCAAGAAGAGGTCTGCAACTCTGCCCCTGCCTGCCCACCCCACTTGAAATACAGTTGGAAGAGGGAGAAGGAGGTGGAGATGGATGCATCCATGATCCCTCTGGGCAGATAAATCCTGAGTTGAAGATAGGAGAAGATGAACTTTGAATCATGTTTGAAAATAAGTCTGAATCTTAAATACTAGAATTAGATTCTAATAACAAAAATGGGCTGAAAATTTGTAAAGGCTGGCCAAGATGTTGTTGCAAAAACCAATACTAGGGGAAGGGGTTGGAGGGAGAGAGTCTTTTCGAGTAACTGCCAGGGAGTTATATTAAAATATAGAACATTTTTCTTTATATACCACCCACCCCCTTAAAAAGTTAAGCATAGTCACCAAGCCAATTATTCTATCATTGTTTCCTCTATGTAATCCTGATATGGGTATTGAGCCAGAGGCATATCTCTAGCCCTTCAGGGCCTTTCTTAAGACTTCCCCAATTAACTGAGACTCCTCAAAGCTGGTAAAGGTCTTCCTATTTCCTATAGTTACTTTTCCCTCAGGTGTTCCTTTTTCTGTTGGGCATCCATCTCCCATCAATCTGATAGGAATGTTCTTGGCTGGTTCTATTTGTCCAGCTCTAAGATGGAGAAAGATGACTCCAACTTTCTGTGGAGGACCAGTGGATCAAATCCTTCAAAATATTCTCTAATTCAGAGTCTAAAATCTTTAAATGGAAGTTGTTTAAGCATTGGGACTTTAAAGGATATGCCACTCAAAACCTTGCCCTGCCCCCTTTCCCTGATCCCTAACTCCTTTTTACTCACAGGGATACAGAGTATCTCACTTAAGTTTATTGAGCCAGTGATCACTGTGCTAGATTGCATCATTGGTTCCAATTATCTGTCTTTTCTGGTGCCCATGCCTTTTGCAACTGACCTTGCAATCTTGCCTACTAAAGGAGCCAATTGTATTTCCCCAGCCCTTGACTTTAGCTTTATCCATGTGACTTGCCTTGGGCAATAGAATGAAATAGAAATGACAATGTACCAGTTACGAGCCTAGGTCTTCAGGGGCCTTGCATTTTGCCTCTCACGGACACGTAAGTCCAAGTTTTGTTTCATTCGCTAAATTTTGGATGGACTTTATAATGCACTAAAAGCTAACTGATACAATTATTTTTCCACTACAGGGAATAAATATGATGGAATTTAAGCCAGAAAAAATGCTATTATTTTCAGAATAATTTCCCTTTTGATTGCATTTGCTAGATTAATGAGTTATTACGTTAATTCCTATTTGTATTATTTACTGAAATAAATGTATTTCCTGGCATAGTCTAAGAAGTAAACGTATCTATACCCTCATTCTGTAGGAATGTCGTATGAGGAATGTCCAGCATTGCGACAAAGCGTACTCCTAGATATATCATCATAGTCTAGGATACGTGTGCATTTCATTTGAAAAGCAGCTGAATCTGCTTGATGTGTTGCAGTCTAGAACTTCATTTATGAGTCACTTATTTATAATTCATAGAAACAGTATTTCCCCATAGAAACAATATTATAGTGCTCCAAAATGCCATTTAACCCCTTAATAAAACTGAATGATATCAATAATGCCAAGGCACACAAAGGACATGTTTTCTCCCACTGCTCAGATATCCTTCTCTCTTTGGCCTACCTTTCTCTTCGTTTGCTCTTTCCAAAGGAAGAGGAGCAGCTGATTGGTTGAAGCCTACCGTTCATTGAGCCACATTTCCTAAGTGGGCAGGATCACTGTAGGGAAGGTGAGGAGAACCCTCACTATCTCAGCTCTGCCATCCTCCCACAGTTGTTTGGTTTCATGGTCTTGGAGTCTGTTCTACAGTCTCTCTCTCTCCCTCTCTCTCTCTCTCTCCCCCTCTCCCTGCCCCTCCCTCTCTCTTTCTTCTTCCCAGACATACCTGAGCCTACAGTTCCCACATTTCGTATTTTCAAAGGCTGCAGGAAATTACAGTGTAGTCTCGGGCCTAAGATGGGTTTTCCATCACAGAATACTTCAAATTCTTTAATCGAGGAGTTTAAAAAATGTTTACTCAGATTCATAAATCAGTGTTTTTTATTTTCTCTTATTTGACTGGTGTTCATTACTAAATACAGTAGTCAGAAAGCTGAAGGGCCAAGGATAGCTGACATTTAGACGTCCCAATCCTTATGCTCCTTATTCTGGTGGAAAAATTCTTCCTATGTTCCAACTGAGGAAGCTGGGACACATCTCAAATGCAACCTCCTTTCATGTCCTCTTTGGAGGACCACTCCACTTCACAATGACTCTTCTTTTGGAAGAATCTCCAGTTGTTTCGTGGAGAAGTAGTGGTCATGTTTTGTTAGAAGAGGGACATAAAAGTTGATTTTAGAGAAACTAAGAGAGGTAGTAGAAAGTATGTGTGTGTACCATTTTTTAAAAATTGCATAAAAATGCATCAAGTCATTAGTATCTGTTCAGAATGCATAGATTTAACTGTTTCCTAACCTGGGCATCAAGTGATACAAATTTATTCTAATATAAACTCCCAACATCATTTTTTCAGAGAACTCTGACATTCTTCAATAACATCACTATTTTAACTAACATTACTTTTTAATAAAGATTTTATTTACTTGAAAGAGAGAGAGAAAGTGAGAGAGAGAGAGAGAGAAGGAGCAGAAGGGAGGGGCAGAGGGAAAGGGAGAAGAAGACTCCCCACTGAGCAGGGTGCCAGACATGGGGTTCAATCTCAGGACCCTGAGATCATGACCTGAGCTGAAGGCAGTCGCTTGACTGACTGAACCAGCCAGGCATCCCATAGCATTACTTTTTCATTCAATTAAAACTTTATTATTAATCTTGTCTCATATTTTTTACATATTTATTTATTTATTTTTCTTCAAAATAGCACATAACCTCCACATGCCCATCACCCAGCCGCTCAATCCCTCCCACCCTCCTCCCCTCTAGCAACCCTCAGTTGTCTCATATTTTTTTAAGAAAATCACACTATTTAGAATAGACACATATGACCTTTCTGTTTATAACCAGAATTTTCTCCTTAAATTCGTTCTGAAAGCCATTTCTCTCCATAATTTATATCTCATAAGAGCCTCATGTACTGAAAAAGATAATTGAATTATTATTGAACTGTTTTCCTTACAAATTTTATAGCCAGTAAAAGTTTCCTGATAATCATATATTTTAGCTATAAAAATTTAATGACGTTATTAAAACTTTGAGATCTTCCAGCCTTCATTTATTATAGCTGGTATTTAAAAATGAGCTTAACTCTATATATCATGTCTTATATACAGTTCAAATACTTGTCAAGGCCATTGTAAGACTTCACCTCTAGATAAGAGGTGACTTGAGCCAAGGGCTTAAAGTTTATCTTGTGAATTAATTCTGAGTACCCAGCAAAAGCACTTTAAGAACTCTCTCTGGAGGGGAGACAAGATGGTGGGGAAGTAGGAGGAGGCGCCATTCAACCTGCACCCAAAAGTGAGCTGATTACCTTCCAAAGATCTCCAATCACCCACGAAATCAGCCTGAGATCAGAATTATACACGTCTGGATCTCTACTGGAGCAGAAGATGCCAGTGGGCAGGTAAAGCGGAGTGGGAAAGTCGGACTGATATCGGAAGATAAACAAAAGGGGGAGGGAGCCACCAGAGGCAACCCGTTGGAAAGTAAGAACTCTCTCTGGAGTGCCATATTCTTTCTGTTGAGTGGCCCACCCCAGCTGGACCAGTGGAATTTGCACTCCTAGCCAGATCAGTTGCCTGGGTCCTGGCTTATCTCTGTGGCAGGTAGAGATGCAAGGCTTTGGTGCAACGGGTGGCTGACTTCTCCTTTGCAGAAGCAGCTCTTCTGTAGAAGAGCATGAACATTCTGAAAGAAGCAGGGAGAAGCAAGGGAAAGAGAGAGAGCTCTGGCAGGATTTGGTCCTGGCTCCATGTGCCCAAGCACCAGATACATCCCTGTGCCTTCCACAGCTACATGAGTGACTCGGTACTCTTTCAAACAGATCAAAATACTCTTATCTTTGAGTAGCAGGATTAGAGACGTGTCTAGAGCTGGGCACTACTTTTGGCCAGTCTACAAATCATGAGAAAGCTACCAGCTTATGAGGCCTCAGAGAGACCAAGGAAGAGGATACAGGTTCCAGGCTTAGTTTTCCATAGGTAACATGGGCGTGAGCCACACCCTTTTGAGATGCCCTTCTTCCTAAGCTTTGGAGGAAGTAAGGAATACCATCCCAGCCCTAATACACAACTGCTTTCTCCTAAAATGTATAGAATGGTTCTTTCTTTTCTTTTTTTTAAGATTTTATAAAATTTATTTATTTGACAGAGGGATAGACCACAAGTAGGCAGAGTGGCGGGCAGAGGGAGAGGGAGAAGCAGGCTCCCCCCTGAGCAGGGAGTCTGATGTGGGGATCCATCCCAGGACCCCAGGATCATGACCTGAGCCAAAGGCAGCTGCTTAACTGACTGAACCACCCACGTGCCCCAGAATGTCTTTCTTTTAGAAATCATAGCAAAACAACTACTGGTAGTAATTACAAGTCACTTCTACAAGAGATTTTTCTTTACAGAATCTCTCTTACTGATTATAGGTTTAGGGTTATAGTATCGTATATATAAAGAAACCATCAACTAATCAGTATTTCAGTATAGAACAAGGGCTTTATTGTTATTACTATCAACAATATTAATAAACAAAAGTAAAACATTTTGTTCTTCGGGGTTCCAAGGATAAAAAACATGCATCCAAGGAAGCAAAACAAAATCAAGAAACTGTAGATATGAATCACTTGTTTCATGAGTGTGTGTCTATGCATAGATGTATATGCATATAACATACATACACTAATCACAAATGTAAAATAAGGATTACATACATAGGATATACATAGGAATGTGTGTAACATAGGAATTATAAATATATAATTCCTTTTTAGTATTTAAGGACTTAAGAATGTTGTTTTTCCTGTTAACAACTTAATTGAGGACAACTTGGGGAGAAATTTTACCTATTAACAGGTTTTATGCTTTTGGTCCATTTACGTAGCTCTGTCTTTTCAGGACTTGTTTCATAACAAATAATGGTAGAATTTACTCGGTGTTTCTAAAAAAAAAGAAAAAACTGTGAGAAATAAAATAAAAAAGTTGGCTAATAACCACTAAGAAGTAATAAATGGGAGCTAAAAACATAGATGGAAGATACAGCTGTGTTGCAATAATTAAAAGGACTTTACTCTAACTGGATAACTGCCCTAATTCTGTCTCATTTTGACCCTGATAAAGGAGTTGATGAATGGCATGAATTTTCAAGGATTACTCTGTGATTTCAAAAGAGGTGTCCCAATAATGATCATACTAATGACTCAAATGAATTTCTAGCTGTAAAAATGGTGCTTATTTGCTCTAATATGTGTATATATTCAAGCTAGAAGATCCTTTTTATATAGAACAGCTCCAAAGGAGTAGAAATTTAGGTTGTGGCCATCAAGAGCCAAATGACCTGACATATAGAAATGTTCAAGTTTTTGTCTGAGGGTGCAACCACCTTTCCCTAAGTCTTTTCATGAGTATTATGTATATTACTCAGCGGTGGGGCATAGACACATGCCTCCTTCCCTCCATAAAGAGAAGCATTATGCTGATTTCTTGATATTTCAGGCCTAAGACAATGATAGGTTATCCAAAAATGGTCTAATTTGAGTAGGAGAGAAATACTCTAAAAATTCAGAGTGTCTGAGATTAAATAATAATGATCTAAGGCAAGAGGAACTGTAAAGCTATTCACTATTCCATGTTGAGAAACATTTTGCCCCACATAATGCAGGGAATGTGCATAGCACTAATTAGGCAGGTATTTATTGGTTCATCACTGAGAGAGCTACATGTTTGTATAGGATTATCCATAAAGTGGTAGCGTGTATTAATTTTTAAATTCTTTTTTCTAGATTCTGCTGGGTTAGACAGGCATCATGTTATAGTGATAAGAATAAGGAATGGATAAACTGACAGACATGGAAAGAGGGACCAAGGGACAGTGAAGGGGAAATGGATTCATTATGACATGCAAATATAAAGTTCCCTAGCTAAGAACAATAAAGCGCTGAAAAAAACACATATAAAGGTATTGTGGTACTTTTCCATTAATTTTTCAAAGGTCTTGACCTCCTAAAGAAAAATTTCTGACTAAAAGGGGTTTTCCTCGCCACCTAGTTACTTCTTCTGCTAGGTCCTACAGAGAAATAATGCTCCTATATTTGGCCCTTCAGACAGTTGCCACGGAAATGAGAGCTGCAAATACTTTCAGCTTTTTGGCTTCACTGTGGGATCCAGTGTAACCATGATTAAGCTGTCAGAGAACCTTCCTAAGTACAGTTTTTACCTGATAAGTAAGAGTTTCCAGAAAAATGGTGACACATACAGGAAGGAAAATAGATTGTTTAACTCACTCTGAAAAATCCCTTTGATTCATAGACTGTCTACATGATTGAAACCACCTCTTTTTCTAAACAGACTCTTCTCAGTTCACAGACAAGTACCTCAGGGGGCAAATAAAAGGCCCTTAGCTTTGCATGAGGAAGTATTACATTAACAAAAGGATTATAGGTTTCCTGAGTGCTGA